>NC_064424.1:19948965-20257500 GCF_023375975.1 Astyanax mexicanus
CGACAAAAGCCGGACTAACACACAGTGTTAAATATCATAAAATACCGTGTTTTTCGGACTATAAGGCGTACTTAAAATTCTTTCATTTTCCCAAAAACATGGTGACATCCTTACTAGCGTCGCTTAATGTATCTTATAATCCGATGTACCTATTGCATGAAAATAGACCAGAAAATAGATGTTGATCTATAGTGTGCCTTATAGTCTAAAAAATATGATCTAAAAAATAAATATATATTTTTTGCAATACCATCCAGACCTATTCAGAACCTATAACCAACGTAATCTTGCATAATTAATAAAATGGTTGTATTCAGGGTTTATTTATTTATATATTTATTTATACACTGCACTGTTCAGTGTATGACAGGAAGGCAACATAGAGGAAACTGCACCATCAGAGGCAGCTAAGCAACTTTATCAGCTCATACCAAAGACAAAGGTTGTGTGCACCGCTAAAAATAACTAACAATATGATTATTGTTTATTAAATGAATCATCTTTTTATAGAAAGAATTTCAATTACCTATGATGTTGACTTGAGGTCAAATCACACGTTTTTAATGGGACGGTACAGAAACACACACAATGGAAAAGGTATTTAAAAATATATGAAACTAAAAGTATCCATGCATCCCTATATGTTAGAAATGTTAGCGTTTTATGGCTAGCATGTGCCATTCCTGAGATGCAGTAAACAAAACAACTGAATCTCTTCCAGCTGTCACCAACACAGTTTCATTGGGCAGTCAACAAACAGAGGAAAAAAAAAGGCATCGATAAGTAAGTGATGATGAAAGGATGTTGGAGTATCACACAAAGGTCTTTGGTGAGCTCCCTGAACTGCAGTGTGAAAACAAACATAAGCGGACAAATATATACAACGTAGCAAACACATGAACCTTGGTTCGGACTACGGCCCGGACTTTCAGGTGGGAAAGCACCCTTAATTTGCCCACCAAAAGTTTGCATTAATCTCAGAAATGGCAGATCAGCATTTCCACAGATACTTCTCACTAAGAACATTAGCACTGATTATCTCTAAAGCTTTCAAGACCTTCGAGAACTTTTGTAACGACACTAAAGAGATATCTATGACGAGCGCGATGATGGGATGACGATAACCCAATGTCCATCCATTTGTAATGAAGTCTGAGGCTGCTGCGGCCAACGAAACTAAATGATTAACAGACGACAAAACGGTGCGCGTTCTAAGTGACTGACGTGAAACTAGGAGTAAACCAATCTCTGAGCCTTCAGTTCTGAGACAGATGTGCGGGAGAATTCAGAGAAAGCAAATAGGGCTATTATTAGCAGCTACGGCTGTGTCTTGCCCTTGTCCGGTGGTTCATACATATTTAACAGGCCGTGGTGGAGGGGTTGACGAGCAGAGAGAGAGAGAGAACAGACATTACATTTTATGGAGTCAATCTTTGTCCATCATCCGAGTTACAGGGGCCTGAGTCACATCCACTTAGGCGTTTACTGCTTAAAGGGAAAAATTTAATAAAAATGGAGGAATCGATCAGTCTATAAATTTTAGCTGCAGCCCGGCCTCACACTGTGCCTGACCAGTTCACTCATGAGCTAGCTAGCTTCTCCTGACCTCCACCCAGTCAGTCAAACAGTCAAACCCAGCAAGAGAGAAGGGGGTGGGGGAGAAGCTATCGGAAAACAGTGGAGGAGGGAGTGATAGCTAGAGATAATAGAAAAGCAGGGGACGGAGATTAGCTAGGCTGGGACTAGGGAGTGGGAGTGATGGCAGATGTCTCCAAGTTACAAAATAAATAAATAAATAAAAATTGGGTGGGAGGTTTTCCTCAAGATTGCTCCATCAGCATAACACGTATGCTGTAGATCTCTCATACTCTGGTGTGAAAAAAAAAGGGGGGCGAGGGGCCCTCAGTGCCCTCCTTAAGATTAATAGCTTCTAATCTCACACAGCGAGCCCTTGGCAACTGGAAGGAACAACAGCTTCAGAGACCATTAGAAGTAGTGAGGCCATAAATCTAGTCCGAAACAAGGGCACAGGCGCAAGGGATGGTCAACCCGCACCTTGCAGATTCAGTGGCACATATTTTCCACTGCTCACATTCTCAACTGTTCATACCAAACATAGCTACACCCTAACCGAACACCAAAATGCTGTGACAGCAGCTTCACACGTAAACACTTTTTTTTTTTTTACCTTTATGATCAACTAAAAAGATTTAATTTTCAAACTGACCTACTGCTTTCCGCATATACAACTCCTGTACCCACATTTCTCTATTGCTTTCAAAACAAAGAAACAGCTGAACACATAATTTAAATGCCCTTTAAAGCCACATAAGACCTCAAAAATGTGAAAATGTTAGGGGTGTCCCGATTCTCCACATCCTCGATTAGATTTTAATTCTGATTTTAGGGTCACGATTCGATTCAATTAGTCTATGGTCAGTCATTGGTTTGATTAATCAAATTTTCGATATCTTATTTCAAAAGGTGGGCTTGATATAAGTGATGCAAAGTGATACAAGTGATCTGTAATACACCACATTAGGCACTAATGGTCAAATTTAAATAACTGAATTAAGATATAAATGTAATTCCATCTAGTGGCTTTTTTTGGTAGCAGCAGTGTGCGCTATTAAAACAGCAGTGTGCAACATAAAATAAATAATACAAAAATACAGGAACAGTCATGTACAAAATAATAGAACAATTAGAGCCTTAAAAACTGAACTCTATCCTACTATAACAGTTAAACATGAAAAATAAGACGAAGACTTTTTCAATCCCTGCAAATGACAAGATTTTTTCTTTAACAAAGATATATTATTAACTTTATCTGAGAGAAATATGCTCCTTAATGTACCAAAACATATTTGAGGCTGGACAAAACAACTGTTATTTTTATATTTTTAAGTTTTTCTTTAAGAAGATGAGAATGTCCACATTCTCTGGAGAAAGGCGCATCATACTATAAGGCACACCATCAATGAACATGATACAATGCAGATACCAGTCACATGAACTGACAAGGGGTTAAGAGGTCAAAGAGCAGTATGACCTATGACCTGTAGGCTATAAATACAAAACTAAACTTCTACATATAGCAAACAGGTCAAGCAACCATTGTGTCAACAAGCTCCACCCGTGCTGTTGATCTAAATAAGGTTTTAAATCAAATACATAAGGATTTTTGCCTAACTATATATTCACACCACATAATAAACACCAAATTGACTTAATATTAAAACTATAAACATAACTATAAGCTACTGGGTCAGTCAACAAGCTCAAGCTAAATACAGCTGTGGAAAAAAAATAAAATAAGAGGCCACTTAAAAAATAATGGGTTTCTTTGATTTTACCAAATTAATAAATGTTATCCAAAAACAGTGTGTAAGACTGTGTAAGACTGGAGGAGAACCTGCGTAAAAAAAAATTTGATTAAAAAGCAGGGTTATTCCACCAAATATTTATTTGTGAACTCTTAAAGCGTTATAAATATGAACTTGTTTTCTTTGCATTATTTGAGGTCTGAAATCGCTGCATATTTTTTGTTATTTCAGCCATTTCTCATTTTCTGCAAATAAATGCTCTAAATGACAATATTTTTATTAGGAATTTGAAGGAAATGATGTTCGTAGTTTATAAATTATCAAACATATACTTATAAATAAAAAAAATAGGGAAAAAACTTAATTGTGTTTGTTTTGTTTTTTTTACATTACTAAAAATGTACACCTATAACTGAAATGAAAGACTGAGGTGAACTAACTTGTGAAAACTTGATTAAAGTTTTAAATCAAGCCTTTTTCGCTGACAACCATCATCTAAATGATGTAGTAGGGCTGCACAATACTGAAGAATGAAAAGAAAAAAAAGTACATTTAGTCCCAACAACCTGCTTTTTAGCTAACTCTGGCACATTTATGATGTCGAAACTGAAATGCACAGTCTATGTGCTATTAAACAAAATACATACATTTTCAACTGATTCTGCTGGAAGTCATTGAGGTCCCACACTAACCCTAATCCACATACAAACACTTTACTAGCATCCCACACCAGTAAGAGTGTGCGCTGCATTTCAGGCTGGGTCCGTTACAGAATTGGATCTCATTCTCTCCGGTATCAGATCAAGCATTTATTATAGTTTTTTTTCTCCTAAATACAATGATTTAATGTATGCACACATTTTCACGAGAAAACTCCCAGCCAAATGCAGTTTTTAACGACAAAAAGATTCCAGCACCTTTTTCTTTTTTTTTCTTTTACTCCACACAAACCCAATGAACCCTACTTGAAACCGTCTGAAATTTCAGCTGGGGAACATGGTTTGTCGCTAATTCCATCAGGACGGTGTTGGAGAAAGGGTGGAGGGGCTAAGAGTAGAGGTCAGCAAGTTTGTTATTTCAGCTGAGCTGACTCACCACAAGGCGCCATTGATTTTTTTTCGTAATGAATTGAGGAGGGTATGACGGCTGCAGCTCTATGTAAACATCAGTATTTTTAAGTGTCAGATAGTACTTGTACTGTACTTTGTAAATCAATACATTATTTGTATAAATAAGCAGCATATGTGTGTCAACCCTAAAATGAAGAGTGTCACGGTCCACAGCCCATGACAACTAAACTCAGGAGCTCCGACTGAGGATCCCTTCAGGGCCTGTGCCATGTGACATGACATTGAGGAACCTTCCTCAGTCTTAGTGTGGCGTTAATTACTCCCAGAGGCCCATCTTGCAGTGAGCGCTCTCCGCTCTGCAGGACGCCATGAAGATTATCTCACCGCAATGGCAGGGCACACTGCGCCCAAAGGGAAAGGGTGTTTGCCAATCACAGTGGATTGCCTTCTACTCCTCTCTCTATCTGTCGCTGCTTCCCTCTCGCTCACTCTCTCTCTCCCTCCCTCCGTCCGTCCGTCTCTGTTGGCAGAGTGCTGTATGGGTGTGTGCGCCCATTCTTAACTCTAATCCCATGGGCAGCTTGCCGCATATTGGAACGCCCCAGGTCACGTGACCCGTCCTGCGTTTTAAGAGTTTCCCTTCTCTGCATTCCGTTATCCAACTACTACCCATCCTTCACAGAAAGAAAGAAAGAAAGAAAGAAAGAAAGAAAGAAAGAAAGAAAGAAAGAAAGAAAGAAAGAAAGAAAGAAAGAAAGAAAGAAAGAAAGAAAGAAAGAAAGAAAGAAAGAAAGAAAGAAAGAAAGAAAGAAAGAAAGAAAGAAAGAAAGAAAGAAAGAAAGAAAGAAAAGAAAGAAAGAAAGAAAGAAAAAGAAAGAAAGAAAAAGAAAAAGAAAGAAAGAAAAAGAAAGAAAGAAAAAGAAAGAAAGAAAGAAAGAAAGAAAAAGAAAGAAAGAAAAAGAAAAAGAAAGAAAGAAAAAGAAAAAGAAAGAAAGAAAAAGAAAAAGAAAGAAAGAAAGAACAATGGCAGAATGAAAGAAGGTAAGAAAGAACAATTCAGTCTAAATATCAGGGGAAAAAAAACAGAAAAAGGCAGAACAAAGGGTTTTCGGGTTTTCTGACTCTTTCTGAATCATTGAAAATAGCTGAAAGAATGTCAGAAGAAATGGCAGAAAAAATCAGTAAATGGCAGACAGAAAGAAAAAAAGAAAGAGAAAAATTAAGTCTAAATGTCAGAAAAATAAAAAAGACAGAACAAAAGAAGAAAGAAAGAAACAGAAAAAGGCAGAACATGTATTTTCTGTCTTCTGACTTTCTTTTTGAATCACTGAAGAAGGAAAGAAAGTGAAAGAATGGCAGAAAAGAAAAGAAAGCTGTTCAATACCCCACTTTTCCATATCCCACTACTGCACTCAATATACTGTAAAAAACACCCATTACTGCCCCACTGGAAACAACCAAGCATGAGGGCAGCGATTACCACCCTTACCCGTTCCAGACGCCTCCAGACAAAAACACACTCCTGCTTTCACAGTCAGTTACGTGAAAGGGATGAATTTCGTTTTCCAATAGCTGAAGACGATGCCAGGCTATCTTCTGCTGAGAGATCAGTCTAAGCGTATTTAAGTTCAAATGGTAAGCATGCTGTTTTCACAGCTTTCACATCACCGTGGTTCCCCAATTGGTTCACCCAGGTGGGCCACGATTTGGTTCCACCCGTGTTACTGTCTCGGGTGGCCAAAGACCAGTTAGAGACCTGCTGCTTTAAATTCTGCCTGATGCTTTTTCACCACAGAGTGACACCTAAAAACAACTTTAAAAGCTGAGCATCTTTCACAATAGGGCTGTGTACTGGGAAAAACCTGGAGAAGTGATACACATCACAATACAGAGGTTTTCATACTGATAAACTTTTAGGAAACCTGTCATATTATTAAAGCAATTTGAAGAAGTGAGCAGAAGTCTTTACACACCAAAATTAGAACCATCCAATTGGACCGTTTGTGCCCATTTAGGTTTACAATAAAGAAAAACAATCATTTATTACATTTCCTATACCAACACGGTATAAATTTGCCAGCTGAACACAAGAGGGAGTGTGTTATTGTGAACATCACGGCTGTGATTTGGTCGTAGGCAGGAACCGAAGCCGAGTGATGTATAAAAGCATTAGAACACTCAAGGTTTTTTTTTTTTTTTTTTACAAAATGAAAAGAAAATAATATGAAAATTCATTATGAATATGCTTTAATACAGACTGTTACTGAAATGTAACAGAACTGTAACTACAAAACTGTGTAAGGTTTATTCAGGTTAACACCACAAACATTAGCTTGAAATCAAAATAGAAATAAGTGAAAGAACGCTGAAACTCTCCTCTCCTGCTCCACGGAGTCATCTTCAAGTAAAAGCTGTGCGTTTGCGAGCATTTCTGCCTGTTTGCCGGGTGGTGTTGGTTAGCTAGCTAGCAGGCTAGCTGTGCCTGCAGGACTGTGGATTGGTTAGCGAAGCTTGTTTAGCTCAGCATTAGCTTAGACTACCCTAGATTGGCTGGTTACCGTTCAGGCCATCAGACTGCGGCTGAGGTAACTAATGGGTTTTCTAGGATATTTTTTTCCCCCAGAAATGACAAGCCAGCGCTGCGGTCGAGTGTGCTTTGGCGGGGCGCTAGCCTGTGCTAAGCTAATGCTGCTGCTGGAGGCGATGATAGAAAAATGTCTTGTGTGAGGACACCATTACTCCGCAACAGATTTATTGTGAGAATTATTGTTTATTATTAGAATTATTATCACAAATATCAGCACGGTTAGAAGATTTCTCAATCAATCAGATTGTGAGGTTGGAACTAACTGTTGTATAAATGTATAACTGTTGTATAAACTGTGGTTACGCTTTGTTTTGTACTTCTTCAGTCAAGTTGTCATTTTGGAGATATGAGAATATATGTACATGGCAGCAATAGTACAGTACACGAGTATAGTGACTGCAGCAGAGCACAGCAGTCAAATACACCACGTTTCCCTATTTAAATAGAGAAATTATTTGGCGTAAAAAAAAAGAATAAGCTTTACTTGAATGCTAATGCTAAAATTCCACTTTTGTTTTTACACCCTTTATTTTAAGAAATTTGAGTCCTCACACCTGAGTACAACGTTTTTACAGCTTTATAACACAGCTGTGAGTTCTGCAGACCTGAATAGACTATTGTGTGTTTTTTTTTCTCTGTCAGCATACTGAAGCATATGGTAACACTGTTCACATTATGGTCAGTAATGTATAAAAACACTTAATCAGCAAAAAAAAAAAAAAAAAAGCAAGGCAAAAGCAGGCTGGTGTGAAAATTAGTCATAGGTATGAAAGAATTTAAGGATGAATTTGTACAGGTTTTGGGCTAATTACAGGACAAACACCACCATCTAAACCTGCACATTACTCTTGATTTACAAGTGTGCGATAGCCCTGCCACTGACCTCAGCAGCCACCAAGAAGAAATCCTCCAGAGACCTCTAGATACTTCTGCGATGACTGAATATCCCACACATGGTGAGTAACCAAACCAATGGGGTAATTCTTGTCTTGTTACTTTCAATGATGTTCTTTTATCTGGCTTTTTTTTTTTACTACAAATCTCTAAGGGTGGGCTGTCTGGGTCATAATAACGTTCGTAAACAGAAAATGGAGTGAAGATTCAATTAAGTGTGAGAGAAAATGTACAAAAATTGTTGAACACACACAAAAAAAATTCTTCTTACTATATGAAATAGGAACAAATGAAATAATAAAGTTTTACACCTTTAAATACATCTTCCATTTTAGAATAAAATTTTACTGATGAACATTACATTGACCAGTGTGCTAGACTTTGTGGCACCATCCAAAGAGTTCTCATGAATTATCTCCAGGACATAGGTTAGAGGGTAAAAAATATCAACACCTGCGAGAGGGGGCAGGGCAGTAAACCATCTGTTTACAGACTACACACACCTGCGATTCTACAACAAGACAGATGTATAATTATCTCATTACCATGCAGTGATGTTCCAAATATTCCAACCTGGTTGAACAGACAGTTACAATACGCATAAAATAGACCAATACAAGTTTCACATCCTTGCTGTCTCTATATCAGAGCAACCACCAAAATTCACCACTTGTAATACCACAAAAAAAAAAAACATTTAATAACAGCCTAGTAACTGCCTTTAATCTGGAACATTTGCACAACCAGTCTCTGTTTTTACTACTACTACTACTACTACAGCTGCTGCTGCTGCTGCTATTCTAAAAAGTTTACTTAAGTAGAAAGCACATCCAATAAATAAAGTATTAGCTCAGCATGGTGCTGATCAACAGTGAATAATTGTTTACAACTGAACAAATAAAATTTACATATATATTACATATGTTAAAACTCCTCTTTCTGGTATGTGGTTTGTATACAATTACAGACCACCGCACAGGCTAATCTGTGCACCAGTTAATAATGTCTAACAACAGGTAATTTAGCACACTGCTTGTTTATGCTGGGAAGACCAGACCTAAAAGTTAACATGATTATTATAACCACATAATAAGAGCATGAGAGATACAACACGACAGACATTTTTAGTAAAAATTGTAAATTCAATATTTATTACGTGCTAGGAGTGGGCGAATATTTTTGTGCGACATAGTAAGTTAAATATATAATAAATAATAATAATAATAAATAATAATAATAAATATATTATTATTTTAGTTGACATTATTTTAATTAATTTTAACAATACACTTTGACAACAATAATACAGTAGGAACATCTTGTCTATTTTGTAAACAATGGTAACTTACAATCACATTGCATAAAATAAATAATGTAACAAAAAACTATAGTGCAGAATAATTAGTGCATTTAACTAAAATGCAAACAAACAATTAAACAAAAAAAAAATACTCTTAAAAATTTACAGTAAATAGCAAATAAAAAATTAATGGCTGAATATGACAAAAAATATTGTACAATATATAATATGGCACATTCAAAGTGTACACACTGAAATGTGCACTAAAATATCTTGTTTCTCTCCCAATGGCGAGCATTTGTTTCTTTCATAAAATAAAACGACAGGGGAACAAGGGCTCTAACTTACAACCCTATTCCTCTGCTAACATACCAGGACCCTTACCATATGTCCAGACATGTTTAAAATAGCCAGTTTTAACAATGCAGGGAAAACATACAAAGCATTTTCTTACGGGTCTCCACAGCTATACTCACTCAATGACATCAGCATATTAGCGACAATTAATAAAATACTTTAAAATTTGATACAACTAATAGATGTTTACACAAAAAAAGATACATACAGTCAGTACTCAAATGGGTTCCACTCCTAAACATCATGAACAGCAATGCATAGTTTCAATAAATACTTTACTAAAACTGATGCTTCCGTTTAACTACATTTACAATTTAACTTTATTTCCAGTATGCTGATAATGAACAAAGTCTGTCTTGCATCACAGATACTGATAGATATCCACGTGAAAACCTCAATGACTGACAGAAATCTAAACTCGGAGCATCCCCCGGTCATGTGTCTGGCAAACAGATGAATCACGGTGGACAAACAGTGAGTTGTTTGCACTCTTTAACCTTGCGTAAACATAAAAGCATTACAGTCTTCAGTCCTTAGCAAAAAGCTTCATTACTCAAGGGTCTCATTACTCTGGAAGGAAGAGCATAAATGGTTTGGACCAACTCCAGCACTTAAGATCTGGTCATCTGTACCACAGTCTACAGAATGGAAGTAGAAATTAAAAACTTGAGAAGTTATTCTGGTAAAATACTTTAGTTTTACTCAACCTTATATTACTTCTTATCCTTATCTAGTTCTGTTAGCTAACTGTTTTGTTAAATGCCCATTTGTTGAATGATTTTAATGATTAGATGGAAGACTACAAAACACTGGCAAGAACTGGCAATTAAATACTCTCAATCATGAATTAAATGATAATTAAAAACTCAGTGTTTTCGTGAAGATTCCAATCGTCCTCCCTGCCCAGAACTGCACTGTCGAGCGCAGTGGGTTGTAAGCAACCTACGATAGCTACGATGTGTTCAATGCTCACTGTTTGGCCTGAGTGATATACTCTTGAGAGGGTTATCCAGTTACCGTATTTTTCGGACTATAAGGCGCACTTAAAAACTTTTAATTTTCACAAAAATTGACAGTGCGTCTTATAATACGGTGCGCCTTTTGTATGGATTTTACTCGTCAGGTTGTAAGGAGCAGTAAACACACACTCCGTGCAGCGTTATAGAGAGTTTCAGTGCTATACAGAGTCCAGAGCCGTGCAGCTCCGAGGCTGAGCAGCAATAGCATTAGCTAGATGCTAACCGCTAAGCTAGCTAGCTTATTCACTGAGATCAGTATTATCTAAATTTTACTCGTCAGGTTGTAAGGAGCAGTAAACACACACTCCGTGCAGCGTTATACAGAGTTTCAGTGTTATACAGAGTCCAGAGTCGTGCAGCTCCGAGGCTGGAGCAGCAAATAGCATTAGCTAGCTTATTCACTGTTCAGAGATCAGTATTATCTAAATTTTACTCGTCAGGTTGTAAGGAGCAGTAAACACACACTCCGTGCAGCGTTATACAGAGTTTCAGTGCTATACAGAGTCCAGAGCCGTGCAGCTCCGAGGCTGGAGCAGCAAATAGCATTAGCTAGCTTATTCACTGTTCAGAGATCAGTATTATCTAAATTTTACCCGTCAGGTGTAAGGAGCAGTAAACACACACTCCGTGCAGAGCCGTGCCGCTCCGAGGCTGGAGCAGCAATAGCTAGATGCTAACCGCTTAGCTAGCTAGCTTTTTCACTGTTCAGAGATCAGTATTTTCTAAATTTAGCACTTTTAATACTGCTGGAGCAGTATTATTAGAGTTAGATGCTAATCGCTAAGCGTTCACCGTTCAGAGGTGAGTTATCGGCCTGTAAGTCTGTAAGCTTTGCCTGGCTAGCATTAGCTAGATGCTAAGCGCTAACTCTCTCAGAGGTGAGTTTTATCAGCCTGTAATCTGCTTGTTTACCGTGTTAAAACAAGCTACGGGGGACGAATCGCTAGCTAATATCTCACTGTCTTACCAGAACACGCAGGATTACTCAGTGTAACGCTGTCGTTTAAGTTTGGGTTAACTTTACTAGTTTAGGTGACTAGCTAGCGTGCTAGCGGATAGCTATGCTAACGCTGGTGCAGCAAGCCTTAGTGGACATCTGGAAATCTAAGCTTACTGTAAATAAACTGAAGCACGTTACTCACCCAAATAAACAGTTTTCAGGAGAGGAATCTGTGTAGATTAATATCCAGCACTCGTTTGACTTTGAAAGAGCTAGATTTGTATACTGAGACGCTCCACCGGCAAGCGACCACCCCCGGTGGGGGAAGGGAAACATGGCGCCACCCCTGTTCACTTTGATATAGGCACCCTTTCTAGTGTCACTTAACGCGCCTTATAATGCGATGCGCCCTATGTATGGAAAAATAGCAGAAAATAGGCGTTCTTTGATAGTGCGTCTTATAATACGGTGCGCCTTATAGTCCGAAAAATACGGTACTCTTTACTCTGCTTCCTCCATGAGACGTTGGTTTTACCCACACAGAGTGGCGATTTTTTCTAACCAATCATTTTAAAACAGAGGAATCTGTGTCCATTTGATCCATTAATTGTGCACATCTTTAGATCTTTAAGCAAGGGGATATACCTAAATTATTCAAATCAAATCTGCAAAAGGGGGTTTAAAGTGATCCACTGTCTGATACCAATCTACTGTGTTTTTGAAAAATCAATACAGCGTTTTGAACACCCCTAATAACATGAATAGCACAAAAGGCAAGAATAGTATGCAAACAGTAAAAACACTGAACCATCAGACATGCTCTATCAAGTATTTTAACTCATGTCTAAGAAGAATGCACTTTACATAACCAGCAGGTCCATTTAATGAGGAAAGATGACAATGACAACAGCTGAGCGCATCCTGGCAAACCTTCAAACACATCACTAGGAAGACCAGCTGGACTCTTAAGCATACTGATCCACCTCACTGAAACCCCCCTTCTGTTTAAGGAGAAGGGATAAAAAAAGTGAGTGGGTGTAGATTTGGAGAGGAGCTGGAATATGAGTCATGAGGTTGTTGAGGTGCAGGGAAAGCCCATTGCTAGGCCTGTAAATAAGCCATCCTAGCAATTTAGATTTCCACCTGCAAACACAGCATTGTAAGAATGCAGTGTCAATTTTTTGTTTTGTTTTATTTTTTTAGAGCCAATACAGGTTGAGAATTGAGAGACTGGTAATTTCTGTGCAGAAATGCACTGTAAAGTGTTATGTGAGAGCTTGTTTGTGTTGTTAACTACCTTTGCTAGCTATGCTGTATCCAATGCTCACCGACTGAGCTGAGTGGTATACTCTTAAGAGGGGTATCCAGTTACTTCTTATTCAACTTTCTCTCAAGTGTGTTGTGAAAAGGCAATCCTAATTTTTTTACAGATAAAATTACATTTAGGAAACTTGAAAGCCACAATGAAGGATTCACACAACAATTTAAAGCATGGTATGCCACTAAGCCAAGCATGGCATTTTAAATGGCTGGCAGACTTTCCTGTAATATCTGCAAGTTCCCATCCACAATCCACAATCCACAATATGTAAAATGCAATCAGAACGCAAGGAGTCTGCACAGCCAAAATACACAAGACCTTGTTTACATTGCAATTCATGTGTCTTGGAAATCAGGATTGCTGTATATATGGATATGACCAAAGTCTAAACTTTTGGATTCACTAAAAAATAGACAAATTTAAGTTAAAACACATTCGGGAAGCGCAGACCATTGCAGAACTTCCTCATATTTTCTAATGTACACTCCGTGTAGATTTAAATAAATGTTTTAAGAGCCACATCACTTCTATACACAACTTTCTTTTCCTCTCAGCTTTCAGAAAGCAACATGCCTTTATGGTATTGCCACCAAGTAGATGTAATCATCGTTAAACACTATTTAATAAGGTAAATGAGGTCAAACAACTAAACGTGTGTTTTGCAGAGATTTTATTACAGAAAACTGATTAGTCATCAAGCCTGTTGAATGGTTAAAAAAATCACCATATCTCTGCCTATATACAGTGCAAACATCACCTCAACAGCCGTTCTTGATAGAGTTACATTGCAACTACTAAAGAGGCATCTGCCAGGGAGTGAGTCAAGCCAGTGCACTTTGCTTCACAGGGGAGTTGTGGCAGATTGCATCTTTGGCACACTTCAAGAGGACAAGAATCTAAACCAGTTCTTTTCAAAACAATCCTTAGGGACTCTCAGAGAGTTCACATATTTGATGTCTCCCTGTATTGTGACTTGAGAGTATGGGAATCAGTGCACTAAACAATAGAAAACAAAAAGTACAATTGAGATACCTGCACATTCAATGCTTCTTCAGAATTCAAGAGTATTAAAAATACTGTACTCCTTTTGTTGGAGTGATTGTCTAAACCGTTCACCGAAAGGATCTCTACTAGTTTCTGGAGCACTACTGTGAGGATTAGCATTTTTTTATTTAGTAACAAGAGCATCAATATGTTCAGAATGCTGAACTCCAGGATCAGATTTGGCCATCATGACTGTTCACATTCACAAGTAAGTGACCTGTATCTGTGTGTAATGTGGATGTTCACATTTACATGTGTATTTTGATCATTTGCATTCATGTTGCATGTCCATGAATAGGATACGTAGCCTATTTAGAACCACATATGGAAGTGGCTCAAATCTGATTTGAAAAAATCGGATTTAGCATGTTCACACAGCCACGACAAAAAAAAAAAAACAGATTTGAGCCACACTGAGTCACTTCAGTCTGGTAATGTGAATGTAGCCTAAATATATCGGATATAGGACATATGCTATGCAGGCAATGCTAGCAGGGTTTATACCTTTCTTGCCCACGTACCTTTCTATACAAAAATAAACAAGATCTCAGACAAAACAGCACTTAAATATAAATAAATAAAAATAATGTGTCACTACAAAGTATCCAATACACAATACAAATAAATGCCTTTCAGCAGTACAAAGAGAACACAGTCATCAACAACATGAAAGCTACTCTACCCACCCTGTCCTATGCACCATTTTCCAGCATCAGGCATTCTCTCCTGACCCTTAAATCCAGGGACAGTGGACACATCAAATGGATCAAAAGATTAGGTTGCATCACAGAGGCTCTGGCAGCACGTCTTGCTGGATTCCACCAACATAAGCTCTGATTCAGTGGGCAGCACTGATGAAGAGATGAAGACAACAGGAGTGGCAACATGCTGATACAGCAAAGGCAGCCCACATAACGGAAAAATCGCACCTCTCAAAAACGTCAAAATTATTTTTGAACTGCCTATTTTTTTTATTTAGTATGTTACCACAAGCACATTTAAAGGTAAGAAACTCAACTACAGTTTGTTTGTTCTTGCCCAAATATGTTAATGAGGTAATAAACGTTTTAATATAAAATCAATTTTCCCTTCTTTTTTGTTATCACACAGGGAAAAATGCATGAAAACAAGCCACATTAGCACATTCTCTTTCAGACTGGTCAAAGCTATCTGGGACAGGAACAGGAAAAGTAAAGTAAATACAGAAAGATGGCTCAATGTTCTGGACTAGCACAGATTTCTTTGTAATTCAACACTGGAGCAACAGTTTTGGACTTCTATTACTACAACTCTCATTTAAAGATATCTTAAATACTGTCTGTCAAATTCAGACTCAAATTCAGACTCGGTTTAATCTATTCTCCCACTCCTGTAACCCTCCAAACTGTAAATTACATTTCACTGTCAATACAGTCAAAGGCATACTCTGCACTGTCAATTAATACAAACCAGTGGTAAAGTTAGTCATTTTTAACAAATGTTTTGTTGGGACTTTAATATCCTACACACCATTAACAACTGCAATAAATTCATCTGGCCAAGTGTTATGTCGTAAAAGACTAACAGCATCATAGATCTGTGAAGAAATAAGACATCAGCATAAACTGAGATGCTTAAAAAATGGCAAAACTCTTTTAATGTTTGGTGATGCAATGCAGTCAGTCCCTCTGGCACAATGCCACTGCCCACAGTGACCTCTGCTCCATAAAGAAATACTGCAAGATTGTGACACCACCATTCCTTCATGCTCTCTTTTGTACCAATAATCATTTTGGGCTCAGACTTTTTTTTGTTTTCTTTGTTTGAAAATCTCTTACTTGACTGCAACGCATGTAATCCTGGTTTTAGGAGGTCCAATTCCCTATGAGCCTGTTCACACCCATACACTTTGTGTATCTTAGGTATAAGGATTATATCTGGATGAGGTCATGCCACATAAAATGCAAGTGTAAACTAGGGGTGGGCAATATTATATTGTATACAATATATCGTGACACAGAAATATCATGATATTAAAAATCCATATTGTGATAATAGGGATGTTCTGTCTTAAAATTAGTCTATTTTTTACTGTGAAGTTTTAAGTGTATTTATTGTATAATTGTTTTAGTTAGCAGTTTATATCGTCGCTGTCCTATGAGAAATACTTATCTCCATTTTTGTTCATTTTTAGTTTACTACATAATTTGAACAGACAATCTGTCCCACACACTGTGCCAAAATGTCTTAATGCATAGACCAATAGAAACTCTTCAAAATGACCTGAAATAAACTGTGTTTACATTGACTTTCAATTTATAAGGTTTTTCTGTTTTGGAGATCAGTGTTTTTCATTGGACAGCGACGATATGCATGCACTAAATATTCTGCAATATTTTTTGCTGCATTATATTATTTTATGCTGTATTATTTATTTTGCCACATTATGATTATAGTGTTATACCATTATACTATATTCCCAAAATTAATGAATTATTTTAGTTTTTCTATATCGCCAAGTATATTGTTACCGCAAAAATACCCTGAAATATCGTGATATTATTTTAGAGCTATATCGCCCACCCCTAGTGTAAACTCACCCAAGAAAATTTTCAAAATCACTCAGACCACCTCAGGAGGTGATCTAAAACACATTTGATGCACATGTTTAGCAGTGAAAATGCATCAGTCTGTCTTAAAGTCTCATTTTATAAGTGCAACCGAAACCCCAGTTCACTATGGCTGCATATAAACTGCTGCAACATGTGGTTCAAATATGTCTCAGGCCACCTCTTGAATCGGACAGAGTAATTAGATTTGCGAATGTTGGTGTCTTGGGTGTGTGCACACTTGCATTCTAAGTGGCTTAGCCTTATCCAGATATAATCCTGTTACTCAAGACACCTGAAGTGATCAGGAGTAAACAGGGTTGTAAATTACTTTCTCAGTGAGGCCCACTAGTTTGTGACCTAAAGCTCAAGTGCACTTGAGCTATGCAGCAGGACAATAATCCGAAACTCACAAGAAAATCCAGGCCTAGACCTGACCGGGATAAGTTTCGGAGAAATGGCTAATCATTTTTTGGTTTTTTTTTTTTTTTTGCTGTTTAATACAAATTTTGTTACTGAGAATTTTTTTTATCCATTATAAAGTGTGTCTCAGGTGTGTTTACACCTGAAATTGTATGTAGCTCAGCCTTCTCCAGATATGATCCTGGCTATGATAGGATCATAGTCTCAAGGTGCCCCATCTCTCAAAGGTTAAGATGTACTCTACAGCTCTGTATGTGTGCAAAAACCTGTGGTGTACATGACAAGCTGCCAAAGCCGGCAAGCACAGTGCTTCCAAAAATGCTTTTCTGCTGATATTCTCTCACTCGTATCTTTTAATTAACACAAGCTGAGAGAGTTTCATATTTTCTTCCTTTTGTGCCCAGTCAGAGGCTGGCGCCTGGAAAAGAAACCACTCGGTGAATAAATGCTTCATTTTAGCCCATCCGCCTCCAAAAGCCAGAGACAATACGGAAATACAGACAGGTCAGAGAGAGCACAGGCCAGGAACATCTTCTGTTACTTTCTGCAGTTCACAGTACCCCAATGCTAGACTTGGATTCACATAACAAACCTGCAGAAAAGTGAGCTGTGGGAATTGCGAGAAAACTACCCTTGGTAGACGTACGGCTCCCGGCTTCTATTTAGTAGACTATAAATAGAGGGCTAATTCAAGAAATCCCTGTGCGTGTAAACTGAGACACGAGGCTCACATGACCTGCTCCAAACCAATGGCTTCCCACTTCCTTTCTCCTATGATATTGAAAGGGAGTTTTGAGTGACCCTGTGTGTGTGTGTGTGTGAGTGTGGGAGAGAGAGAGAGAGAGAGAGAGAGAGAGAGAAATACTAAGAGTGTGTATAAAAAGAAGGGAGGGCAGGAAGCAGCCAGAGAATCCAATGCTTTTGTGATAAAAGTGAACACTGAAATATTAAGGATTCATCCACAACCTAAATGCTAAATGCAATAATTGCTTTGATAGTTTGTTGTGGTATAAAGTGGTGTGTAAATGCATCAAAATGTCATTATATTACATTGTTCATCGCAATTATTGCTGGGATAATGCATTGTCCAAACCATGTTATGATGAGTGGGCACCATTCAGACATCTGACAGACAAACTAAAAGACTGCAATTAGGGGTGACCAGGACCAGTTTAGCCAGATTGACCACATTGAGCAGCAGGCCAGGCAACTAAAAACATTACAAAAAGAGCTACTAGTTCTGTTAGCATTCCATTTACCTCAGAAGTCAAATGTTGGCATTGGCAATTACATCTAACCTAAGCTGACAGTGTTCTAGTTAAACATTAGGATTAGGATAGGATACATTATTTTAAAACATTTCCAAAAAACAGTTAACAAAAGTAAAAAAGGTTTACCACTACTGTACTGGCAATCCCTTTACCTGAGTTCTATGTTGAAACCACCCAAATTATGTCCCACTTTTTGCACCACAGGTTATTATTATTAGCACTGTCCTAGATTAGCATTGTGTGCATTTTGTGGTATTTTGTTTACCCAAACACAATGGAGACATGTCCACAGAAAAAAAACAGGTTAGTAATGTGGACACAAATGCTGATTGACTGTTTAATACTACTGTTGACATGGAGAGGCCATCTTGGATTCTGAAATGAACTTTCCGAATTGGAAATTTAAATTGTGAGAACTCTCTGACCAATTCTCTTTTTCTGACCAGATCAAATGAAACGAAGCTTCCCAGTCTGAGATTGTCTAAACTTTTTTTTTTACTTTTTAATGCCACCACAGCCTATTTTGTGTCAATTTCAAGTAGTTGCCATGCTGTTGCTATGTGGTTGATATTCCAGGTGGTTTTCATGATTTCATCAGACTTGTGAGTCTATGTCACATATTTCACAGCATCTTAGCATTAAGCATCGACAGAGATGGCATTTGTTAATAACTGTATTAATTCCCTGGGTAATAAATCAGGTTAAACTGCAAATTTGATAGCTGGGGCAGATCGAGTTCGGATAGGCTTCAAACCACAAATAATCCACTCCAAAATTCGTTTGGAACCTGACAGAGAACACTTTCTCTCGCAGCTCATGGTGTGGTTTTTTTGGTCCGCACCCGAGTGAGCTTACTGTTTTCACACCTGCCAAAACAAACTGGTGTAAAAACACCCTGAGGTGAACGCAAGTAATCTACACTGAACAGTGTCAACCATGTAAATGCTATATCATCATTAACTTTTCTTTTAGATGTACATAGAACCATATTTGCCAGGAGTCTGTAACATGTACACGTCAAAACTAAAATTTTGGCAGATTTTGGCTGATTGCAAATCATATTTGAAGCAGAAACAGTCAACCCTGACTGTAAAGAACAAAGAACAAAAACTTTTACTCAATACTTGCCTCTGATGTTTGAATAAAAGACAAAAAAAAAAAGATAAAAAAAAAAAAAAAAAAAAAAAAAAAACACATGCTGGTGACCAAACTGCTGACAGCACCAGTACAGTTTGTGGTCCTGCTGTTTACTCACCAAGACGAGTATAAAAGTACAGTTTTCTGACTAAGGTCACTGGAGTCCTGGAGACAAACTAGCAGCAGGGTCTACAATATTCATTCCAGCCAGGCAGAAAACCAAAATCAACTTTATTATCCCCCCCATTATTTCCACAAGTTAAAACCAGGTTTGCTTAGATAGACCCAACTTTGGTTATAGCAACACATGAATAGAATCATATAAACACAGTCAGTCAAAGAGCTAGCTGACAATCTGCACACTGCCTCTGATCAACAATTTGGAGTGGTCGAGCATTGAGGCTTCACTGGGTGGGGTCACAAAGATACGGTACACAGACATTTAGACCGAAACTTATGCACGACTGGCTGTCAAATACAAAAAAATGTTCAAGAACACCTCTGATGCACTGTGAAGTGCCTCTGAACACATCCCACAGTGATCCCTGAGAAGCAGTTTGTGCAGTGTCTTTAAATGTGGAGCATTTATCATATAATCTTTGAGGACAGCAGTTTTGTTTGGTTCTTGTCATTCTAAAGTCTATCAAAGATTCTCTGTGAGTGGCCGAAACTCAGAAAAACAGAAAGAAAGAAGGAAGGACAGCCAAATGAAACAAAATATTGTTTATAAGTTTTAGAGGCGCCAACTTGAGACTTTGACTAAAGTCAACACAAAATAAAAGCTATGGTGGTACAGAACTATCTAAAACAATATATCTGTTTATTAAAAAAAAAAATAACAAACTTACTTTATTAATAGTGTGTGTGTTAGCAACACTACATACTCTATTACCTTGTCTGTGGCGATGTAGGGCTTGCAAGATACTTTGAATAAGACTGCTAACAATACATTTACTGAGCTGAGTAATATAACCCAAACGTAAGTTGTTTAAAACAAAAAATCAGACATGAATACCTGTTAGATACCTAGTTATTTTATATATCTGGCTGTAAATAAAATATTTTAGGGGAGTTGTCAGTGGGACTAAAGCCCATGGAGAAACTGTAATTGTCTAGCTACCATTCCAATCAGATGGAAATCCAAAGGCCTCCTTTGCACCCAAAAAAGATTTTGACTTCTGGGAATAGTCACGAGAATGGGATTTTTTTTTTCATAGTGTATCTGGGTAGATCTAACAAAGCAACTCTCCCCATTGGTTAAGACTTCAAAAGATGGACTGAAGGCCACATATATGAAACATCGTCTTGCTTTGATTTCCAATGGGCCAAAAACGTAAATTACAATTTCAAAGGTTGTGTACACATTTACACAAAAAAAACTAATGCGAGTGAACGCCCAGTTAGAATTCCAAGAGTCTCTTGCAGAAATAAACATCCTCTTTTTTCTTGTAATTTTATATTTGAAGTTTTATATTCTAAACTAAAGCCACAAGTCAAAAAGTCATTACCATTACCAAATCCTTCTTCTGTCTCAAAAAACATCTTTTGAAACCTTGGTGAATTCCACTACCATACGCACAAAAAACAATAAGAAAACACACCACTAACAATGTGAAACAGATTCTGATGCAGTCATAGTCAAACATTAAGCTACTGACTTTTAGCCTTTTCACAATCTCCAAAATCTCAAAGTTTCTGCCCTTAATGCCAAAACAGACCAGAGCACACAGAGTCAGATCTAAACAGGCTACAATTCCTAAAGTCCTTGAGCAGCAATATTGCTTGAATTCCTTAAGCTCTGGTTTGAGAGGAGTGTTGCTTACATAAAATCTTCAGTTGGCTAATTTCATTTAACTTTGAGAAAGGAAAAGCACGTGTCCTTAACTCTAAAGGTTACACGACAAGTATAAACAATAATAGGAAGCACAACAGTGAGGCGGATGACTACAACAAAAAACAGTTCTTAATTTAACAGAAAGATGACTGGTACTGACCAAGACCCTTCTGCATTCCAAAGAACAAGATGTCCAAAACAGTTCTAGGTCAAGGGTGCATAACTCTTGTTTGGGCTTGTTGTTTATTTGTTAAATATTCAAATACTTAACTCATCAGCTAATTGTAAAGTTTAGGAGATGGATGCATTTGGGAAGGTAAACCATTAACCCAAGCTCACCAGGATTAGAGAAATGTTCAATTATGAGAAAGCCTCAAAAGCTTGTTAACTGACGAGTTATTATTGGCTATCTATCTACTGAACAAAGAAGTTGAAAAAAAAAACATTTTGGTACTCATTTGAGCTACGGTGGTGTTCATTTGAAAGGTTAGCTTTTGCTGACTACACGTATGTACAGCTTGATTAATAGGAGTTCTCAGAATGCAATATTAACAATAAAAAAAACAGCTAAGTGTAGAAAACAACACTGTAACGGAATCACATTTAAAACTGCACTGCCCTTCTATTCAGTTTTGGACTAGCGTTTTTTTCACACTTTAAGATGCATCTCAAATCCTTAAATTTTCCCAAAAATCTTCAGTGCGCCTTATGTAAGAATTTTACCAGTCAGGCTGTAGGGAGCAGTTAAGCCACTCTGCTGAAGTGCAGCATTATACAAAAAGCTTCAGCAAAGTTTCGTCAGCACAGAGACTGGAGCAGTACTAGCATTAGCCGCTAACCGCGCAAAGCGTTAGCGAATTTACTGTTCAACGGTTAGTATTATCGGCATGTGGCCTGCTTATAACCCCGGCTAGCACTGCTGGAGAAGAATTAGCATTAGGCGCTAACCGCTCAAAGTGCTAGCTCTTTCATCTTTCAGAGGTGAGTAACGTTATTAGCAGACTGTAGCCAGCCATACCTGCAGAATTAGAAGGAAAACATGGCGACACCCCTGTTTCTTTCTAGTGTCACATAATGAACCTTTTAATCCAGGGCTCCTTATGTATGAAAATAGACCAGGAAATGTACCTTTATTGATAATCAGGTGGGCCTTATAGTGCAAAATATATGGTACTTCAAAAACCTTCAGTTCTGTTATAATGGCTGTTTTAATAGACATCATTGTCAGACTAATTAATGGCATTTTTAAAAGACTGGTGAACAAATAGTGATACTCATCATCTAAAACGAACTGTTTACTCATGAGTTTTGTTACAAACATGACCGAAAATCGTCACAATAAAAAAAAAGTCATAATAAACAACGGTACTTTTACATTCACAAATTAAATACATTTAAAGGCAAATGTTTGTGTACTGCTACTCAAGTGGAGGTCTAAACGGATCCATATTTGCTGGAGTCATATTTTACCTATGTTAACTAGTCAACCTACCTTAGGTTGTTATCTACCTCTATTTTAACTTGAATAGCAAGCAAACAACATGGTCTGGGTGATTCGTCCACCAATGTGCTGGCTAGTGTTAACCCAGCTAACGCTACCGAACAAAGCAGCAAAAACTGACCGGTCACTCATTCGCGCTACAGTGATGTTTATTTGCAGGGTTAGCTTTCGCAGACTGGACATGTCCTTAAATTAAGTAATTGGGTTTGCTAATAACTAACCTCAACCACCCAAATTAATATAAGCAGAGAAACGCCAATTAAGCCTAGCTGGAAATATGCTAGGGAGTCGACTTTAAAACTACACTGCTCTGCTGTTAAAGGCACCGTAAACAACTCCGGCTTTGTTAGCTAACCAATCTAGCGCTAGCTAGCTAAGCTAGCCAATGACTGCTAGATGCACACCTAGATAAATAGATAGACAGCTAAAGCGCTTGGCTGTTTTTAGCCGACATTATGCTTGACAAAAACAAGCCAGCCAAAGGAACTAATTATAAACGTGGAAAGAACTGGTGTCGAAATTCTGTGTAATTTCAGGAATTT
Organism: Astyanax mexicanus; assembly: GCF_023375975.1. Lineage (NCBI taxonomy): Eukaryota > Metazoa > Chordata > Actinopteri > Characiformes > Acestrorhamphidae > Astyanax > Astyanax mexicanus. The sequence continues at coordinate 19,972,120 of NC_064424.1, forward strand.
CACTGGCAAGTGAGCTAGCTGGCTAATATTCGTGGCTAGCCGAACAAGCTTAGCTAACGTGTGCAGCTTGGTTAGCTAGCTAGCGTAGCTAACGGGTTCATAATTCAGTTCACTGTAAAACATCACCCAACAGAGCGTTAGCAAGAGCACACAAAAGAGACACACATAAACTACCGTATGTTTGATAACAATCCAGTTATTTACCTACGTGTTTTTGAAATTTGTTTGACCGTATTTATAGTATAAGAAACCCACACTAACCCAGAGAATTAGCTTTAGCTGAAATAAAGTGGGACGCTCGGCCAGTGTATCTGATAAAAAATTAATCCGGACTAAGTTGGCTAACCGCTAGCTAGCATTAAACCCGTAAGCTCACACCAGTCAGTGTTTTCGTGGTAAATAGTCCAGCTACTTGAAGTTCATTCAAACAACAGCGGCTTTAGTAAATAAAGGAACTCGGGCACTTTTTTCTCCTTCCTTAGGCGACGAGTTGATTGAAGTTAGATAGGTTACTTTTTTAGAGAAATATCTAAAACTACAAATGTTTTCAATCGTAGCCACCTACTTAGCTAACTCTATCTGAACACAAAAGTTGAAAGTTACCAGGGAAATACATTTAAGCATTTGGTAGTTAATAAAGTAGCAAGAAAATATAGGTTAATGGTGACTCGTGTCAGTGTTTACTGAAAAGCAGGCAAGACTCCTTAGCTAAACTACTTCAAGTCATATTTCTTTAGGCTTCTTTAGGTTGACAAAGACCGAGAACATCACTACTTAGCTGCTATTTTAGCCAGTTAAGCTAACTTAGCCATCCCGCTACTTACTAGGGGTCGTTTGTAAACCTGGGTGTTCGGGGAGGCTGGTATCCGTATAGATGGCAATAAAGCACGTCGAAGCAGAAGCAACACATCTCCGCCGACACTACCATCTTCCTGGCCCCGCTTCCAGAGCCAGGACCGGGGCTGAGGTTCGGAGAGAGGCCGGTAGAGTTGTAGCCTCCCGGAGTTGGGGACAGAGCGGTGGAGTTGCCGCTGCTGCCTCCTCCTCCGCCGCCGCTGCTGCCGCCGCTACCCCCAGGACCCCCCAGGCCGTTCACCCGATTCACGCTGCCGGCCACCACGGTGGAGGAGGACCCGATCCCCAAGTCCGATCCGCAGTGTCCGGCCCCTGCCACCCCGCTCCCCGCCCCGCCGGGCCCCCCCGAGCCGGGGGATCCCGACAACTTCTGCTTCTTCACCCCGCAGCACCCGGCCGCCATCTTCGAACAATCTGCACCGACACACCGCTTCCGACCCATCACCGTCACCGCGGGAAGGGCGGGGGGAAACGCCGACCACACGTAAAAGTCCCACTGCGTCAGGGCGTACGACGGACGATGCTCCACCTTTCCCTCCTCCTTCTTTCCTCTTCCCTCCTCCTCCCGCTCCCGTCCGACGAGCGGCGTAGCTAGCGAGCTAACACCCGGAGTAGTTTGACTGGGGGGGGGGGCGGTGGGGCGGAGAGCTGAGGGGGGGCTGTAGGGAGTTAGGTTAACTAGGGAGTGTGCGGGAAAGTGTGTGGGACTACGAACGAACGCACCACGCACGCAGAGGAGAGCCTCTGCAATGTCACCCGAGCTTCTCCAACGGCCGTATCGTACGCTGCGGTCGTACGCAATGTCCGTAAGCAGGCGGCCAGCCAGCTGCGAACCTCTGCAAAGCCAACGACGCTTGGACGGAGCCGCGGTGTTCGCAGTGTTTGTTGATGGGGGCAGCGGCAGCAGGCCCCTCGCCGCTGCAGCTCGCAACACGAGTCTCTGTCAAAGCGCGCAGACATCCACAGTGTGCAAAAAACAAACAGGCAAAAAAGGGCGTGGAAGTCGAGAGTCGAGAGGCTTCAGGACGCGGCGGAGCAGGAGCAGGACCAGCGTCCACCGTCCCCTTCTCTCTAGCTAGCTGTCTCCCCGGTCCACCTCCCTCCCTTCCTTAACAGCACAGACACAGCGCAGCTTCCCGTGTGGAAATGGGGGGCTTTTTTGAGTACGCAGGACCCATACGGCTCGCTACGCCCCGGCTAGTGCTTTCTTTTTATCGGTTGTTTACTTGCATCCGACCTTGGCTAGCCAGCCAGCTAGCTAGAAAGAGTCGGCCGGCCGGCTTCTTCCTCCTCCTCTCCCTCTGGAAGGATATATAGAAAGGCTCCGAATAGCACAAGTTATCCGCAGCTAGGATGGCGCTTTCTTTTTTTCAGGCACCGCTGCAGTTCGGCTTTTTTGACAGCGCCAGAGAGACGCAGAGAGTCATTTCATCTGCGCGAAAGCCCAGCGAAACACCGGCCGTCCCCTCAATGCGCAGTAGCCTCGCTATTACACCCACCTCCCCCTGGCTCACCCCCGGCTCACCCCCACCTTCACCCCCAGCTACGGCTCTTTTTACAGTAACCCCACCAGCACTGCGAGAAGCAGACTGAGCAAACTGGAAAGTTTTCTCTCCACGGCTTTTAACGTTGCCATCCGTTTATTAGGGCACATTTTTTTGCTTTTGTTTTGAACGGCTCGAGACAGAAGTCCCCGTCCATCAGAAGTCTCCGGACGCTCTCCCCCCAGCCGCACGTGCTCGCTAGTCCAGTCCCAGCGACTGACATGAAAGCCCGGTTGCAGTTTAGCTAACGTTAGGTTAATGTGGAGGAGGCGAGGAGGAGGAGGGGGAGAAAGAGGGTCCTAGCTATGCGACCAACCCGAAGCGTATTCAAGAGCCGTATTCACTTCGTGCACGCCGAACCCAGAATCCAGAAGAGAACGTAACTAGTTTACGCACACTTCGTAGCTACGCATCTTGCGTATTCTTCGCAGCTCCGCGAATCTGTATTCTCAATCTCGGCTACGTGAGAATTAAAAGGAAAAAATGCTGAGGCAGAATCCTCTCACGGAGCCGTTGTTTTCTTCACTCAACGATTTGTCATGTAACGTTAACAGTCTTCATTTAGTGAAGTCTTCATCTGTTCTTGCCCATCTTCATCCTATAGTGGAGAAAGAGACAGAGAGAGAGAGAGAGCAGGTCAGGAGGAGGAAAAGGAAAAAGCTAGCTAAGCTATCTATTAGCTCCAACCGACACACAGCCAAATGTGTGCTCAGCACCCAGCGACTGACTGAACAGGGAGGATGTCCTGGCGTGTTCTCCCTATTCATTCAAATACCCCCAGTCTAGCAAAATGTCAGCAGCCTACACACAACATCATTCATTATTATTCACCAGAGCTCACAGGACACCAAGGTAGGCTGCAGCTCTTTCTCGTCACAGGAAACCTGGAGCTCCTCATCTCGAAATCTTCTTTCTTTTAAGTGAAGATATTTTGACTTTCTCTTGGGTCATTTACACAAGGCTAAAATATCAAATCCAAGACCAAATCTAAGAAATACATTTGTTCGCCATCCAAAAAACACATTAAGAACCTTTCCTTGAAGTTTTCCTTGCCTTATCAGTGTTTTCTCAGCTCTAATATCGAAGGTTAGGGTTGACACATTCTTGACATCAAACATGCCTGCAAATTACTGAGAAGAATCCAGAAGTATGTAGACCAGGGCAAGTCAGCTTTTGCCAGTGAAGATGTTTGGGTTGGCCCTATAAAAAAGTTAATGTAACCAACACCCTCATACAATGAGAAAATGCAGATAATACAATAAAATTTTTACAGCTAATCGCACAGCTCATTGAAAGGAGAACTCCACATTTTTCTTGAAAGTGAGATGGCAGAGCTGGAATTTATGTCACACACTTGATGTTCCAGTTAAACACTGCAAAATATTCTGTATTTTACACATGCAAACACAATTAATCTGTCCACAGACAGTTAGACAGTTATTTATGTATGAGACACAAATACATAAAGGTGCTAAGAAACTGAATAACACTACTACTTTTATTACGGTTGATGTACCATGCAGCCATCTTGGATTCTGAACACTGTGTTGGTGAGGCTCTCACAGCTTTCAGAGTAGAACATCCAGAGTAGAAAGTCTCTCTGGATAACAACTTCAATCAAATGCCCTAGGTGTATTTATACTCCCAAAATGAATACATATGTCAGGTTTAAATTATATAACATTTACTGCCCACATACGTTAGTGAGTCTTTTATGTTGGCATTAGGCAGTACGTGCAAAAAGGAGCATCAGAGTCATTGGTGGATTTGGATTCTAAATAAAATGGCTATATTTATGTTTAAATAAAGCATGGACATTATGTTTAATGGATGGATTTGTTGGACTCATTTGCTTTTTAGGACACAAGAACATAAATTACAAAATCACATTACAGTTAAATGTTAAACATTTAATATACCGCTTTAAAAAATAAGAGAGCACTTAACAATGATTTTCTTAGATTTTTACCAACTTGAAAACCTCTGGAATATAATCAAGAGGAAAATGGATGATGACAGCCATCAAACCAAGCTAAACTGCTTGAATTTTGAACCAGGAGTGCCATAAAGTTATCCAAAAGCAGTGTGTAAGACTGATAGAGGAAGACATGCCAAACACCAGGGTTTTCTGAACTCTTAAAACTTTATGAATAGGAACTTGTTTTCTTTGAATTATCTGATCGGTTATTTCAGCCACCTCATTTTCTGCAAATAAATGCTCAAAATGACTATAATTTTATTTGGAATTTGGGGGAAAGGTTGTCCGTAGTTTAGAGAATACTACTCAATTTTAATCAAACATGTACCTATAAAAGCAAAATAAGAGAAACTTATTCAGAAACTGAATTAGTCTCATAATTTTTTTCCAGAGCTGTACAATAGTTACACTGATCAGTCAATATTACCATCTCCTTGTTTATACGTATATTCTATTTATTCTGTCTATTTTATCAGCTTGACTGACCATATATATGGAACTTTGTAGTTCCATAATTACATGATGTTATAGGAGCCCAGGACCGCCGGCCACAGAGCAGGTATTAGTTAGGTGATCATTCTCAGCACTGCAGTGACACCTATGTGTCCTTGCTGCACTGAGAAGTCCACCAACCAGAACCAACTCGTCCTGTGACCACTGATAAAGGACTAGAGGATAACCAACACAACCTGTGCAGAAACCGATGATCATCTAGGTAGGAGTGTATAAAAGAATGAACAGTGAGTGGACACTGTTTAAAAATTCCAGCAGCACTGCTGTGTTTGATCCATTCGTACCAGAACAAAACTAACGAATACACCACCACCATAGTGGCTGAGAATAACTGGCCACCCAAACAATACTTGCACTGTGGTGATCCTGTGGAGACCTGACCAGTAAAGAACAGAGTGAAAGGGGGATACTAAAGTATGCAAAGAAACAGAAGGACTATAGTCTATAATTCCCCTAATAACTACAAAGGTTTCTATAGGGTCAGTGGAGCTGATATACAATATGGACAATGAGTGCAGAGGTGGTGTTAATGTTATGGCTTATCAGTCTTCAAGTGAAATGATGATCTGCATGGACCACACTTAAGACATCCCCAGAATGCGCTGACGGCAGAATCACTAAAACGTGCTCATACCTTCAAAAAAAGCAATTAGGATTATACCATTTCCAGGATATGCTGCTGATGCCTGAATCAGTGCTGTAAATGGATGACACTGGTGTTTCTTATAGCTGAGCTCAGCACTGAGGATTGAGGGCAACAGGTTAAAACTGAACACACTGAGGCAGCCTCCAAGCCACAGGGCACCTTCAGGTCTTTCATAAAAGTGATATTTCACAGTGTAACCCAAGCCTGTCCCTGCTGCATGTGCTGATTTGCTGGGGGTAGCAAGTTCATCAGGACAAAACATGGATATACGCCTTTGTCAGTGTGTAAATTTAGTGGACATGGATTGAGCTAGAGGCAGCACTAAAAGCATAATACCGTATAATAAACCCTGTAATTTATTCTTTATGTGGCATTGATTCAAAATACAAACACAACAGAACAGCAAATTATGTTATTTAATGACCAGTCAATGGGGAGCCAGACCTAATTACAGGTAAACACAGCAAGACATAAGTAAAAGCTGCACAGCAAGAGATGTGCCGTTGATGGTTATGTTAAATTAATTAGAGGTCAAACTATTCTGACTGGCCAAACAAACACAATCTCTCCTTTCAGAAAATTTTACAAGCTTAGTTTTCCAAAATGTACAGAAACTGCCATATATCTTCACAGAATTATTGTACTTGGTTTATCAGTTAATCTTAGGCCCTGTCCACATGTAAGTTTTAGGTGACTGAAAACAGAACATTTTTAAAATGCTCTTCAAGGTGTTTTATGCAAATGCGTCACAACTCATGCATGTTTCTGTCTATATCTCAAATTAATTGTTGCTCCCTATATTGTGAACATTTGCACAAAGAAAGTTCTAGATTTGAACATATGACTAAATGTAAATACTGTTCAATTACAAATACATGATGCTCTAATTCGATTTAAATCATAATCATAATTTAATGAAAATGAAAACTACATGAACTGCAGTTTTACTGATAAAACATTACACTTAATGGAACTTTACACAAATTGTGAATCCAGTCAAAAACTCCACTGCTTCTGGTCCTTTTGGCAGAGCTGTTAACGCATTGAAGGTGGTTTGTGGGGCTTGGGCAAACATAAGTGTGGCAGGTCTACCAACTGAGTAGGTTAAGTCTCAGACTCTGGTTGCAGATTAGATAACATGGCAGACAATTTATGTTTATTTCTACGGAACAGAGGAAAGCATCTGTACTTTCCACACCAAAGGATCTAGTGATGTTTAAATCCAACAGATTGCAAGGGTGGCCTGATGACTGTAGAATCATTTTTTATTATGAAGATGGAATCTAAACATAGTTACAGAAACTTGGTGACCCAAGAATGCAGTCTTCTGTATCTGTCCTTGGAACTGTTCTGCTGCTAGAACGGTGCTCATTGCTCCTCACTGTGCACTGGGACTCTCCCTGCAAGATGACGCAAGTGTATCAAAGCTCCAGCTTAATTATGCAGTCATCAAACTTCCAAGGTAAATGAAATGCAGCATAATCAGACACAAACCTTCCAATAGACATTTGCATGCATTGTATGTAACATTTTCACAAAAGAAGCCTATGATTACACCACCAGGTCAATTTCACAGTGATATGTGCAAACTATCATCTGTTTTAAATGAACTTGTAAATAAGCAGGGCTAAAGTGTCATGGGCTGAATTTGTGTAGCTACAGGTAAATACATAGGGGTTTGTGGCCACAAAAACAATTAAATTAACTCAAAATGGGCTGTTATTAAGTTATTAAATCACAAACAAAAGAAACACACGTCTGAGTCTTAACTAAAAAAAAAAGAAAGAAAAACAGGAATACTTCAATTTGCCAAAATGCATTTACACCTTTATAGTGATATTCAATGAATACTAAAGTCAAACTGAATTAAAAGCAAACCCTGCTGGTTGACAACCCTGACCTACAGATTCAGAGTTATTCTGTTTAATGCTGCTTTTTGAGAAAAGGTTTGCCCCTGGTGCTCAAGCACACTTACTCCTTGGTCCATCTTCCCGTTCCTTTGGCTAGGAGATGAAATGATACCACGGTGAAAATAGATTGCATATTAATATTGTGGCGGCTCTGGGTTGTGTGTGTGGCTGCCTGTAGGCATGTTTCTGTTCTTCTGTGTGTGTGGCCTTATGTGTTCTGTTGTGCTATGTGTGCTGTGTTACTCTAGCCTACGTAGTTGGTACCTCCCCCGTAACCTAGGGTATGGGGAGGGGCCATGCAGATGGGTGCTGTTTAGGGCACTCACCATAAAGTAAGTGAGTAGTGTGTTTAGTCACTTGGTTCTGTTGGTAACCTATTTGGGGAACGGTTTAGCTCTTCTAGTCTTGTTAAAGACTGTGGGTAAGTGGCAAGCCGGTTCAATAAAAGGAGCTGTTGAGCATTCAGCATGAGTCTCACGGGTCTTCCTTCTTCTTCCACGCCACAATATCTTTAGCTGTCTTAATATGGATACATAGGATGGTGTTTGATAACGACTTATAAGCACACTTAATATGATGACGGGTTAATATTGTGACACAGAGACTAATCTGTTGACTATTGTTTTAAACCTTAATATTTATCCAACGCTTTCCAATGAAGAAAACAATTAACAGTGGTGTATATAATAGTTTGGTCAGTAGGGCTGCTGTTTTAAGCAGCTCAAGCCGAGAGACAGCTTGATGATGACAGAGCTTAATCCATTAGCTAGAAACCCCCACTCACACACACACCTTTGATGCTGTTTCTGTTCATTCTAAAATATAAAACATATAATAAAAATCTCTCTTCAACTACATAATGCACATTATAATAATATTGTGATCATCTTTGCGTCATTCAGCATTTTATTATTGTAAAGCACTAACAAGAGGTAACAAGAGGGCTCAATAACCAAATGATACACAGGTGGAAAAACTAATCAATAGGCGGGGCTAACGTGGAGACAAGATGGAAATTAAAAACAAAACAAAACGGAGCAATAAAGGCATGACAAGCAGCTGAAGGACAGCATGCTAATTTATAAAAACAGTAACTAAAACCATCTATAAATCACCAATAGGATGTGGCTTTTATTTTACCAATTATATTTACCTGACCCTGAATATCAGCCTCTATCCAGGAGTCGTTTAGCTACGTAGCTACATTTAACTAGCATGCGTTATTGTGTGTTACTGTATTTTAAATGTTGGGACAGTAGAGAAGAGAAACAGGTCGTGCTGTGTTAGTTTAAGGTTAAAAAGGCTGCAATAAATAAGTCTCTCTTAGATATTCCTGTAGTTAATACTTAAGCTCATAGACGTAATATACATGTCTATACTGAAGCCAGATTCATTAGTAAAAACGCTTACTGCTGTTTACCGGAAGTTGTAGCGAATATTAGTTAACCCATAATAAAAGTCCTTACCGTGCAGCATTTTTTTTGCATTTCACCAGCCTGTCTCTCTGCGTGACACCGGCAGTCCGGTGTTGTGCCGAAATCCGACTCCCCGCAGAATCCGACTCCCCTTCGCGGGCGCGCGCATGACGTTAACTTGCAGGCGCAACTAAGAGACTCGCGATTTTGATCACTTCTGTGTGTTAATTACGCTTTATCTTTCATTTTCCTTCACATCAAACAGCACAGTGTAATCAAAAGCCAAATGAGGACTCTCATTGTGATTAGTTTGGGTAAACCAGGGCAGTTTAATATAAGGAACTATTCACAATGTTTCTCGCAACATGCTTTTTAGTCATAATGATGAGTTTTACATATTAAACACTGTTTTAATCCACAACTGCATACCTGTCAAGTCTCCCGTTTTGGCCGGGAAACTACCGTATTTTACTCCTCTTTCCCGCCGTCCTCCCGTATTAGTATTTTCCCGTAAATTTCCCGTTTTATATTAAGATTAAAAATATATATATTATTGAGGAGACAGGGCACTGACCGCTCTGTGTCTCTTAACCAATCGTGGAGCCGGTTCAAGGAGAAAGTCCCGCCTTTCAGGAGAAACAGCCAATCAGCTTGCAAAGGAGGGTCAGCGTGGGGAAGCCCCCCGTCGCTGTGAGTTCAGGCAGCTAGTCGGAGCTGCTGATGGTAAAACAGATCTGGATATACAGCGATTTTTCTAAAAGAAAGGTAACGGTAGGCTAATCATGTAAACTGTGATGAGATTTTTCTGATAGCTGCTTAAAAATACTCGTCTCCAAAATAAAACACACAGATTAAACCTTTTAAAATAAAAAAATTACAGCTTGTGATTCAGTTTAACTAGAAATGTGGAGAGGACCGAAATTAACTGAACTGATCAGTAATTTTACTGATGGAATATGTGTGGTCCATTGCCTTTTAGTAAAAGCTCATAATACTATTTTTAGGTCACCTACAGTCATTTTGCAGAATTTGTGCACCCATTGTTCAATTTTAAATCTATTAAATAAATAAAAATATATATAATATAAAAGAGTGCATTTAAAGGCAAAAAAGACATGAAATCTTAACTTTTTTTTAAATATCTAGAAGGGTTTTTAATTTGGCTGTATTAAAAGAATGACATATGTAGGAATGTCCACAACATTTCAGATTCTGATAATCTAATTGTAATGTGTAAGTGGTTCACATGTGGTTATTTTAGATTTTTTGTAAACCTGCCTTAAAATGTAAGAGATACTGAACCTTCGTTGGGCTGGTGGGACGACTTTAAGCGGACGGAGGAAAATATCCCTTATTTTTAAATCTAAAACTTGACAGGTATGCAACTGTGAAGTGAAAACACATCCGACGGTGTGTCATTGCACTATACGCTGACTTTTTTTTAATTTTTAGTTCACACTTTACTGCATAATAAAGTCGCCTGAACCTAAAAATGATAGTAGCAGATTTATATAAATAGATTTGTGTTGAAATGCTAGTAGCTTTCACATTCACAAGGATAACTTGTTAAAATGATGTTCATCTTTTGCATTAACATATGAATGATTCACTTTTGGTGTCTTATCTTTCCTTGTTCAGTAAACATTACATACTAAAGGCTTTATTGGGGGTTGTATAATTTTGGCAGTAGAGTATGTCCTGTGATGCATTTCTTTAATAGGGGGGCTTCTAATGGGGGGAGTATAATTTTGGCAGCATCATTTTTATGCCTGCCGAAATCATACTCCCCCTATGATCTCAGCACTGCAAGGTCTCAATGTCCTGTAATTTATTTTACATACATGTCCTGGTGTGGAGAGTATGTCCTGTGATGCATTTCACTCTATCTTTAACAGGGGGGCTTCTAATGGGGGAGTATGATTTCGGCAGGCATAAAAATGATGCTGCCAAAATTATACTCCCCCCCCTTAAGAAGCCCCCTGTTAAAGATAGAGTGAAATCCATCACAGGACATACTCTACACACCAGGACATGTATGTAAAATAAATTACAGGACATTGAGACCTTGCAGTGCTGAGATCATAGGGGGAGTATGATTTCGGCAGGCATAAAAATAATGCTGCCAAAATTGTACTCCCCCCATTAGAAGCCCCCCTATTAAAGATAGAGTGAAATGCATCACAGGACATACTCTACACACCAGGACATGTATGTAAAATGAATTACATGACATTTAGAACCCCGCAGAGCTGAGATCATAGGGGGTGGGGGTTAATTTCGGCAGGCATAAAAATATTATGCTGCCAAAATTATACTCCCCCATTAGAAGCCCCCCTATTAAAGATAGCTCATTGTGGATTAAAACAGAGTTTAATATGTAAAACTCATCATTATGACTAAAAAGCATGCTGCGAGAAACATTGTGTATAGTTCCTTATATTAAACTGCCCTGGTTTACCCAAACTAATCACAATGAGAGTCCTCATTTGGCTTTTGATTACACTGTGTTGTTTGATGTGAAGGAAAATGAAAGATAAAGCGTAATTAACACACAGAAGTGATCAAAATCGCGAGTCTCTTAGTTGAGCCCACAAGTTAACGTCATGCCCGCGAAGGGGAGTCGGATTCTGCGGGGAGTCGGATTTCGGCACAACACACCTTCCGCGAAAATCCGATTTTTCTTGTTCTTTGTGGAATACAGTAGGTCTCTCTGAGTTGAATGTGTACACCTGCTCATTAAACTGTTTTGCAGCCCCCATTGTCTGCAGGAGCTAAGCAAAGAAATCCCCCCTCCCCCCCTCCGAAAAACGGGTGAATTTTAAATTACCTTTCTGCCTACGTAGGCAGAAAATCACAGACCAGCCCACCTTGGCTCGAGAAACTCCCAGAGGCGGAGCTGAAGCTCACGGTGAATTTATATGGAACGCCAAACAGCCCAAAAAACGCCTGGACCAGACGCCTTTTATCGAAAAGAACGGCGTAAAATACGGCGTTCTGTGTGGGTTTTACGCCGTAATATACGCCGTATGATTTCAAGACGCCGTAATATACGCCGTATGATTTCCAATACATTTAAACTCTGTTCAGCCAATGCTCTTACAGAGAGACTAACGGTGAATTTACACTGCTCCGACGCGACAACGCACAGCGACGGATCCCATTCATTTTCAATGGGAAGCGCCGCCTCCGTCAGACGCAGTCGCGCGGTGCATCATGGGTCCGACGCGTCGAGAGCGGGGGATGCGATGCGATGAAAAGTTGAGCCGAGCTGAACTTTATGCAAATGAGTCCGTCCAACGCAATGCGTCTATCCAATCAGAGAGCAGGTGTTGGCCTGTAACGCGTCCTCAGCGCAGCGCATGAAAACATTTTAGTTCCACTTTCAAGCGTCCAGAGAAGCCTGGAAGAAAAGTTTCAGGCTTCCCTGTTCTTTCTAAAATCCCTGCTCATTCACAGGGACTCTGTCAGCGAGGAGAAAGGCTGCTGTGATTGTTGGAGTCTCTGGTGGGTTTTTAAAATATTAATATGTAATTTAATTGGAAAAGTTTGCTTTTTTCAGCTTATATACTGCTCACTAGACAGTGTAATGAAGCTCATTCAAACATTTATATCTATAAAGACATTTATATTTATTAAGTATTGGAAATAATAATAGCTTATATAAAAAGCATTTCCCATTTATTAAAACGATTTAATTGGACGACGCAGGGAACGCCTTTGTCACGCCCACATGCGACCGGTTGGAGGGGGGTTGTGCAACCATGTGCGTTGTCGCGACGGAGCAGTGTAAATTCACCGTCAGTCTAAAGCAATTCACTGCAGATCCGAGCTCCTGAACCAGAGCTCTTCAGTTTTTAAATACAAATTTACAATATACCTTCTTCAGACATTCCCGCTGGTGCTCATGCCTTTTATTAGTCTAATATTTATGCTGTTCAATGTATTTTAAATAAAATGAATAGTAGTAGGGACGCCCCTTGTGCATGAATTTTATTAATTAATAGTGTGTTTCTTTTTAGGCTACGTTTGGTAAATGATAGCGAATAGGGTCATTCTGCTATATTACAAGAGTTTCTTGGTTTATTAGCTCTTAAATATTTGGCCAGGTACTGTATCAGTATTTATATTATTTGAAGGATCTAAATAACAGGAGTGTTAGTAATCATAAAATGTAAGGAAACGTAAATGTTTATAAGATATACAGTGATAAACCAAAAAAACACTTTAAAAAAAACACCCCGACAGCTGAATATTCAAGGACACGGAGGTGTTGGTAGAGAGAAGGATGACGGCTAAATTTATACTCCACGAAGAACACTCTCAATCACTGGATAGCTCAACTTACCGATCATTCAATCATTCAATCAATAAATCTTTTTTTCCTCTCGGGAGTACATCATTTCCAGTGTAGCCGAGCATTTACAATTTAAAAGGGACTGACAACATTGAGTAAGAAAATAGAATTAATAAGAATAAATAAAAAATAAAAATAAAAAATAAATAAATAAATATATATATATATATATATATATATATATATATATATATATATATATATATATATATATATATATATATATATATATATATATATATATAATCAATGCCAGGCTGATTTGCCCCTGTTTGTGCAAATAAATGATTTTTAAGACCACCAGAGACAAAATTATGAAAATATGAAAATTGCAAAAAGTACACAACAACAATGTTAAATTCAAAGGATTTACAGTAAGATTTAAAGGCCTTTTTTAGGGCAAATAAATGACAAGACTTGATAAGACATCCGCAAACCGTGAATAGGTGTCTATACACAGGAACGTCGCTATAGCCCCTTTTTAGGGATGTTTTAATTGTTTTTACAGAAGTGTCTCTCTAATATGTTAAAAATATTCAAATCTTAAAGTATACTACAATTAAAGAATTTTAGTAACAAAATCAATCTCCCCACGCAGCGCGAAAGATCTGATCCACTTTGTCTCGGAGCCGCGTCAAGAAAAATGCATACACGCACGCAAAATTAAACAGCGCTTTTTTAAGCTAATGATCCAGGCTGTCCAGCATTTAGACTGGAGTGAGTTAGGCTAGCTGTGGTGCTGTTGGTCAGTTTGTGTGTTCATAATAAATACAGTGTATTGTACTGCCTGTATGTGTATCAGCTAATTGATGTTACATAATAATAGAATATGATGAGATAAGTTGACACTCATAATGTGCGTGGGGCTTGCCAATGAGTTTGGATACTGAATAGATCTTCCAAAGTAAAGAGCCAGATTAATAATTTAATGAAGGTTTCTAAGCGACTGAAGTAAATATAATATAATAATAAATATAAATATAATAAATATGTAACTTGTAAGTCTATGTCTGTAAATGACATTACTTGTTTCCTTATGGAAATAGAAAAATTACCGGATCTGCTGAAGCATAAAAACTAATATTAATAATATTATGCTTAAACAACAACAAAACAATAATATTCATAGTAAATTAAGAATAATTTACATCTTATAATAATAATAATAATAATAATAATAATAATAATAATAATATTATATAATTATAATATATAATTTTATATAATATAATATATATATAATATATTATAATTATACTGTATAATTATAATATTATAATAAGAATAAAAATAAGAAGAATCAGCTTCCTAATATAATTTGTAACTAATTTAATAAATTAATAAATTCATTTATTGAAACCCTGATGTTTTTGCAACAATAGGGTTCTTCATGTGTGATATACTGACAAGGTGATGTGATTTCCGTCTGGATAAAAAAAAAAGTGGGGAGCTGCACAGCATTTTGCTTTCACCTAAACCTAGAGTTTATTTTTACATTGATACAGCATAAATATTAGACTAATAAAAGGCATGAGCACCAGCGGGAATGTCTATAGATGGTATATTGTTAATTGTGTCTAAAAAACTGTGTCTGAAGAGCTCAGGAGCTCGGATCTGCAGTGAATTGCTTTAGACTGAGTCTCTCTGTAAGAGCATTGGCTGAACAGAGTTTAAATGTATTGGCTTTCAAAACTGGAAGGTGGAGCTCATTATCTTATTATTAAACGCCGCTTTTTACGCCGCTTATTACGGCGTCAAGAGAGACACTAAAACGCCGCTTTTTACGCCGTCTCATTGCACTGAGACGGCGCTCTGTACGGCGTGCCAAAAGGGTCGAAAAACGCTGTGGGAAACGGCGTCTTTGTGCTTTTAGCGGCGTTTTTAACGCCGTCGTGAAATCATACGGCGTATATTACGGCGTCTTGAAATCATACGGCGTATATTACGGCGTAAAACCCACACAGAACGCCGTATTTTATTCTTTTCGATAAAAGGCGTCTGGTCCAGGCGTTTTTTGGGCCTTTTGGCGTTCCATAAGAGCGGGGGATGCGATGCGATGAAAAGTTGAGCCGAGCTGAACATTATGCAAATGAGTCCGTCCAACGCAATGCGTCTATCCAATCAGAGAGCAGGTGTTGGCCTGTAACGCGTCCTCAGCGCAGCGCATGAAAACATTTGTCACGCCCACATGCGACCGGTTGGAGGGGGGTAGTGCGACCATGTGCGTTGTCGCGACGGAGCAGTGTAAATTCACTGTCAGTAACAGCGCTAGGAGTAACATGGCAGAGAAAGTCCGTACCTGTGTTATTTGTGGAAATAACACATCCGTGTTATATTCTTTGCCCAGAAATTCAGAGCTAAGGAACAGATGGTTAGAATTTATCTATGGAACACCACCAGCGAGGTACAATACTTACATATTGGTGTGTTGTAGTCATTTTGAACGCAGTGACTTCTCCAACTACGGTGAATACAGTAGGGGTTTTGCTTCAATGTTGATATTAAAACCTGGATCTGTACCGTCACGCCGATCGACCACCAGCTCACAGCCGGTAAGTAACTTTTACCCCCGAGGGTTTTGTTTCTAAATAGTTTGTTTATGTTCTTCACGTTCGCATGTTAGCGTTAGCACACATGAAGTAGGCACAAGCTAAGCCAGGGGTGCTTATTTCTGTTCCTGGAGATCTACCACCCTGTATGGTTTATCTGCTCTAACCTCACACACCTGCTCCGGGTAATCAAGGCCCTCCAGGACAGGTTAGCTACCATTATTGACTTGTTTTACATCTGAAATCTCCCAAGACCAGGAATGAGCACCCCTGAGGCAGGCTAGCACTCAGATCTATGACCACACACGCCTGCTAGCTGCTATCCAGAGACTTAATGTTAGCGTGTTAAACCCATATTCTCCGTCCTAAACTAAGCGTTACCCCACGATTTATAATATTAACAACAAAATCATCTTAGCCTGGCTAAAATGGCTAACTTGATATCACTAGGGACTGTGTAAGAACAGAATCAAGTGAAAGTAAACAGTGGATAAATTAGCTAATTAATGAGTATATGAAGCTTCCCATTTCACAAAAAAATATGAAATATGTATAATATACGTATAATATAAAAAATGTAAAAATTATTTATGTTTTACACTTGTTATGCTAGCTATCTTGTGTAAGTAACTAGCTATCAACATCACCAAGCTATGCAAGATTCTGAATTTTCCCGTATCAGTAGAACATTTGCATATAGAGTATTTATAATAGTGTAATTTAGCCGGTCTTATTATGATTGTTTTTTGTTTACATTAATGTTTCGCTTGATTACTTGCTGTTTACTTAGTGTTTTGTGTGTCTTCCAGAGCACATCACAGACATTGGTGACACCCATCATTCATACCAGTACCCAAACAGACCCACCCAGCCTTTTATGTCGGGCTACACAACTTTCTAGGGGTACATTAGGCCCTCACTTTCGAAGCAAAGGTTTGTAATCTAGATCTTATTTTAATTTATGTAGTACTATTTTCTAAGATTATTTTTCTGGCACTTTAGGTTTGTGTGTGCTCATCAATCAAATGCATTAAATACAATTGATATTCCAGAATGTTTTCTTTTTGTGATGTGCTACCTGGTAATTCATACACATTAAAGCTCACCTTCCGCGAAAATACAATTTTTCTTGTTTTTTGTGGAATACAGTAGGTCTCTCCGAGTTGAATGTGTACACCTGCACATTAAACTGTTTTGCAGCCCCCATTGTCTGCAGGAGCTAAGCAAAGAAATCCCCCCTCCCCCCCTCCGAAAAACGGGTGAATTTTGAATTATCTTTCTGCCTACGTAGGCAGAAACTCACAGACCAGCCCACCTTGGCTCGAGAAACTCCCAGAGGCGGAGCTGAAGCGACGCAACATCACCGCTCATCAGTTAGGAGGTGGGAGGCAGTGAGCGGCAGAGCGGTGGAGGGGCGTCGCAGTGCTCCTAGCCAATCAGAGGAGAGATATTTGCATGCTGTTTGCATGTATGAATATTCATGAGCAAAGCTGGAATCCGGTCATTTTGGACACACCCCTAAAACAGTCCATTAAAAAAGAGCTATACAGAGACACCTGAGCACTTTTTTTTTTACAAAAACGGCTCACATGTCATTCATTCATACTAGAGACCACAACTAGACATTTTAAAATGAAAGAAAAAACGACGGAAGGTGAGCTTTAACACTCTTGTTGAATTATTATTATTATTTTTTTTTTACATTGTTCCATTGCAGTATTATGTGAAATAGTGAGTGTGTATTATCTTGTACCTTGACTGTAAAAAAACTTCATTTATTATAGGTACCCAAACAGAGTCTTTCATCACAAGTACGAGTATTGCCACAAGTACTTTGGATGCACCGTGGGGGCCTGTACACTCTACACCCATTAAGTCTGTTGTTCCAAGGGCAGCTAAAAGACCTTGGGTAGATGAAGAGGAGGAGGAGGAGGAGGAGGAGGATGAAGAGAGTGACCACTGCACAGTACCAACTGAACCCCAGTCCTCCACCTATGATCCAGCTCAGCTAAAGCCGACATATTGGCCCTCTGTGTCTGGGAATTCCCTTCTGATCCGCAGGACAACACAAGCTGGAACAACAACTCGGACCTTTCTCCCTAAATAACCCCAGCACCAGCTTACAAATGACCTGTAGGCCAGATGTCTGCATCGCCTAGTAAACAGAGAAATTTGTAAATTCTGAACATTGTTTCGATGTTATTATTTTGTTTTGCCTTATTTTTCAATTCTACTCTATGTAAATATAATAAAAAGGTATTTAATTTGACAATGGACCACTGTTTGGTATATTGGCTTTTGTATATTACTTTTTAGGTTAAATATGGTTTATCTTACCTTTCATATCCTCTGTCTCTCAGGGGGCCATAGTCAGCTCTATAAATGTTTAGTGCATTTTGAAGGGAGTATATGTTTAGGCAGACTGGTTCTAATCCTGGGTGGAGGGTCATACAGGACACAGGGGTACTGGTGTCACCCATTCTTCTAACCACCTGACAAGTCAGACGTGAACGTAAACAGCATGAGGACCATTTGTCAACAAACTATGGTATCAACAAATGCCATCTAATATTTATCTTTACTGGAGGAATCTCCTTGCAGCACACATTCTCTGCTTCTGTGGGCATCCTGGCGCAATTCCCACAAGTGCACCTAGTAAAATTGAGATAGGTAAGTGTGTATGTTTAGAACATTTTCAATTGTTGTGCTATGACCCAATGGTCTTTTAAATGAGGTACCTGGAATTAAAACCATAACTCAATAAGAAGCGGAATTCATTAACCGCTGTAAATGAGTAGAGCTTCCCATTATCTCAGTATTGTGTTAATTATTGTGTATATATAATTATATTGTGTTAATAAAATAAATTAAATGGTTCTGTTTTCATCTTGTGTAAGTAGCTAAGCTAACTATAGGTGTAGCAAATCAGATCTCCAGGGGATTCCGTGTTTTACAGAAACTACAGAACTAGGGACTAGGAAAGGAAGCAAACAGTGGGCAAATAAACAAATTAATGGGTATTTAGAGCTTCCCTAATTCCAGTGTTGTATTATTTAACCATGAAATCAATGAAAGAGTTCTGTTTACATTAGCATTGGTTAGTTACTTAGCTAGGTGGCTAAGTTAGCTACCTTCTGTAAGTAACTTTAGGTTTACATAGGAACTCCGGTTGGATTCCGCGTTTTAATGAGACTCTAAGACTAGGTCAGTGGCTGAACTGCACTTGGCATTACACAGATGTTGTAAAGTAACATATGACATTGCAAATACTGTAGTGTAAAAATATCTTTATTTTTAAAAGATTTCTTTCTGTTTGTTAAACTTGAACGCATAATGACTATAGCTAAAAACTTAACTTTATACCTATTTTAGGAAAAACGTTAAGTTGACAAGCAAATATTACCATTCTGAAACGTTTATCGACAAACGATCAGGAAGCGGTTCTTCTGTCATCTCTCCTTCTTCCTCAGATTCAGGGTCAAACATATACGGTTGTATTTCTGAAGACGTGGTAGTGTTTACAGCTGCAACGCTGACTGGAGCGGGGAGGCAGTGAGCGGCCGAGCGGTGGAGGGGCGTCGCAGTGCTTCTAGCCAATCAGATAAGAGATATTTGCATGCTGTTTGCATGTATGAATATTCATGAGCAAAGCTGAAATCCAGTCATTTTGGACACACCCCTAAAACAGTGCATTGAAAAAGAGCTAAAGACACCTGAGCACTTTTTTTTTTTTTACAAAAACGGCTCACATGTCAGTCATTCATTCATACTAGAGACCACAACTAGACATTTTAAAATGAAAGAAAAAACGACGGAAGGTGACCTTTAACCTGTATCAAATTACTTTATTAAATCAGGTTCAATTACTAAACACGAGCTCCTCTCCGCACCCCTCACCTTCAGGTTACCAGGTTCAACACCCACCACAGCGGTTTAGGGCAACCCTTTAAAAAAAAAATATATATAATTGAGTTTAAAAGTCATAATATTTCGAAATTAAATTCTAAATATTACACTGAAATAACTAAATACTTGTGTTTACGTAAAAGTGGATTTCAGAGGCTTTAATACATGAGACATATTTCCATCGCCACTTGACAAAATAAAATAAAGCTTTAACTACACTTTTATAATGTTAAAGGTAAAATCAGAGTTGCATGTGTAAATCAGATTTATTGGCTGTACTAAAATGAGTTCCAGCAAGATTATGAGTCCAGTCCTTTTACACATATAACTATATAGCACATATAGGTTCCAATCAACTTTGCATATAAAACCAAGCAGCTAGTCATGCAGACTGCTTTTACAAACATTAGTGGAATTATGGGTCACTCTCATGAGATCAGTGAATTCCAGCATGGTGGCGTGATAGGATGCCACCTGTGCAACAAGTCGTGAAATATTTGTAATATTAAATACACAAGGGCTGTGACAACTAGTTATAATAGTTTTCAGAAAATCTAAAGCTGCAAGTGAAAAAAAGATTTTAAAGGCAAAAGTCAATACTTGTTTATTAAGTGAAATCTTTTTGTATTTAATTAGCAATTAAAACATTGCCCTTTTCAGGAAATGCACAGGACAGAGCCTCACTCGATCACGCGCCTCACTTGATCATCAAATCCACTGCACGTCTGAATGTGGCTCAATGCCTTCCTCACCTGAATAGATTAATGACAATCACAGCTCTTCTTAGAATTAGTTTAAATATTTTGCACATGGTCAAAATTTCTAAACACTCTAAACTCTAGAACTACAGCTAAATTAAGTAAACTTCAAAGTGCATTGCACTTTAAGTGTTGCGCAAATGTGCATAATGCTGGGCATCCGTTCATTCCAATGAAGACACTTATGCCTGAAACATACTTCACACAAAAACTCCAACACTAGCTCTCCAGACTGGGTGTTGTGTAGGGCTGTAAGAAAATAGATGCGTCGAAATAGTGTGATATGTTTTGCAATACTTTACTGATACTCAAAAATACTGTAACGTTTATGAAAAGTGGTTTATATGGTGTTTCTACACTGACCACTAGAGAGCAGTGTTACACTTCATCTTCAGATCCTGTCACTGAAAAATATGGATCTCCAAAATGATGACCAAAATGGCCTTAACTGCTGGTCTTTGAACTGCTGTGCATACCCCCATTCAAAAATAATGATTTACATTTTTTGGACACTTTTTTTGTTTTGTATCTAGTTTGTAATGGCAGTAACTGTTTAGTTCTGTTTTAACACTAGTAATATTTTTTTAATATACAGCAAGAAAGTTCAGAATTCCATTAATTCTCAGACAGTGTAAAGACTAACATGCTGTACCCTATTTGAATTATCCTTTGAACATATTTGAAGTGCACAACAATCTGTGTTGATTAACCACAAATTAGAAAATACAAATGCATAATTCATCAATTTATTGAAGTTACTTTTTACAGAAATTGTAGCAAAAAAGATAAAAAAAAAAAAAAGCAGCTAAAAATTCTTGATGGTCTGCTACCATACTGTTAAAAGTTCATAAAAGATTCTATGATCTATTTTTTATCAAATCAGTAGTGCATTAGCAACCATCATTTGCCACAGTACGGTTGTATTGGATTTAATCCACATAACCAATCTTTCAACATACACAACATAAACAGTTAAAGAGCTATACTAAAAAGACAGTTTGACATAAGAGGTGAAAGACAAATAAAGTTAGACAAACAAAACAGCTACCAGATAGAAGCACCTGTCTCAGGATTCTTCACGAACGGGAGTACAGCCAGAGAAGAAGCTGTTCTTAAAATTGTTCAGTCCTCGTTTGTTCTTCCTCAGGAAGCTTGGCATGCTCTGCTCTTCAGATTCCTCACTGTCACTGTCAAGTTCAGCAAGGACGGGCTTCTTCTCGAGCTTCAAACCTGAAGAGAGCTGGCCCATGTCTCCAATTTCCTAATGGCAAAAAAATACAGATTAACAAAAACAATAAATAAGAAAACATTTAATGGGTGAACAGTTTTGCACAGAATCCTAGCATCATACTCCCTAATTCAGTTGACACCATTCTCATGTTGATCATGAAGCTTAATATGTCTATGCTAAAACAAACACCACCAAGACTATTAGAAAAGGGTTATAAAGTCTTACATTTTTGGTTGGTGGAACACAGGGAGGCCTGAAAAACGTGGCATCACGAGGGCTTACAGCTGTGGGGTCTTCAGGAATAGACATGGAGTCTTTCGATGCATTAATGTCATTCATATCCTAACCACACAAAGAAAATCCTGTGTGAAGCCATGTTACAAATACACCTTCAAATACATATAAATACATCTCCCATTTCTCCCCAAAATCTCCCAATTTCCTTACCATACGGTTCTCCATGTTGCGGCACTTCTCATGGTCACACAGACAGTTCTCACCACAGGTCATTCTTCCCTTCCGGCAGCGGCACATTTTATTGATGCAGCGTCCTTTACATGCACACTAAACCACAAAAAAATAAAAAAAAATCACAGTTTGCTGGACAGAAAGTGTGCCTACCGTGAATCAAAAAAGCGCCTTACTGTACAGTGTAAAACTATATAAAAGTGTATACTACAAAAATGTACACTATACAAAGGAACTGAAGTGTGCAATTGCAGACAAAGACTAAACAGCCTAAAAATAATAATTACATTATTAAGAAAATGTAAATTGTGACTCCATATTGCTTTGGAGCCCGATTATTTTTACAGCAGTAGAGTGCAGTTCTAAACTCGTACCATCTTATTTTTAGAGCAATAGGGGGAAAAAAACAAAAAAACAAACACAGATCTGTTCAACAGTTTCCCATGAAGCAAAATGTCTCACCCCAGTCACTTTTGACTTCCTGGAGCCTTTGCGAGTTTTCCCCTTTTCCGGGCGCCACTCATCCTCTTCCTTCTCAGACTCAGATGGGGATACCAGATCATCTAGTTCAATAACAGGCTCTTGCAGAGGTGCCCGAGCTGTGGAGTAACTTTTGGCCTTGGGCTTTGGAAAGTCATACATAGAGAAATGAGCACTGGTGTGGAAACAGATTAAGTGTATGTTCAAAGTTGTGAATTTAAGGCGATTTATAATACTACGAAATATTAGAGTGCAACGATAAAGGAAACCATATTATTTCAGCCCTTTTAAACAAGAAATTAATTTTGCAGCAAGAGACGTTGCTTGGTAAATATTACATTTCAACAATAACTTTTGTGGAGTATTCATAATGTAAAGAAAACATACTGAAATTTTAAACCGGTCACTGGTTAAAATAAGTGGTAAGATGGCGTTTTTTTTACAAATAAAATCCCACAAGAAGAAGAAGATATGGTCATCGTTGTGAATGTAAAAAAAGAAAAAGCGAAAAAATAAAAGGCAGATAAAGAAGGAAAAACTAAAACAATCGACAATGAAGTGTTGCATCATGCACATGCTTAAAACTCTTTCAAGCACTGTTCATATTTAAATCTGCAGAATGTGTTTTACCTATATCGGTTAGTATTTTTACCTCAATTTTTTTTTTAAATATTAAACAATCCAGAAATATACAGAATACAGAAAAGGTTTGTATTATTTCAAAAAGAAGTCCTACGGTGTTGCGTTTAACACCAGTAAGTCATTATGTTAAAGCTGAGTAGTAGAGTGGAGCTTTTCACAAAAACTTCTAACTGACAAGTGATTGTCAGCAGTGCATTGTAAAGGTCTGTTTTAAAAAGAAACCTAAAAATCTTGTTACCACTCTAAAGTACCTTAACACTAACAGGCCAGATAAACAAACATGCATGATTTGGAGTGAAAAGCTGAGAAATGTCAGCTCTACATCTTACTAATACCAAAATAGTGAATAGTTATGAAATTTGATAGCTCACCTTAGGAGGGACGTATTCAAATGATGTGTCTGGAGACTCGGTCACAGCTGGAACGACTTTCTTTGCACTAGTCAGCTGAGCCAGGAGTAACTTCTGTTAAAAGTTAAAATATTGTATCAGCTCAGTAGCAATTGTTTCACTCCAGTACTGGATACATGAAATGCATGATTAATAAACTCCCTGGGCAAAAAAATAAAATAAATAAATAAAAACACAGGGTCAAAAGCTAAAAGGCCACCTTTAGCTTTGACTGCGGCATGCGCTCACTGTGGCATTGTTTGGATAAGCTTCTGCAATGTCAAGATTTATTTCAGTCCAGTGCTGCATTATTTTTTCACCAAAATCTTGGATTGATGATGGTAGAGTCTCACCACTGCGCAAAGATTCTCCAGCACATCTCAAAGATTCTCAATAAGATCTGGACTCTGTGGTGGCCAATCCATGTGTGAAAATGATGATCTCATGCTCCCTGAATCACTCTTTCACATTTCTAGCCCCATGAACCCATCTTGATATATGCCCGTGCCATCAGGGAAGAAAAAATCCATTGATAGAATAACCTGGTCTGTATTCAGTATATTCAGGTAGTCAGCTGACCTCATTCTTTCAGCACATACTGTTGCTGAACCTAGACCTGCAGACCAACTGCAGCATCTCCACTTCATTTGCTTAGTTAAATCCAGGTGGTGAGGTAGTGCATCCTGGCATGTTAGATTGCAATAAATAATATGCATTTGTACATGCAGACTCCCTTACCTGCTTGTATTGCTCATTCTCGTCCTTGAGTTTCTGGTTTTGCTCTGTGAGCTCCCGCATCTTCTCAAGTTCTTCTTCCTGTCAAGAGAAGTTATCATTGAAGTCATTGAGCGTTCTCCGATCACAATATCTAGCAGCATATAAAACAAGAAGCTGGCCAAGGCTCTAAACATGAGGAAAGGTTTCTGAGAACTACAAGCCTTTTACAAAATCCCACCTGGAATTTCAAGCGTTGTAGGAGCTCCCGCTCCCTCTTAGGAATCTCCTGTTCATCTTTTTTCTTCTCCTCTGCTACAGGCTTGTTCTGGATTTGGCTGAGGAGATACAGCACCTGTATGTGGTGGCGGCAGCAGCAGAAGAATAAGAAAAGGAACAAAGCAAAACAACAAGGGTGCATTTTAATCTAAAAGAGGAGAAAATGATACTTGCCTTCTCCTGGTGCCTCTGCTCCAGCTCCACAAGGTGGCTCTGGTGCTCCATTTCCATGGTGGACATGAGCCTTCTCTCATCAAACAGCACCTTCTGGAGGTCTATGTGGTTGGCCTGCTCCTGTTTCAGTTCACTCTCCAACTTGGCATTTGCTGTCTTGGAAGCTATAACCTGCGTCACATTTACTTAATGTTAAATTTGAGTCCATAATTGTGGTTATCAAAACATTCTGGAGAAAAAAAAAAAAAAAAAACTGAACTAGATATCACCTCAGACATGAGGATTTTCAAGGCACTCTTTGCCTCCACAATGGTAGTAATGGAGTCCCAGCGCTGTTTCATGCGTCCCTCATTATCAGCATCCAGAACTTTCTGCTGCAGGTCAGCTATCTGAGCACTCCTGTGAAATTGTGCACATATTGATGTCAAAGAACAAAAGAGATTGGTGAGCCAAATGAAACACTCAAAAAAAAAGGGTTGTGCATTAACAATCCTAGAACCACTCAAAAGAAAATTGAAGATTTTTTTTTTTTTTTTTAACCAACTACAGCAGCTAACTCTAATTTGACAGATGCTACATTTAAACTGACCTGAGTCCCATCTCAGTTTCCAGGTTCTCCACTTGTTTACTGATGGAAGCTTCCAGATCCCCCTTACCCTCTAGTTCAGAGATGGTCAAAGTGCGGCGCTTTGGGGGGGAACACACAAACAAACAAAAAGATGAGGTAAGAAATGGGAATGGAGACATCAAGGTAGTTTTACAGATGAATCATTAATTAAGACATGATACTCTGATAGTTGGGTGCCACTAGGAGGTACTTACCCTGACTTTAGCCACAGGTCTCTCTCCAGAATCCATCTGCTGGCGGAGCTGTGAGATTTCCTCAGCAAGGATCTTCCTATCCTCAAGCAGGTCCTGCAAATGCCGACGGGCCTCCTCTGTGCTCACAAGCACCTCCACCTCATTCAAGAGCCATGCCTTGAACACAAAGAAGCCAAAAGATACCAGTTATCTAAAGCATAAGAAATGTTTTTGTGAAATACCCAAAGGTCTAAAATAATTTGGTACCCGTTTAAAATATTTTGCATGAAACGCGCATAAAAGCACCAACTGGAGAGCGTGCACAGATAGGTAAAAACAACCACGATGGCGCCCTGGCACACACAAGTGGAGAGCATGGACATTAAAATATTTTGCATGAAACGCGCATAAAAGCACCAACCGGAGAGCGTGCACAGATAGGTAAAAACAACCACGATGGCGCCCTGGCACACACAAGTGGAGAGCATGGACAGAAATGCAGTGATCAAATTGGAGGTCATCCAAATGGTCGGCATACTGCCGCTGTGCTTAAATCTCAGACGGTCGTTGTTAACTTGTGCTGTCGCTCGCCAACTAGTGCAGTCACTTGCCAACTCATGAGATATTATAACACAGTAAAAAAGCTCTAGTCTGCCTGATCTACACTACTGTTACTGCCCCTCTCTCAAAAATACAGGAAACTACCAGAAAAACTACAAAGAAAAACTACAAAAATATATATATATATACATAATTAAAAAAATTGACATCACTAATAATTTGTAATGCTGATATATTTTTTTTTTAATTAGTATTTTTAAAACTCCTAAAACTGAAATGCATAAAGCAATGTGTGGGAAAAAATTGTAGTGTAAGCACAATGATTTTAATTATTAAAGATCTCACTGTTTGTTCAAACAAGATCCAAAAAGGTTGAGTCTCTCATGGTGACCATATAAGAATGAGATTGTTCATGTCGGCTGTTAAATAAATAATAAATACCTGGTGTGAGAATAATTCTCTTTTTCTGTATTTTTTGGTTACAATTTAGAAAAGTATCTGTACTAAATTTAAAGTATCGATTTGGTACCAGTATCATAAAAATAACGTTTTGGGTAAATTGCAGAGATTACAAAAGAGTTCATGATGAACAGTGAGCCAAATGAAAATGCAGCTCACAAACCAAAAATCACATGAAAGAAACCTTTGAAAAGCCAAACATTTTCTTCTGTTAATTGATCTGATCCAGTCCAACAAACAAACTCTCCAAATGTAAAAGCAAGCTTATAAATCAAGTAACAATTAAATTATAGTTGTTGCAACTAATAGCTGTTAATAATGTGAAAAAAATCTCACTTTAATTCTAGACCTAAACAAGACAAATTACTTCGAAATTGTGCTGCAATTGGGTTAAGTTTAATCTGCAGCCAAACTAACAACCATTTAACATTCCACTGTAACTTTCAAATGTACCTTAACTCTGCTTGCCACTCCCTCCATGCCACGGCTTTGGACATCTTTGCGTTTCTCAGCAACTTCACTTCTCTTCTGAAGGGCATCCTTCAAACGCTTGTTGGCTGCAGCAGCCTAAGAACATTCAGAACACATCTATGATTAGTACGTCAGCACTTGAACTCCTCATCATGTTTTTTATTTAGAGACTGCTCTTTCAGATATGCAAGAAAAGAATAAAAATGTTACCTCCTCTGTTTTGCGGCGCAGCACATTTGCCTGTTTTTGGAAATCTCTTTCCAGCTTCAACATTTCATATTGCCTTTTACGATCCTGACAAAAAAACAAATGAATTAATATGAAAAACAGGAACACAAAATCGTTCCGGACACAATATTAAGTCTGTCTGAAGAACAGTTAAACACACCAGTTATTTCCATGGCTTACCTTTTCTTTAAGCTGCATGACCTCCTTGTCTTTTTTCTGCTTCCACAGACGGAACTTTTCAGAGTCTTCCTTCATCTGCCTCATGAGTTGGACCCGCTGGGCCTTCATAGCCTACATGCATAACCAGTTTAACAAGTTAACAGCAGTAAGAAAGAAAATAAAGTCTGGCTTTAAAGACAATCAATTACAGGTCACCAACAAAATGACCCATATTAAACATTATTGCATTCTTGCATACGTAGCTTGCAAAATGGTTATGGTCATTTTTCTAAAATATATCATTTTCTAAACTTATTACTGCATCATTTACAGTACGATATTTAATATTTTAGAAAGGATTGTTAAGTGCTGTAATGAGAATGTGACCCTGAGTGGCAGGAAATCTTTTTTTTGCTGTTCTGGTGGGATAAAAGGCGTTTGAACTACTAGACAACAAGCTATCAAAATAGTGCTTAAAACCTCTCCTTAGACAGCCAGAGCATGCCTGTTCTATGTGCCTTGTTTTAGTTCTCTATTTTCCTTTTTTTTCCCCATCCATTTTTTCTCTCTGGGCTGGGAAGGTGTTGATCTGCTAACAAATACTATGAGATGACATACCTGAATCTCCTGGTTAAGTTTGGCTACACTGCGCACAGAGGATTCTTTAAGCTTGAGCAGCTTGGATTGGTCCTGCAGCTTCTTCTTCAGGTCTGTGATCTGTCCCTCCAACTCCTGTAATCGTTTCCTGCGCTGTTCACTCAGTCTGCACAGATATGGAGAAAAGTTTTCTTTGTCTTTCCTTTTTTAAGTAAAGAAACTGCAGCTTTACAGTTCATGTATTGACAATGTGTCCTTATAGGACAGCTTACTTTGCCTGATTGGTGTCTTTCTTGGCAGAGTGCAGGGCCAGGATCAGCTCTTCCTTCTCTTTCTGCAGGGATCCAACTGCAGACTGCAAGCTTTTGATATTTTCCTGAAGGTGTACACAAACATTAAGGTAAAACACAAATAACATCTAGCAACAAAAAAAAAAAAAAAAGCAAAAAGACAACATAACTCACATTGACAATGTTCAGTCAAAATTTAATATAAGTCTAATAAAACGGACTCTGTATAATACAATGACATGCCACATATCCCGAGACAGGAACTAGCACTGTGTCCTATGATTTTTGCCATAACACATGGAAGCAGATTTGACATGCAGGATATGAGTGTGGGACATCCTGAACTAATTACTGATGTGAATTCTGTAAGAGTCACTTCAATATTTGCACAGCTAATTTTTGCCATAAATCATCAATTTCCATAATTGCCAGCCACTGTGATACACGGTACTGTGAACAGAGCTCACAGTTAAACGTCTGTACAGATTCTGAAATTTATGGTGCCATCCACCTGGCACCAACTATTAGGCCTTGCTAAAACTCAAATAATTAATATCTTCTTAGAAAAATTGGGAATTATCACTCACTAATAAGACTAATAGAAAACAATCAGTTTTTCTTTCTCTGAAACATTATCCCTTAGGGTAAGGGTCAATTGTACCAGGTACCTCAGAGATTTACAACAGGCAGCTAAAGCTACATACAAGTCAAAATTAAATACCTGTGTGATACAATACACTTAGCAAATTTATCATTTAAAGAAGTTGGCAGCATCCACTCAAGGTATCAGAGATTAAGTCAGCATGCTATCTTTTTTTGTTGATAACACACCTGATGTTCAGTTTGAATGGGTTCCAACTGACTATCATTCTGGCACATTTTCTTGACAAAGGCCTCCTTCAGCGCTAGGACCTTATTCAGCTCAATCAGCTCCTTGGACAGCTGAGCCTGCCGCAGAGCATGCTGGGTAGTATAGGCCTCAGGGGATTCTTTCATTTGTGCATCACCACTGCCACCCTGAAAAAATATTTAAGAACAAAGTTCAAGCACAGTTATAGCAATATGGAACATTAAATACTTGTGTTAAATGCTTTAAAAAAAAAAAAAAAAAACACATACCACAGGTGAGCCAGTGGCTGCACTGCCAGGCTCTGCACCATCCCCTTCACCTTCAACGTCCAGAGATGTGGAATTGCCTGAGGTCATGGCGTCTATGGTTGCTGCGATCCCTGCACCCTCATTCTAAAGAGAGAAATAGAAGATGCATAATAAACACTGTTAAACCACTCCGTTATAAGACCGCTCATAACATTATTAATTCACGACACCTTCATATTCTATTACTAAAACATCTGGTGACCCTTACTTGTAACTCCAAGATGATGTGCTGAAGATTGCGGATAACCTCAACGTTCTCCTTCAGTTCTTGATCTTCAAGGGTTTCTACTACCTTTTGCAGATCCACTTTACACCTGTCCACAGCCAGAATTCAGCACATTAAACATTTCACACAGCCAGAATGCTTAAAATAGGGTACAGGGGAAATTAATAAACAAATACTTTAGACTTACGCAGCATGTGCCCTCAGCTCTTCAAGCTTGCCCTGAAGTTTCTCATTGGCTTGTTCAGTCTAGGAGGAAGTAAAATATATTTAAAAAAGGATTTTTTAAATTTTAACTGCCACCAAGGAAAAAATATCACAAAATGATACCAGAAATAATTAATAAATACATTTAAATTGAGTCCATTGTCACATTAGCACAGGTGTATGGTGAAAGATAAATGGAGGTAGCAAAGTCCCTTTCAGGAGTAAAGACACAAAATAAAAAAATACATAATTATAAAAAATGAACCTACATTACACATACAATATTGCACTACTGTAAAATGTACAGGGTAACATAGCATATATAAAACTACCTCTGATCAAAATTGTGCACAGTGAAGTAGTATTGTCTGTTTAAATCAGAGCACTAACAACATCTCTACACTTCATTAACTATTTTGAGGACACCACCTGGGTGATGCAACATCACCTGTCCTGTTACTTTAAAACCTTAAAGCAAAAATACAGATATATAAAAACAAAAATAATAATATATATATATTTTTTTTACAGTAATCCTTTAAGTAAAACTCATAATTTTGTTTGTCTTTTAAACTGTGCAATATGTGTAAGGAACATGCATTTGTGGGATGAGCAGTAGAGCTGAGTATGTGGGTTGCAACCCAAAAATGAAAAAAATTGCCAGATCTTCTCAATATAATAATATCAGTATCTCAGAAAATCCATGTTACATGAGACAAATTGATACTGTTTGGATTGTGGGCAGGTGCCAAATCCTGATGGAAAATGAAATCTACGTCTTTATAAAGATTGTTAGCAAGGGGAAGCAGGAAGTGCTCTAAATGTTCCTTGTAGAACCTTGTAGTCTAGCACAGTGGACCAACACTGGCAAGTGACATAGCTCCCATGTTGTACTGACTTTTGGGTTTTCATTAGCAATCAACATTAAAAATAAACCCTTGAAACAGATCACTCTGTGTGACCATTTTGTTTTCACACTGACATTTTCATATACATTCTTCTAGGCTAAATGACTTTGACACCAAACCATGTGTCTCCTAGTACAAATGTAAATTAAATAAACACTGAACACAATATTGTTTAAATACAGCAAAGTGTACATACCATAATGATCCTTTCAAACATCATGGCAGTCTGTCCTACAGCCTCGCCCAGCTCTCGACTCAGCTTGGTGTTCTCCTCCTGCAGGCTGCGGTTTTTCTCCAGTATCTTAGATACGTTCTCAGCTGGTTCAGCCCTACACCACAATTAAAATGTCAATCACTTTCAATTGCTGTGCCACAAAGACAGGTACCACTCTCGAATTAAAACTCGAAAGTTCGTTTGATAACAATCATTCATAGGCCAAAAAAAGAAATGGGTTGCAGGCAGCAAAGCAGCTTGGTTTTACACAATACAGTCATCCAAGCTCTGATGTATGGCTGCATAATGTATTATTTCAGCATTATTAAAGCAAATCATATCAAGCTACAACATTTTTGTTGCTGGACACTAAAGGACAACTTGCCCCAATTTTTCATGATTAGAAGCAAAAAACTTGAAAATCTGTTTTTTGCTGATAACTCAAACAATATTTTGCCTTACACAAAAAGTCCTAAATTGTACTAGTCAGTGCTTTATTTCACCGGACCACTCTGTGCCCTAGTCTGCACTTGTTAAAGGATATTAATAATAGCTTAATAAATGTATTAAAGCCATTTTTATATTTTAATGTTCCAAAACACTGAACTCACCAGTGCAAATATCAGAAAATGCCTGTATGTGTAAACCATGTTACCTACCAGATTTTATTAAACTGTAAACAATCAGTGTTTAATATTCTAGTATTCTGTGACTAATCATGATTAAAATAATTCTGTTCCTTCAAATGTTGTGATTTTCCTGTATTTTTGGAGGGAGACAGTATTAAGTCTAGACAATGTTGTGCCTGGCAGACTAGAGCCTTTTTATTGTTTCATAACATTAGGCTAGTGTTGATGTTTATGTTAGAACTGTGTGCCATCAGCAGTGTGAGTGAGTAAGTGCCTTTCTGAATGTAAAGTAGCGGACGGATCCAAAGTTAGCTTGTCAGATTAGTGTCTGTGCTATCTGGCCATGCAATAAACACCTTTTTTGAGCAGCCACAAACACACAAGCAAAATTTGGGCTACATGACTAACTTGTCGCCTGCCAGTATGATGCCTGTGCTAGCGCACTGCATTTGCAGTCTATCCTAATGCATGATCTAGTGAACGCTTGGAGTCAAGGCGTTTTGACACCTGTGATTAGCATACTCAATAACGTCAGCTCATGCACCGTTTACACAGCAATTAAGATATTAACGCAGATGACATCTTGTGCATCCCTGATGAAAAATACAGCAATATACACAAAAATAAGTTACACAAAAATAAACATCAACTTTAAAATAAATAAATAGATAATAAAGTATGCTTTTGCGGATCAACTGTATCTGGAGTAGACGATAAAATAGGTCCTACCCTGAGAGCACAGGAGCTACTCCTCCACGAGCATGCAGCAACATCACCTGAAGCTCCTGAACCTGCAGAACAAAGCAGATTGTTTAGTTAAGAAAAAAGCCTTTAGTAAAAAAAAGGAGAAAAAAAAAATCACTTGGTGAGCACCAGTACCTGCTGCTTGAGCCGTTTCATCTCGGCAGCTTGTGGATCAATGTTGAGAACAGGCTTGTTTTTGATTTTACGGGCACGGTCTGCATAGCGCAATGTGTTGATAGTTTCCTCAATGTTGGAGTCCGCAGGACTGATGCAGGCAATCATTAAGGTGTGACTGTTCCCTCCCAAGGAGTCTATACGGGGTAAAACAAAATGCACAAGTTACACAAATATCAGCAACACAACATCTCAAAAAAGATACAGGCTTTCCTGAGTGTATTGCACATCTGACGATGCTTACCCTGCAGCAGACGGGTCAACTTAGAATCTCTGTAAGGAACAAATGATCCCTTCTTGCTCTCATCACCAAGGGCACTGATCACATTTCCCAGAGACAGCAGGCCTCTATTGATACTGATACCTAGGCCACAAAACAAGCATGTAAAAAGTCTGTTATTTATTCATTTAGCTAACAGTTTATTTACTTGTCATGTATATTCTCTCACCCTCTTTGAGTCGATCTCCTTCTGCCTTTGTTTTCTTTTGACGCTCAGATCCAGCGAGATCTACCAAATGAAGTTTAGAGACTACTGCGTCGCTCCTACAAGTAAAAAATATAAATATAATAAATAAATAAACAAACATCTAAGCACATTATACTTTCTAAACAAAAAAGGTGCATCATTTAAATTGCTTACCAGATAGTCTCTTTTCCTGTTATTGCATTTTTTTCTTAACACTCTGTACAGTCACATTGTTTCCACAGTTTTAAAAGCATAGTAGCGTTTCTGGAGTCGCTTACGGTTTCAGTTAAAAACATTAAATGTCTGAAAAGGTCTCTCATCTGAAGATCACTCAATCTCCGCACAAATATCGCAGTGTCTCTCTGACATATCCTCATGGATGAAGGAGCATCACCTTCAATTAAATCTCTCAAAGACTGAACTTCTGGTTATACCAGCAAAACCATCTCTTCAACACAACTTCTCTATAACCATCGACTCTCTCTCTCTTACCGACAAAGGTTTCTAGGAACCTGGGTGTTCTGGTTGATGACCAGCTCTCCTTCACACACCATGTGGCCTCGGTTGCTCGATCATGCCGCTTCACACTTTATAACATCAGAAAAATTAGACCATTTCTGATGCAAAAGGCCACCCAACTCCTGGTACAAGCAGCCGTCATCTCACATCTCAACTACTGCAATGCCCTACTAACTGTGTAGTAAAACCACTCCACTGATCTTCAACCAGCCAAAACGGGCACATGTCACCCCGCTGCTCATTGAGCTCCATTGGCTACCAGTTGATGCTCGCATCAAATTCAAAGCTCTTACAATCGCCTACAAGGTGATGACAGAACAGCTCCTTCCTACCTGCATTCACTCCGGAAGGCTTACACTACCTCAAGGGTGCTGCGCTCCTCCAATGAACGCCGCCTTGCTTCACCAATCATTTACCACACAAAGCAATCCAGACTGTTCTCATACAGAGTTTCCCAATGATGGAACAAACTACCTTCCACTACCAGATCAGGAGAATCTCTCACTATCTTTAAGAAACTCCTGAAGACAGAGCTCTTCAAAGAGCACTTACTCTCTTAACACCTCTAACAAACTCTAACTACTTCTAAACCCATTTCCTTCTTCCCCTCCTTCACACCTCTATCCCATTATTTCCCTTTGACCTCCTTTAAACCCTATCTAAAAATGTTTCACCTTTAAACTTTGAACTGTTACTTTTGTACTGGACTATTGTAAGTCGCTTGGGACAAAAGCGTCTGCCAAATGTAATATAACGTAATGTAATGTAAATGAAAAGAGCAAATCTTCACTGAACAACTTTGGCATCCCCGCCCCACATATAAAGCAAATAATTAAGAAATAATACACGAGAGGGAGTGCTATAACACATAATATAGGCACTGCTGTGCTGCGGTCGTAGGCATGAGGACACCAATATTACAAGCCTTGGCACGAACCTCAAGTGTATTAATGCGATCATACCACAGTTCCATTATTGCTTCTTATTGAAAGATTGAGTTAAAGAGGACCAGAAAATACAATCTGTTTGGTTATAAACAAACAATCGCAGGTTAAAATAGTAAAAAAACAATTATAATAATAAAAAAATATATATTCATTTTTATATTTTTTATTATATATATATATATATATATATATATATATATATATATATATATACACACACACACACTTTTTTTTTTTTTTTTTTTTAACGGGCTTCAGCTCACTCACTTTTCACTTCCCCGGCGCTGTTCCAGGCTGATAGTGAAAATGGCATGAGAACGGGAGGAGGCTGCGTTCATGGCCGTGGAGCCTACTGTGCGGGCAGAGTTCCCCACCTCCAGACAGCCCACCATCTCCTGAGCTGTTAACACCGCCTTTTCCGTGAGCCCTACAATCTGCAGAGGCAGAATAGACATGTATTCTATATTATCATAATAATCTTGTGGTAATAATTTGAATATTGAACAGAATTATCTGTTGAAATGAATATACAAAGCTAAAATATTACAAGCTATTTACATTTTTCTTAAGTCAAAACAATGTTGGTGAAAGTGTATCAAATATTAACTCTATGAGACAGTTAGAAGCTTTTCCATTACTCACTTTGATTCCCTCCTTTGGGTCTTCCCTAATGCTAAGAACTGGTTTATCCTTTGACGTACACAGAAGGTCCAATATTTCTTCATTGTAAATCTAGTGAAACAAAGCACAATGATGGGATGGTTTTGTTTATAATAATGTTTCAGCATGACAAAGAGCAGCTTAAAAAATAAAATAAAATAACAAAAATTACCTCAAGATAAGAAACATTAAGTAAGAATTCACTATCCATCCTCTTGGATTTCTCCTGAAAGATTTTTCTGACCACTCTGGGAATGACCCCAACCGTTGGCTCATTCTCTTGTGCAGAAGTGTAGGTGCCACCCATGGAGAATGTCTTACCAGAGCCTGTCTGGCCATAAGCCAGCACAGTGGCATTATAACCTGGAGGTAAATTATACTCACTGTGAGGGAGTTCTCTTTCACTTCTAACACAAACATACATAAAGTGAATTGCCTAACAACATTTATTTCATTAACTGGTCATAATGAATCTGCCAGAAAATAGTAGCTTATATTCCTTATTTAAAAACATTATTTTAAAACTTTACTTTAAAAAATACTACGTAGTGATTATTTAACAGCACACGTCATGATTACTGTTGATACAGAATTTTGTGGATATGAAGTGCAGAAAGTGTTTACAGAGTATTCTGCAGAAGTTGCACTAATTGTGCAATCTGAATGAATCTTTCTGGAGTTCACGATAGAAGTGTGTGTGCATGTTACTTACAACTACACTTATTATACTCTGTGTTGATAAACCCAACCCACCCATACTTTTTTCCTGAATTCATACAAATATAAATGCATTTCTAGTGTCATAAACGCAGCACAATTTTTTTTTTGCTGCCATTGAAATGTGATCTAATAAATCTGTGCAGACCTTTGAAGAGCCCAGACAGCAAAGGCGAAACGGCCATGTTAAACACCTCCTCCTGTTCTGTTGTGGGGTCGAATACATAGTCATATGTAAAGGCTTTGTCACTGCCTACCACCACCTGAAAATAAAATGATTACAAATGATTACAACAATGAACGGGAGAAACACAGAGGGGTTAAATAATATAAACACAAGACATCTGACCTGTGGCTCTCCAGGTACAAATGTGAGGCAGCACTGACATCCCTCATTTATTTCTTTGGGAACCAGTGGACGGCATCGAAGAGCCACCCTGACTGGAATCACTTTGTCATCCTCCTTAGTCATGCTTTTTTACAAAGGGAAAAAGAGAGAGAGAGCAACAATTCAAGTGTTAAAAGCAGCAGTCATTATAACAGCCACTGACTGTTTTAAGATGCATCAGCTAAACTGAACAATTATAAAATCAACCGTCGTTAATTTAAATGTTGTAGCAGAAATATGTATGTATATAAGAAGGGCTAGATCATATTACATAATTTTGTTTTTTTCATCTCTGCCCGTTACTCCAGGAAAAATGAAAAAACAAATATTTTCCTTTTTTTTTTCTTCTATTTTTGCATTTTGCAATTTGAATTATACCATCAGATTTGTGTTAAGACACAAAAAGGACTAATCTTTTTATGACTTTTCCATGCCTTCAAGGCAATTTATGACCATACGATTTTTAAAACATCAGTGCAGAAATTGACAATAAAACAAAAAAAATAAACAAAAACTACACACAATCTTTAATAATAAAATGTGCGTCAGATCCTGAGAGCTGTATTGTGTAGGACTAAATTACTGAACTAACTCTGAGCTGACGAATTTTATAAGCTCAAAATAGATTTTCTCCATCAATAAACGGAAACAAAGATTTGAAGACCAAATTTCCATGAATTTTCCGAAACTTATACAGGTCTGGAAATTGCTTTTTTCAAAATCCACGACTTTTCCAAGTTTTTTATGACCGTATGAACTCTGTGTTTGCAAAAGAATTAAATGAAAAACTAGATAATTAAAAAATAAATACTATATACTGAATGGAAAAAAAATAAGTTTTTTTTAACCAATTTTCTATTTTCTAATTAAGCTTAATACAGTCAGAAAAAATAAACTGTTAAACGTTACACTGAAGGTAACGTTAAGGGTTTAAATGGGTAAATTAGCTCGTTAGAGTTAGCTAGCTAAGTGTTATTGCGTTTACTTGCGTTAGCTAAACTAGCTAACAAACAACGAGGCTCCAAGACAACAACCTGACGCTACAGGCCGCTGTTACGAAGATAGCGTTAGCTGGTTAGCTAACCTAGTTACTGCTAGCGTAACTCTGGTTTTAACTTCAGCTAGATTAGCTACGCTATCTTAGCTCTTTAACAAAAGCATCACCATATATATTAACAAAAATATTATACTAAATCCCCCCTAATCGCTGCATTTAATCCCAGAGCAGGACGCTTTCCCCCGACGCCGTTAACCGGCTGGATGTTAAATTACCTTGCGGGAATCAGGCGTTATCAGCGGGCCGGATCCTCTCTCCTCTCCTCGGTGAAGATTACACCGTTAGCTCGTTGTCTTCAGGAGTTCGGCGATATATAAAACAGCCTCCTAATACCGTTAAAACAGACGTTATTCACTCTTCATAACAACACTACATACTCTAGTCTGTTGTCACCGAGTTTAGTAACTACAGTGCTGATATTTTCTGTTCTTCGCTGCAGCGGTTTCCCTCGTCCAAACCCGCCACTTTCAAATCATCAGCTCCTCCTACCGCATCATCACAGCGCCGCCGGTCCGCTCTGCTGCCCCCTGCAGCTCACAGCCCCGCACCACACCCCGGAGCCCAGCACACTAACCCCCGCACTACACCGCGGGCGCGTCTCAAACGCATGAAGTGGGATCTGAGGCAGGAAGACATCCAGTGGCTAAGTCAGCGGAGAATTTAGGATTTTTTTGGAGTAAGGGGCCATCAATGGGCCACAATATTCATAGAGGAGCCAGGTATATTTCACCAGTCACACTATGTTCAAACACTTGAATGTGATTAAAAAAAAAAGTTTACACTGTAAAGTCTATTTCACTCATGGCACAAAGTTTTACACAAAAATAAAATCTAATTTTTAAGAATAACCCTCTATGGTATCAGTTTTGTTTTTAATATTTTTATATTTGTATAATAACTAATAACCGCCACTTCTTTATTAGCATCATTCCCCTAACAAATATGGTCTAACTTTAAATTGTTGCCCTGAGGCAAAAAACAAAACAAAACACTGTTTTAGTAAGTAAATAAGTGTAATTAAATAGCAACATATGCTTTTCATTTCGCATATTTATGCACAATATTGTTTATTAATAGTAAACATGTAAAAACATTCTATAAATGTACCAATTGGTGGTATTGAATCCCATGTTGCTTTGAAGGATTACTCTACTTTCAAAGTAAAACCGCAAATCAACTTCTAATCACTAATTTTATTTGCTGGAGGATGTTGTGACATTATTATTTTAAATGATAAAATAACATGAGGACTATAAAATGAATGGTTAAATAACCAAAAAAAGTGGCATGGTGCTTTATACCACAGTGTTTTAAAAAGATAAAAAGAAGTGTATGTTGCAAATTCAAAACAGAAAAAATCAAATATATTTTTGAAATATTCTTGGTTACTTTACTATTCTTTGTAATTTTTTGAAAATTATTATTGTGTTTTTGTGGATTTTGCGCCTGAAGTTTTTTGCTTCTGGAATCTCTCGTTTGCTTCTGCCTCATCTTTTGCTTCCATATGTATATAATCTGCATAAATTGATTGCAGATTTTATATTTTTATGTTCAACCTTTGGCACAAATTAACTCTATATAAAAATGTCCGTCTCAATTTTACATGCATATTCACTGAACAGAGACAAAATACTCACACACACAGCATTTAAGAAATTTCCAGCATTTTATTCGTTTTTTTTTTTTTAACTTTTTACCTTTTCACAAATATACAGATACAGGGATTGTATTTCAGACTAAATACAAACAACTATATAAAACAACTACATGGCAGCAATACATCTCAGATTAGTTGAGACAGGGCAACAAAAGCAAAGATGTGCAGAGGTCTGTGAAAAATGTACAAATCTCCTGTAACAATTTCAGAAACATAGTCCCTAAAAATAAAATTGTGAAGACTTTGGATATCAAAATTAAACTTGTTACAAATGTCCTGCATGCAACGGCATGCACCCACTGAACAACTGTTTAACTGTGTACCGCAGCAGAGACAGACTGTTTGGAGGACAGGGGTGAAAAAATGTAAAAAGGCACCTACTGTACAATATGGGGACCTGTCAGCAAACAAAGAGCTATAATGTGGCATGTACGATAAAATAGTCTTTGTCTTTAATTAAGATGACTAATTACAATTTTAGTACAGCTACGAAGATATATTCACATATCAAGAAAAAATATTTTAATTAATAGTCCAGGCAGATCCATCCCTGCATCATCTAATATGTTCGTTCTAAAGGCCTTCCTGATCTGGTTGGTTTGTTGGATGAAAATTGTTCTTTTCTTTTTATAGTATTTCATAAATTAACAATTTACTAAAAAAAAAAATTCTAAAAGCAATTTATACAGTAATACATTAACCTGCATTAAAAGTACTCTTCTGCATACTCTCTGCAATTACACCTTATCACTAGATATACCTAAAACCGTAGCATAAAAGTATTTAGCAACTAAAATAATACTTTATAGAATTACCTTATGCTGCAGTAACAGACAGGTTAAAAGTGATTTTTACTCCTGCTTCCAGATGGATACTTGCGGTCATTCAGGTTAAATTTTGTTTCTGAGATGACAATTGGTAAACCCAAGATATGGTTCTATGTTCCTAAGAGTTTTAATAGACATTTAGCATTTGGAAGTAAGCATCATGTAAAAATCAGAAAATCAGAAATCAGCAAACTAATGAACACAAAAACTGGCTAATTCAATAATTTATTTTTATTTATTTTTAAATTAGAATACATTTTACAATTTAAAGCAATGAAAGTGCATGAAGCCTACTATTTGAATGACATAACAAAAAAAACAAAACACACACATATAAAAATTCAAGACTGCTCAACATTAAGCTTATTTGCTAAGAGCATTCCCCCCGACACATATA
The DNA here is from genome assembly GCF_023375975.1 of Astyanax mexicanus. Taxonomy (NCBI): domain Eukaryota; kingdom Metazoa; phylum Chordata; class Actinopteri; order Characiformes; family Acestrorhamphidae; genus Astyanax; species Astyanax mexicanus. Next base: position 20,012,384 of record NC_064424.1, read on the forward strand.
ACTGGCTCACACATGCAGGAATGAACACTGAAACATCTGGTACTTAAAATATAAAATCCTTCTAAAACTTCCACTGTATTCAGTAGAGAAGTGCAAATTTCTGTTTATATATATATATATATATATATATATATATATATATATATATATATATATATATATATATATAAAAGGGAACCTTACCGAGATGTTGTTACTATTTAAACCAGAATATATATATATATATATATATATATATATATATATATATATATATATAAATATATAAATATATAAATTTATACACACACACACACACACACGTGTGTATATATATATATATATATATATATATATATATATATATATATATATATATATATATATATATATATATATATATATATTTATATTCTGGTTTAAATAGTAACAACATCTCTGTAAGGTTCCCTTCATTACTGAACTCCTTTTTATATAGAACACTGCCTCAAAGGAGCTTTGAAGTAAAAAAAAGAAAAAGAAAAAAAAAAAAGATCAGACAAGCCTAGTTTTGCCAGACTGCCATAGTCTGCATATAATATTCATTTCTCAAAATTCCATCTAGTACATAGCCATTTCATAGGAGATTGCTCCTGATTTTTGTGACTGTAAATTGTCTTTTATACATTCAATACTTCTTTACTACTCTATTAAATGTCTAATTTGACATAGTGAACATATAAAAAAGACGAAATCATTGTGTATACTGATCCTGGCATAAAAGATGATTATACCGTCGCAAAATCATGAACATGCTGAGGTAGCGATGCTAGACAAGGCCAGTGGCCAGTGTACTAGTAGTGAGGTAGCAATGTTGAACAAAGCTGGTAGCCAGTGTGCTAATGCTGCAGCACAGATGCACCACGAGGCCATTAGCTGCTTTATACATCCATATTACAAACAAATATTGTATCAGTCAAAAGGCATCAGTCAATCAGCAAGCAGAAGGCCTTGTCTGAAGATGGACCACGCATCACGCTGCCATTCTGTTGTCTGCACATTTGCCTAAACAGGAACACAAAGTTATTAACGTTACTTTCTCTAGAACATAAGCATAAAGAAAGGAGTGGGTGAAATGATTAAGAAATAGAAATTTAGAACTAGTACTCACACAATGTTGTGTTGTTCCTGTCCCAACCAGCTGGGTTTAGTGCTATACAGGTAAAAATGGTGGCACAGTCTTCTGGTAGAACTTCTTTAAATATCAGTTTGCTTGAGATGTACCCATTTGAGCTGCAAGGAAATCACAACAAATTATAAGCATTACTAACAATGACATATGGCACTGATCCCTCTTATTATAAAGTTTAATGTTCACTTTATATAATAATAAATAATAATAAACTTTATTTATATAGCACATTTTATACATGAAAATGCAGCTCAAAGTGCTTCACAATAAAACTAAATAAAACAGCAAAATGTAAAAGTAATATAAAACAAATAAAATAATTAAAAAGTAACAATTTAATAAAACAGTAGTAAATGAGACATTTAAATTAAGATAAATATATAAAATAAAATAAAAATGGTCTAAAATAGTTCCAATATTTCCTGCTCAATCACACCTGATACAACATACTGATTATGTACCAGGCTTGGTAGCTCTGTTAAAGCAGAAAAATGAGCTAACTGTGCTGAACTCCAGCTCTTGTTGCTCATTTATGCTCTAGGACAGCGTTTCTCAACCTTTTTTCTATCACGGCACCCTTTAAATATATGCGAGATGTCAAGGCACCCCAGTTTACGGACAGGGGGGGGGGGGGGTGCTGGCGCAGTACTTCAGGTGAGAACGAGGGGTGTTGCTGGCGGAATATGAAATAAAATAGCGCGTGCATCGCGTGGGGGGACAAAAACTTTACAGTGTGTCCCAATTTAGGGGCTGCATCCTTCAGAGGCTGTATTCGAAGACAGATTGCGTCACAGCTGCGCAGTAATACACCGCCTCTGTGGGTCGCATCCTTCAGAGTATGCTGCCTGTGAATTGGGACACACCCCGACACGAGCTGACTCTGGGAAGGAAATATGCACGTGAGGCGCAATATTTTGACGGCACCCCCGATGAAGCCAGACGGCACCCCAGGGTGCCGCGGCACCCTGGTTGAGAAACACTGCTCTAGGACACGTTAGAGTGGAATTTGTGATTCACAATTGCTACTAACTAATCACCAAACATCAGTAACTGATCTTACTAATGCTCTTGTGGCTGAAGGCAATTAAATCCTTACCGCAAGGTGCTGAAATATAGTGCAAATACCTCTAAAAGGATACGTTCACATTTGCTCAATGTGGCTCAGATTTTCTGATAGTCACTTTCATATGTGGTCCTAATTTGGATACATATCTGATACATGGACACGCGACGTAAGTGTAAACGGTCAAATTATAATTTATGCGTGTTTTTTTTGCTTTTACAAATGCACTTTGTGCTTCTCTCTCGTACACTCACATCTCTTGGTAAGCAGAGCAAACTGCCCGGCCTTTTTTCTCCTCCTCGACCTGAGCATGTTTGCTCTTCACTTAAGCAAAATATGCTCCACATGAACTGCTAACGCATCCATTACACCTTTGCAAAGCTACAAGTCGTTTCTCAAATATGAAGTTTTTCGTTGTTTGTGAAGAAGGCTACGTTTATCCATGTATCAATGTGCGCACGTGAGGCATTTCAGGGACAAATATGTTCACATTACATACAGATACAGCTCACTTACATTTGTGAATGTGAACCGTCAAAATAAACAAATCCAATCTGATAAAAGAAAATCGGATTTGAGCAATGTGGCTTTTAATGTGAACGTATCCTAAAATGCAGAGGCTGCAAGACTGCAATGCTGCTAAATTAGCAAGGGAGGGAGACAAATCCCAACATTTACACAGAATAATGACAACATGTCTGTTCTTACCTCTTCTCTTTAAATGCAAGTCTGCCATCCTTCAGAAACTGGTCATTGCCCAACCAGTATACAAGGGTCTCATCTTTAAGTTGCCCTGGTAACACTCTACATGTGATGCTGTACCTTTTCCCTGAAGATCAAGATATACAAAAAATGTAATAAATTGTATAATATTCATATAATAAAAACAAAATGTCATGTAGTGTCAACATATAAGTAAAAGCTGCTGAATATTATTGCTTGTATTCAGCTGCAAAAAGAGCATTTCAATTTGGGAAAATCAAAGAAACTCAACAGTTTAAAGAGGTTTCTTTTTTCACCAGAGTTGTACATGGGCAGTACTGGTGCACTTTGCTATTTTGAACGCAATCAACAGAAGCAGAGCAGGTCAATCCTGCGTCCACCCTGTACTTCACTTACCTGTAAATCTGTGTATGACCTTAACAATCTTGGGGCCTTCAATTTCCAAACCTGACAAATAGAATAGAACACCACATAAAACTTTTTATAAATCATTCAAATGTATGGAATACATGTAAAAGTTGTCTGCCTTAATATGATATAATTCTCAGTGTATAATTTCAGGCAGAAAAAACAATGATTTGCTTTTCGTTATGATGTGTAGGTTACTCAGATCCTGTGTTATGTTGCCCTGAATACCAGCATGTGGCGGCAAACAGCGTGGGAATTGGGTTTAATGATGGATCTGTCCCATCAATCTGCTTAATTATCAGGTTTAGATATTTTTGTTAATATAAGCGCATCCCTAACATTGTATTCTGGTATTTTACATTTAAAAGGTCTTCACCTACATAAAACTACTACATTGTAGGTGCAAATCTTTTTGAAGTTATATTTGGTTTAAGTATCTTTTTCTGCCGTATCTCAGCTCTCAATGAAAATCTTCAATAACTCCCAGTTGATCATTCATTTATACATACATTCGCTGTCACATACAATCTATTAGTGTCAGTAGGTCTATGTTTAGGCACAAGAAAGAGCATTACAAAAGAAAAATAAATACATAAATAAATAAACTGCACTTTCTACAGTAAGACTTTTACACACGCGTACATCATCCTTATTTGATATAACTGTGTACAAACAAATTTAGGCCAGATCTACCATAGCTAATTATAATAATACCTTTTTTTAAATAAATGGCTACTTCTACAATAATATTTTTCTTTTGTTTAAAAATGCCATTGGCAGCTCTACGTTTGGTAATGACATAAGTTTACCACATTATTATTATAAATTCTTAAACGTACCAAAATCAAAATCAGCATCAGGAAACGAACATGACAAAGGCAGCATGTCCAAAACAAAGCAGCCAATTAAAATCCCTACAGAACAAAGTAAGAAACATGAACATACTGAGCTTATGATGCTTGTGATATCATAATACTAAATCATAAACATGACAGTTTATCATCAACATAAAAAAGCTGGATCCTGAATTTTAGCAACAATTTAAATAAAACAGACATACAGAGGAGAGAATTTAGAAAACCTGACAGAGAAAAAGATTTTGATATTTACCTGTGAGAGTGTGTGCCCACTTCATACCGAGTGCTGAATGACTGTGTGTGTGTGTGTGTGTGTGTGTGTCTGTCTGTGTAAGGGAGATCAAGCCCTCTATTTAAAGTCACACATGTGGGGGCTTCCCAAGTTACAGGATAAGTATCAGTAAACAAATAACAAAAAAAGGAAGTAAGACCAGAGTGTGTGTCAGTCACTCACTAACCGCAAAATGTCATTCAACGTCATTACTATAAATATATTTAGCTGACTAATGGTGAAACAGAATGCTTCTTAAACTTTCTTAAAAGTTATGTAAATTTTGGACGACAGTGGAATAAGAAAAAAAGAAGCCGTTTTTTTGTAGAAATTGTGTGTTAGACAATAAGAACTTCATTGCAAGTAAAGAGGTGATCACATACAATGGTTTGACAACTTGTTATTCAGTTCTGTAATGTACATTTGTTCAAAGTACCTTTTTCGACAGAAGTGAGCAGGAACTCCCCACGCACCCCCGCTAACGTATAGATAACATACAATTAACGGAAAAGGGCATTTAAAAAGAATTCCACAGCTGGCAGACTCCGGCTTGAGAGGCACAGAGCAGCATCTGACTGAATAATACACACATCAGTGCATGTGCAGCATTCTCACTTCTTGTATCCTGTAGCTGAAGATCTGTGGGGTTATCCATGTTCAACTTTATCATACTGGAAGAGTTACAGACCCCATTATGGAAAATTAAACATAAAACCATACATATATATTTCTACTTAGTTTTTTTCTTTTTTCTTTTTAAGTGAATGAGCAAGGGAAGATTATTAGAAATGGGCATAAGGACCTACAGGGCAAAGATGATGTATTAAATTTGTGTAAACACTTTTGAAATTACACAAATTACGAATAAAAAGCCCATTAAGAACCTTAAGAAAAAAAACAACAACAACAAAAAAAAAACAACAACAAAAGCATTACCCAGTTGTTTCCATAATATTAAGATCCATAATTTAGGAGGTCCAAAAAAAATCTAAACCGAAATACATCAGACTGCTAGTTGAATTTTCCTTTAAATACACATAAGCACAGTGAGTGCCTATATACAGTACATTACAGCTTAGAGATAAAGTCCCAGTCTCAGTTCCAGTGTCCTTGGAGCCAAAAAGATTATTTTCCCAGTCCCGCCATGACTGTTTGCCTCCAGTGCACTGGTCTGTTTGGTGAGGCTTTGCAGTCACTCCAGCCCTAGGATGTAGTTGATGCCTTGTACTAGTCCAATAATGACTGGCTGCCAGGCTACCAGGTACCGTAACCAGTCTAATAGCTGTCCATACATGACGTGAGGCCTTTCCCATCTTAGAACATGAGGTTAAAGACACAAACTTAACAAGACACAAACAAACAAATACATCAGAGAAACCTAACAATAGAATTCTTTAAAAATCTGTGGTGATAGGAACTAGAGGTTTTTGAAAACATAATTTTAGCAGTTTTATTTGGTACTTAAGACCACTAGCCTTTAGTCAGAATGTTATATATAATGCTGATCTTAAAATACAGGCATATCTGAGGTGGGACTTTTTCTTTGGGGACTTTTGAACCGCTAAACCATAAAACACATAAAAAAGCAAATATAAAAATATGTTGCGACGAAAGCTTCTAAAACTCTGAAGTAACAAACATTTGGTAATATATATATTATATATTATATTTATACGTAATTATTATAGATTTCTACGGGACCACACTGAAAATATGACACATTGATACCATGTAAAGTCATCAGTGTACAGCATGTATAACATTGTAAATTTTCTGTGGCATGTAAAATAACTTAACAAAAAAATATTAATATCTAAACCGAAGACAACCAAACTGTGAAAATTGCCAAATTGTGCCCAATTAACCATTTTCCATCCCCAGTGTCATGAGACTCGTTATTGTTACAAGGTTTTGGGTGTGTATGGGGAGCAGATGTGTTAAAGGGGTGTACTTAATTTGGTTGCCAGCAGATAGCCATGTGAAGAGTTATTTTGAGGGCACTGTAAATTTACAATGTTATACACACTGACTACTTTACATTGTATCAAAGTGTAATATCTTTAGTGTTTCCCATGAAAGCATATAAAACAAATTCTTTTTCTTTTCTTTTTTTTAATATGAGCTAATGCTTTTTAAATGTTAAACAAACAAACATCTGGCAAAAAGCATTTAACGAAAATTCTAAAACCTCCCAGGGTGTAGCTTTCAGAAGTATTAAATTCAACATACATCTGATTCATTCACCACCACAGTAAATTATGTTGTAACTATCTGAATCATTAAGCAAATCTTTAACGATTAAGTTTTCTCTGGAAGGTGTGTAATCCACCCTTTTAAACAGCCTTATGGAAACTTATTTGCATAGCTAAAACTTCCTATTTACCTGTACAAAATGAAAGTTAAATGCTGGATTTTCAGCATTGCAAATGAGCAATGAATCAACTCTCATGAACAATGACACAGGTCATATATTTCAGTGTAAGCTCAGTTCCTGATACTTTCCAACATGTAGGTTTCTCTTAGCATTATTTCCATTATATCATTTACAAATGTGTTTTTGTAAACTCTACACAGTGAGGAAGTAAGGGTGCGTTTACACCAGGCTTGTTTGGTCTGGACTTTTCAGGTGTAAAAAGTGCCGTGAAATGCACTCCAAACCAAAGGAGCGAAATCTATTCTGACCAAAAAAGGTTGCCTCAGTCCAGCTCTTTTGAATCAGTCTGGTATATTTGTAGATGGTTTGGAGTCCAGACCAAGTTATTATAATTTTATTTCTAATATTTTCCCCCTTATTTTCACCCCAGTTTACATGGCCAATTACCCAACCCACTCATTAAGACACCCTTCCCATCACTAGTGATGCCCCAACACCAGGAGGGTAAAGACTAGCACATGTCTCCCCTGACACATGAAGTCAGCCTCTTTTTCGACCTTCCACTGATGTAGCATTTCCGAGTAGCATCAAATCATGCTCGGAGGAAAGCGCAGAGACTCTGTTACGATTCATCAGCTCACAGACACCTCTGCTGATCGACATCACCCTTTGGAGTGATGTGGGGAGAGAGCGCCATCTACCCACCCAGAAAGAGCAAGACCAATTGTGTTCTCTCAGGGCTCCGGCAGCTGATGGCAAGCTACATGAACAGGATTCAAACCGGTGATCTCCTGATCACAGTGGCAGTGATTAGCCTGCTGGACAACTCAAAGCTACTTTAGATCAAGTTGTGGCACAATTTTCACCTATTAAACAATGTAAAGAAGAAAAAGAGGTAGTTTTGTGCCAAAATCAGCCTCTCCTTTGTGGGCATGTGCATCACACCGCAGTATGAGCACAACAGATTTCACTGGTGATTCCTACTACTGTAACTATTAAATCAACCAGTTCTCACAGGTCAGCAGTGTTCCTTAGTTTCCATGGAACATGGCAAGTCATGGGACACAATACTAGTTCCTGTCCAGTGACCTGCGGCATGACATTGTATGTACAAAAGAACACAATTATGCTTAGTAATCATGACTACTCTATTTTATGTGCAATATAAGAAGGTTGTTCCTTCTCGCAACTCTGCAATACTTTATTGTGGTAGTTTAAGGTCAGGTGTGAAAAGAAGAACCATCACACAAATGGATTTTTGCATTAAGCTTTTTCTTTAAGCCTCTGATAATCTGTTCTGAACACATACTGGCAGACATTGCCGAGTAGCTACAGAAAAGGCAAGACCTTTTTGCAGACCTCCAAAATGTCTGGAGGGACAGAGAATGCCTTCGTTTTTTCTAGCAGCTATAAAGTGGTGAAAATAGAGACGTGTTTGCTTAAATACACAGCTTTGGAAAAAATCTGAGACCACATAAAAATAATGAGTTTCTTTGATTTTACCAAATCGAAAACATCTGGAATATAATCAAGAGGAAGGCAGATGATCACAGCCATCAAACCAAGCTGAACCGCTTGAATTTGTGCACCAGGAGTGGCATAAAGTTATCCAAAAGCAGTGTGTAAGACTGGTGGAGGAGAACACGCCAAGAATGAAAACTGTGATTAAAAACCAAGGTTATTCCACCAAATACTGATTTTTGAACTCTTAAAACTTTATGAATTTAAACTTGTTTTCTTTGTATCATTTAAGGGTCTAAAAGCTCTGCATCTTTTTTGTAATTTCAGCTCTCATTTTCTGCAAATAAATGCTCTAAATGACAATATTTTTATTTGGAATTAAGGAGAAATGTTGTCTGTAGTTTTTAAAATAAAACCCCAATGTTCAAATAGCAATAGTAAAATAGCTAAATCAGAGAAACTGATGTGGTGTCAATTTTGTCCAGAGCTGTTTAAATAATTACTTCTGGCTTGAAATTTGTAAGCACTCATGTGCAGTGAATGCTAAATAAGTGAATAAATGCATATTTACCATAATACATTATAACATTTTTTAAATGTACAATTAGTATACACCAATATATTAAAGCCACATGTATTTGGTTGCATATAGTGGCTAAAACTGTTTTTTAAGTAATAAAAATTATATGGACACATAGAAAGTGGCCCAAAAATCTCTTGTCCTACAGCCCATATTAGGCACAGGCCTTACCTCTAAACTTAATGAAAATCACACAGTCAAAACGAAACCAGAAAGTATGACTGGTATGATTTACTGCAACAATAATGTGATTTTAGTTTATTCAAGCACTACTAACACTGTTTTCATTCTAGTGTAAATTAAACTTTAGTGATTTAGTGATGTCATTCCTTGAGAAAACAAAGCTTTACTGGAGAATTATTCTGCTGATTTCCCTCACATCCTATGACTTACTTTAAACTGTCATACTGGGCTGTCCCATTTTCCAAAAGCCAACAAACCTTTCTCTGACCTCAAATTACATGCACATTTCAGGAAGGACCTATTATTTCACGGCAGTCTGGCCATAAAACAAGAATATTCCCAACAGAAAGTTCTGTCCAGACATAGCTAAAGGATGGGAAATTAACCTACATTTCCAACCAAAACCACTGAGAAAATTACAGTGGAAGGGTCCGTGTAATAAATGTAAAAGTAAAACTTAAAGTAATGTAAAATGAAACTAAAAAGAATGCTGATTAACTGTAAAACCAAAACTAAGAGAAAGAAATTCTATCTGACGCAATCAGCTTCCTGTCAGGCTCAAGTTTGTTTTCTAAGGAATGTTTTGTGAAATCATTTATTTGTCATTTTGGTAAGCTGCCAGTCAGACCTGATTTGCGTGGAATGACCTCATGGACTTAGTAGCGGAAAACTAGCAACCTGAGTAAATATAATTTTTTAAACTTTAAAACACAAAACATTTGCAGAACAAAGGATACGGATTACTGAACATTCTTTTGAGGTCCACTTTTTCTTTGCAGTATGGGCACGTCTGCTTCTTCCCCACAATGCACCATCCTCGTATGCAAAACTCATGAAATCTGAGAGACAGCAAGTTAAGGAAAAACAACAGGAACAATAGAGTAGTTATACATATAAATGTTCTCTGAAAATGTGTGCTGGGGTGCCAAACATTTTGCAAGAACAGTGGAAAGAAAAGGCTTGCAGTGTTGAAGGCAAATCTAAAAACAGATTTCTAAATCATAAGATATGTTTATAAATAGGAAAATTCCAGTGGTAGAATTGTTAGTTTAACACCCACGTGTTACTGAACAAATAACACATTTTTACTGGAAGAGAGAGAAAAAGAACCCCCCCATACTTCACAATACCAAAACAGCCTAACCCAGTAAAGCCTGGGAAATAAAACAAAATGCAGCTGCCTTATGTACATGTTTATATGTAAAATATATAATACTTAGATGTATATCAACTTAAGGTCTCATTCCATCATTTTAAAATTAATTTTAAACAGTCTAGTTGTGGTCTCTAATATGAATAAATGCCATGTGAGCCATTTTTTTGTGAAAAAGTGCTTTAGTTGTTTCTATACAGCCCTGCTTTAGATCACTGAAAAAGAGGACTCTGAAGAAAGAGAGGTTTTGGCTCTTGCTCGCACATGCAAATATATCACCTCTGATTGGCTAAGAAAGAACGCCTACCTGTACCCCCCCACAGTCAATTTTACAGCACTAAAACTCAAAAGGCAGAATGTTTTCAGAGATACAGCCTTAGTTAAAGATATAGCACTTAGTGCCAGGTAACGTTAACACTTAACCCTCACCTACGGCAGCGCGAATAATCCCCTACCCGCGGCCATGACACCACTATGCCCACGGCAGCACGATTCCCCCTGCCACCCCACTCTCCACAGCACTGATAACGTTTTTTCAGCTAAACTAAGGCTACTAACTCTTATCTCAGACTTGCTTTGACCTATGTTCTGTCATGTTGAGCTGCCTTGTCAAACCGTGCTTCCCTAGCGTAAACCTAAAGTTACTTACGCAAAGTAGCTAATGCTTACTAGCTGTTAGCACCTCCTTAGCTTTAGCTCCTTATGCTGTAGCCCGGGTTTAGCCCAGCCTGTGGGCGGTCCTGAGCCGAGGTGGGGGAGGACATGTGGTCACTGGTTGACCTAGACACTGTAATGTTTCTCTGATTAACTAGATTTTCTGAGGATTTTCTTTTATTAGATACAGCAGACAACCTAAAGAAGTTTCATTTGCAGCATGCATATACAACTCAGAGAGACCTATTGTATTTCACAAACAGCGAAGTGAGACCTTTAATTATATAAATGGACAGTAAGCTGTGCTTCTTGTGTATATGCATACAGTATTCAAAAATAAAATAATTAATGAATTGCCATTTCAATTAAGAATACGGAGTTCAGTCCCATCACCCATTGCTAGCATAAAGTACGCTGTTTAAAAAAAAATCTTTAAATGCACATACACAAAATGCACTTTAGTAGCCCTCAGGACTTTCAGAACAACCTGTAACTGGAAGAGAAAGCTAAAATGTGTTTGGTAAATGTTCAGGAGATATGCACCTTCCTTCCCACGCACACACACACACAGAGAAAGAATCAGTCTGATTACTGACATTACTGCTGATAAATGTGTGATAAGAAGTGATTGCCAAACCATGAGAATTGCAGCAATAATTCTTGATCAGTCAACTCAAAATTGTTGTCATACTCACACTCACAGTCAGTGAAGCTGATAAAACATATTGACAGTGTAGAAAGAAGGAGATGGTCATAGTATTTTGATACGACTGTAATTCTAAATATATAAAATATTTAGGATTAACTAGGCAAGGCTTTTCAAATAAGTTGATAATGATTTTGATTAACTTTATTACCTTTTTTAAAACAGAAACTTTACTAGGACTGTTCCTTAACTCACACAAGTACATCAAGTACAGTATATAAAGTAATGACAAATGAGGCATTTAAAACAATGGCAATGAGGTGCTAAAAGAGAAGATAAGTAATCGTCACATAAGCCAATGTTAAGTTTCAGTTCTTTAATCAGATTCAACTTTAACCTGTTTTTTTTTCTTAGAAAAAAATTAAATGGTATTAGTCATGGCTCTGTCATTCACAGACATGTGGAATTGTGCAAAAAATGCTCTAGCAATAAAAAAAGTTCATAGCAACGAATGTGGTTCTCAATGGAAACATTCAACGTCACTGCTAGAAGAAGTCACTTATGTGTCAAATTACATAAAACATGGGAATCCTTCTATGCCTCATAGGATTACAGTTACATGCGTAACTAGCATTCTGCGGACTGGCCTAGCAGAAGTGAAAATGGTGTACAGAGGAGAAAAGGGTTCCCTGTGTATTTTCTGTTACCAGGGAAACACTTACAGTGAGGAAAGTAAGTATTTGAAATACCCTGCAACTTTACAAGTTCTCCCACTTAATCAGGGAGGGGTCTGAAATTTTCATCTTAGGTGCATGTCCACTGTGAAATCTGGAAATCACAATGTATGATTTTTTTAATACTTTGTGTTACGGCTGCAAAAAAGTATTCAATCAGCAAAAATTCTGGCCCTCAAAGACCTGTTAGTTCGCCTCTAAAACCTCCACCTCCACTACACTTATTATTCTAAATTAGAAGCACATATTTGAGGTTGTTAGCTGCATAAAGACACCTGTCCACCCCAAACAATTAGTAAGGCTCCAACTACTAACACGGCTAAGACCAAAGAGCTGTCCAAAGACACCAGAGACAAAAATGTAGACCTCCACAAGGCTGGAAAGGGCTACGGGGCAATTGCCAAGCAGCTTGGTGTAAAAAATTTAACTGTTGGAGCATCAATGAACGCATCAATGACTCTAAGAAAAGTGAGAAATCAGCCCAGAACTACAAGGGACGAGCTGGTCAATGACCTGAAGACCCGTCTTAAGTTTGGCCATGACCATTTGGATGATTGGTTGGTCTTAATTCCAATCGCCGTGTTTGGAGGACAAAAATGATGAGTACCATTCCAAAAACACCATCCCTACTGTGAAGCATGGGGTGGAAGCATCATGCTTTGGGGGTGTTTTCCTGCACATGGGACAGGATGACTGCACTGTATCAAGGAGAGGATGACCGGGCCATGTATTGCGAGATTCTGTGGAACAACTTCCTTCCTTCAGTTAAAGCACTGAAGATGGATCGTGGCTGGGTCTTCCAACATGACAATAACCCAAAGCACACAGCCAGGATAATCAAGGAGTGGCTCTGTAAGGAGCATATCAAGGTTCTGGAGTGGCCGAGCCACTTAGGTCTCCAGACCTAAACTCTGTATAAAATCTTTGAAGGGAGGTCAAACTCATGCTTCTTAGCAACAGTCTTGAAACCTGCCTGGTCTGGAGAAGATCTGTGTGGCGAAATGGGCCAAAATCCCTGCTGCAGTGTGTGCAAACCTGGTGAAAAACTACAGGAAACATTTGACCTCTGTAACTGCAAACAAATGCTACTGTACCAAACATTAAATGGTACATTGTGATTTAATTTTTTAGAGTATGTCTCTCACAGTGGACATGCACCTAAAATGAAAATTTCAGACCCCTCCATGGTTTCTAAGTGGGAGAACTTGCAAAGTCGCTGGGTTTTCAAATACTTATTTTCCTCAGTGTACCTTTCTTGGCACCAGCTATGTAGATACATTATTTTATTTGTATTTTTTTTTACTCACTTGTTACAGCAAGGCTCGTCAGCTGCATGGCGTTTCTACAATACAAAATACAATGTGCTACAAAATAAATAAGTCAATAATAGAAGCAGCAAAAACCTGCTCTAATCTAATGTTTTCTTGTTATATGCAACACATATTATATGACACACATATGTTTAATGTGTGGCGGTGTAGACGGTAAAAACACACTGAATGAGGTTTTCAATGATGGAACTTAACCACAGGAGGATGTGGCTGTAGTGTCAAATTAAAAGCTTTAAAAAGAATAGAGAAAACATTTTATATATATAAACCAAAACCAAACTGGCAAACCAAATAAGTGTCTGTGAATGAGTAATATGTCCTTTTTAAAGCGAGCTTGAACACATTTACAGTAATAAGAGCAGCTGGCAGCCACTGGAATGGCTAGATAGCTCTTTCAGCACTGAGCTTTGAAGCAGTAAAACTTTTCTGGAATCATGTGGCTCCATTCAATACTTTTATGATTTTAGGTTGGGGTGAGGCGGGGTGATCTTGACCTTACGCAAGATATAGTTACTTGAGCAACAGCAGAATTAACTTTTATATAAAATGTGTAATTCATTAGCAAATCACATTCCCTGACATTTAAAAGGCTGAAGCACATTTTTGTTAACAGCAGTTCCTCTCTGAGTGAAAGAGAGTGGTTTCACACCAGGCTGTGTAAATGATATCTAGATCTATAACAAAGCAAAGTGGATACTAGGGGTGTGCCAGATCATATTGTACACAATAATAACTTCAGTCCTGGATATATGGAGATATGTGGATATATAGAGAGTGCATTATCATGGCATTCTAAATCTTCTGTTAAAATCTGATAAAATGTCAGTTGGGGGTGTGCCTTATCATGTTGTATGCAATACAATTTTATTTCATTTTGTTGCAGAAATGTATTCTTGAAAAAAAAAGAAAAAAAAGAAAAAAATTCAGTGTTTCTATTACCAAGAGTATTGTTATTATGAAAATGCCATGAAATATTAAAATATTATTTTAGGGCCATATCGCCCACCCCCAGGGTATAAATAAAAATATATATATTATTATTTGCGTGTATTCTACATTTGGGAATAAATCTTTAAGTATATAGAACTACCTACAATCAGTTTAATGAGTGCCAAGGACGGGATTAGTTTCTCAGGGGGACGTCTGTGAAAAATATTTTACACTTCTATTAGGACCATGGAGTGAAAAACAGTAGGTAATTCAGGCAGTAATTTTCTTAAAGGATGTCTGAGAAACACACACACATGCTCATTCTGGACACTAATAAAATCACAGAGGACCCCCCCATAAAAGAGAAAATGACCCCAGGACCCCCTGAGAAACTAATCCTGTCCGGATAGTGCTTTAGTGTGTGTGACATTGTCATTTCAAATGCAGCTTAGCCAATAACCAAGAATTAACACACTTTGAGCCATGGCTAATGTTTAAGGATACACATGGTTGCATGAGAGCCTGTAGGTATTCTCCATGATTCCTTCCTCGTCCACATCCACAAGAATCGGCTGGCCACAAACGGCACAGATGCTGTCTGACAAGTGTTTTGTGGGCATTCCTGATGCACTGTAATACTGAAACACAGGTTGGAAATTGTTAATGTGAGCTAACAGAATGGAAATTTTAGAAGCACAAGACACAGGAGAACAGAACAGGGACTTTTAAAAACTTCACAGTATTTTTTATATGTTATGTAATTTATAAATTGCTACAAGGGGTTTTCACAAAAAAAAAACACTCACCCCTACTGTTGAAGCCATGAAGTCTGCACACATCTCCGCAAAGTCTCTGCCCAGGACGCCGTAATACAGCCCATAAAAGAGCAAGGACACCCCAAAATCCATGGCATCTTCTGGTTTTATTCTGAGTTGAAAGAGGCAACAGCATTTGACTCGTTGCTTTAATTTTACTGGCATTTTTTTAGACAGACAACAAAAACATTTTACACACTGTGTTTGCATCAAGTGCACTATTTGACTACAAATAAAACTACATTTGTAATATGTTTACTACTGCATCAAAAACACTTCCAACAAAAGTTAAGCCAGCGTGAGTAAGTAGCCTACATCACTTTATCAGAGCCCATGTCCAAATGATCAGAGCAAATGATGATAGTTTGATTTTTCAAAGTTTTCAAAGTTGTGTTATCAAATGGGAGGCACCACGTTTAAGACTTAAACAGATAATAACAGTAAGTTAAAACTGTAAAATACATCTAAGAAATAAATCGATTCACTTGTTTTCATGGAAAGAATAAAAACTCACTCATCTTAAATAAATAAATAAATAAGCAAATAAATAAATAAAACTTCCGAAAAACCCTGAAAGTGTTGTATTGTACTTTACAACCCTGTATACTAAAAGTAAATTGAATTGAGTGGTATAGATTAATGTGCTGAAGCACCCCCTTGACACTTTTGGAAAAACCTTGGAGAGCCATTCACAACTAATTCTTACTACACTCTTCAAACACAGTTAAAGTAACAACTAAAAAACAAGGAAGGAAGTGAAAGTGCATATATATACCCTAAGGAGGAAATGTGTGGCGCCTACTCAGTCTCAACTGACAAAATAGGTCACGCAACTAAAAAAAAAAAAATGTTTGTTTAAATGCACCGGTAAGTAGAAATAACAGGTCATAGGCCAACTGTCACATAGTCTGAGCTGAGTCTAATAAAGTTGTGTAATATCCAATATCATCATTAGATCATCATCATGTTACTTCGCATGACTTGTCTACATGCATTTCTGCATGTGCTATTTGTAAGTCATTAAAATCACGGTTTAAAACTGGTTTAATTTCCTTCCCATCATCCAATGGCACAAACAGTTCCTCCTTCCTTTTCCAAAAATATACACACCTCATATCGCCATTTTCAAAACAATAAATAAATATATATATATATATATATATATATATATATAAGAATATATATATATGAATATATGATCTTCAGTGAACATTTGAACGTATACTACAGTTATCATTGGCTGATAGGCATTCTAGGAGTGCCGTTATTAGCAGGTAATGAACTGTAACCGAAGCTCTCCATGTATTACTCCGCCACATACAGGTAACCTAACAACGATGCAGCTCTTACAAACCAAACAGCACAGATACAAACAGAGAAGCAATGGAACTATTTTAACTCAAAGTGTTTACAACCAAACAAATTGTATTTTCTTGTGCTCTTTAACTCAAAATCCTTTAAAAAACAGTGACAATAGAGCTGTGGTATAATTGCAATAATACACTCGAGGATCATGCTATGACGTGTGATATTGTCACTGCTGTACAGATCTACGAATGCAGCACAGCAATGCCAATATTACACGTTATAGCACTCCCTCCCATGTATTACTGCTTAAATTACTCATGTTGCCATATTATATTCAAAAACTGAAACACTAAATCAAAAATCGCATTGAGACCATAACGTGATACGAATTTCATGGCAATATTGGGCTTTTCATTATTCCTGTTAATGGTGTCCCCTTTTCAGAAGAAAAATAGGGATACACTATACAATTTTAATAGAAAGATTGGGGGGCAGAGGTCAACACAAGGTCATAATTATACATGGATAAATGGCCCTTAGCAAGCCACACCTTAACCAGATGTTTTTTGTGAAATTCATGCATTTCCAAGGAATTAATTTTGCAATCTGATTAACCATCCTACCTATTCATTCATGCTCGATGGTTGATTTACTGATCATATCAATATTGAAATACTACAATATTAACAAAAATTAAGAAATGTATTGTGATATAAATTTTACGCATTGCATCCAGCCCTAAGCTTGACAATGGTTACCTGCTGCTGGTTATATCTGGTTACTGTTGATATTAGAATGCAAAGAACCAACAACAAATTACAAAAACATTGCTAATTGACTTATTGTGACTTAAATTTAACATGTAGTCTTCTTGAGATTTACCTACGCTATGGAATATGTAAATAGTGGCTTTTAATACACTTTTTGTGCAGTTTTAAAGTTCTAAATGCCTCATTTTAAATGCCAGGGCTCCCTGGATTCTACCAATGAAGTGTGGAGCTGCTTTGAGCCTGGACAATGGAGGAAAAAGCGATTTATCTGTAGGTGCAAGGGCATGATATGTCCATATCATCAATTGTAAAAGCCTGTTTGGGCAAAGTGCGCAAAATACTGGATCTCAGACAGCTGCGGAAGCATGAAGGTGGATCATTTAATAAAAGGTAAATACTTTTTAGCACGTTTTATACACCAAAGTCCATTTCACACCGGAGTTCTTCTACTGCTGTACGTCAGTGTATAACCACACACCACAGCATTGACTTTTATACCGGTTTACTGAAATCAAATTAAAAAATAGATCATAGCATAAATTTTCATTTCACCAAGCACTAGCTCCAAAAGACATCTCTGACTTGTGTAAACTACACTTGGACTTTCCCACTGAATTGTGTTGGTGAATCAGTTTGTACAAAAAACCCTTTTAAGTGGGTACAGAAAAGTTAGCAACTGTAGTCCATACTGTTCACTCAAAAAACTCCCCCAAAATTTTGTCTTGTGCACCAAAACAACTTTTTCTTTTAATTAAAGTAGTTTCCTGAAAGCCACATATTGGCGCACGTTTACACTAATGAGGAGTGTGTATAAACTTCCGACCACAATGGACCTTTTTTAACACTTCTGTGTTGGTAAAAGCAGAAGTGTAAATAAAAAATACAGCAGAATTCTCTGCATATTATAAGTCATTTTGACAAGGAAATCTATAAAACAAGAATAAAACTAAACCAGAGCAAACCACCGTTCAGCCTAACATTCACTCTGGTTGAGTTGAGTTACCAGCTTTAAACATTAACTCTAAATACAAAAGGCTATTTAAAAAAATATATATACTACGGTTCTTTGTAGGATAGGACTTTATGGAAATCTACACAAATCATGCATTGACTAACCACAGCTCAGCCATGACAACACGGATTGTGTAGGAATAAGAGTAAAAAGGCGGAAGTTTAGGCATGTGCGAAAGCAGAAGCAATATTTTTACACCTTTACAAATGCAACCGAGCTGCATTTTTCACAAATGTTATGCACAGTGGCATACAAAGCTTTTAGTTCACATGGAAACAGGCACAGTTTATTTTAACAGGAAAAGTGGTAGTGTGCCTCATCGTGCCAAGTTTAAAAGGGCTGGAGTTCTCTTTCTTCTGCACTTAATAAAACTGTTATCCAAGTAAGGTGTGTGCTTACACATTATACACTGCTAGGATAACAACATTTTCAGGACAATATATTGTCCCAGGAATTATTGCAATAAACAATAATATTGTCATTTTAGAGTGCCACTATAGAAAAAAAAAATTTCTGCTTCTGGGCTCCCGAAAGAGCTTAAAGACAATGTGCCACAGTAACAATATAGTAGCATAATAATACTATTACACCATTTTAACGTGAAATTAACTTATTATTCAGAGCAGACATTGGGCTTCCAATATAAAAATATTTTAATATTCTAAATAAATGAAAAATAAAAAAAAGTACAACCACACTGGGATTGTGTGGGTTGCACTAATTTTTAAACAGACCTTTATAACAAAATAAACTCTTAGTTAACAAAAAGTGCAAAAATTATGACATAGTAACATTAAGTAACAACAAATAGATTAAAGTAACATTTACATTAATTCACCTTTTCTTTAACTTTCCAAAAATATGTATATGCTATAAAACACAAATTAGCTTAAAAACACAAGTGTCCATATGATCAAAGATGCAAACGGCTCAGCTGTCCAGTGTTATTTTTTAGGTAAATGTACACTAGGGTAGCATGGTTTGACAGGGTAGCACAACTCGACAGAACACAGGGTCATTCGCATTGATGGGTTCTCCTCGCTCATTTGGCTTAAAGCCAAAATTTTGCACACCGGAGCTGTAAAATAAGGCTTTAAAACAAAGTCCATCCGGACTCGGCTACTCTTAACCTTATAAATGTTCTCTAAAAGCCGTTTCGTTTTGAGTCCTATTAGCCTTAAATACGTTTGCCAGCTAACACGGTTACTGATGCATATGCTCTGCATGCACTACAATAATTTCTTAACTAATACATGTCGCTGTCTGACAGATAAATTACATCTATACTGACAGAAAAGAAGGAGCAGTGTTTTGACCTTCTTCAAAATTATGGAGTTTTCCTTAAGCAAGGAACCTTCCCAAAGAAGCCCCAACTCTTTAATGGTTTTAATAACTAGTATGTGCATGTTTACCGACACAGATGAGTAAAACATGGGGAGGGAATCTCTGTTATACTGCTGTGCAATGGCTGTCTAATAAAATGTCAAAATATCTATATATAAAACAACACCTTCATCAACAAACTATAAAACATGCTCCGAGTGAACCACTCACCTAAATATCAGATTGATGCCAAAGAGAGTGAACATGACCACAGCATATCCCACAATTCCAGTTGTGTAACTAATCTTATATAGAAGGAGAAACCATTTGTACACCAGCCTAAAAACAAAACAAAACACAGAAAGACAGGAAAAAAGATGATAAGTGCATTACATTAAAGAGTGACAAACACATTTTTTTATTTGATTTGAGTCATCTGTGTTAAAGAGAAGTTAATGTTTGCTGTGACTGATGTTGTGTCTTTCAAAAGTTCCTGATAAAGACACAATGGGTGTCTGACCTCAACAATTGAAGTCATAACTGCTGTTCTGTATACAAAGCATTAAGATAAGTGTGATTGGCATGGAAGTCATTTATTACCTTGGTGTCGTGCACTCCAGCGGTTTGCGAGTTGCACGAAATGTGATAAAGGCTGTGACCACAGAGAAGATGAACCAAGTTACCAGAAATCGCCACCAATGCAGCTTTGTGGTAAAGTAGAGAGGGACCACCCACATCTGAAAAAGGGTTACCAACTACAAAGACAAGAGAGGCATTTTAGCATCACAGCAGCAGCTACAAAAATTTATTCTGATGACAAATAAAAGGTGAGAAAAACATGGGGTGTACAATATCTAGATGTTAGATACGCTGTGCCCAGATGTTTCAAAAAACACTAAATATCTTCTTCCTCACTTAAGTCATTCAATTTAACTTATCAGCAAATGTATCTTTTTATACAATTTATTTCTAGGACTACCCAATGATTGATAATGCCCCCAAAAATAGGAGAGTGGGGGCTAGCACCTGCACCTCTGACACATGTGAAGTCAACCACCTACTATTTCTAACTGCTGTTGATGCAGCATCACTGGGCTGCCAGAGCGCCCAGGAAAACACAACATCCCAGCTCTAACACATCAGCCAAAAGTGCCTGTGATTGGGAGAGAGCGCCATCTACCCACCCAGACAGATTAGGGCCAATTGTTCGCTCTTGGACTTTGACTGCTGATGGTAAGCAGCATGACCTGAGATTTGAATTCAGCCAATATCTTGACATAAATATTAAATAAATCTCAATCTGGCGTATTACTGAATATCAGATATCAGTATGAGAAGATTTCAAAAGCACTTCAAAAGGCAGAAACCTCGGTACCTGAACTAAGACCTAATTTATTTACACACAAAACAGCCTAATGTCATTAACATCAAAATACAGACATATGATAACATATCTGTACAGTCACAGGCCTAATGAACCACTAGTGCATAGGGCAGGTTATGCTTTCAACACGTTGCAGGAGTAACACTAGGCTATTAAAAGAATGAGTCAACATCAGAGACAGACTACAGATGAATTGTAAACATGCTGGCAGAGCCCCCTCTAGTGGTCAGGACCCAAGAGTACATGTCCAGAATACCCAGCCACCACAGGGTTTATAGGCAGCACAAATGTTTAATAAACTAAACAATTAGAAGACAGGCAATAACTTGGTATTTTTGTTAAAGCACAACCCATCATGACAGTGAGTGCATATGAAATATAAAAGAGGTCAATATAATTTGTCACAGAATGTGAAGGAGGGTGCAACGGCTTATCCTGGCAGCCCAGGATGAGCACAGCATAAATCAAGCATAAATTTGGATTAACATTTTAATCAATGACATAAGTCTAACACATATCAAACAACTCATCAACAGACAAGCCCTCCACCTAGTGATAGATAAGTGTGAAGAAAACTCACATTATAGGATTTGGGGTGCCTCTGCTTCCACTGAACCAGGACAAGCTGGGCTATCACCAGCGTGACGATAAGGATGAGGACCATCTCCGCGTGCATGGCCTCGTGTCCTTTGTGTTTGGCATGCATTCTTGCATGTTCTAGTCTGCAACATATGAGCACACATATGTACACACACGCACACTGTTTTGTAAACCCTAGTTTGTTTTTCTGACAATACTGGACACACAGGCTATTCAGTTAAAGACAAATTAGCTTTGACCATCTGTTTGCGTATTATAAACAAAAGCAGGGGCTGACATCCCTGAAAGACCCGAATAAAGGTGGCTACAAACCTCCATTTCTCTTCTGGTGACAGCTGGGACAGGTCAATCTAAAGATTAAAAATCACAAACTGGTCAATCAATACATTTCAACATCTAACCTCATCCTCTTTAGCAACAAAATAAATGCCATGGTTTGCTCAAAATATTAATGGAGTAGTAGTAGTAATAGTGTTGCAACAGTATACTGCTGTTAATCATACAATGGTATGAAAATATATGGTTACCATAATAACTACATTTGCTAAATACTGGAAAAGTAAATAGAGACAATTAAACAGAGAATCCTACCAATTTATTGCCGTTTTTATAAAACAAAAATCAAACAATTAAATCAGTAACTGTGAATTGAGCACAATAATCCAAAATAAATATAATCATATGCTGGAACTAAAATATATTTTTAACTAACTTTACAACAAGGTGAATTGTGAAATTATTAGGGGTGCACCAAATATTTGACAACCTAAATGATTTGGGCAAAATTCATTATTTTAGTTTTTTTTATTGCATTTTCTGTTAAAAGCAAGACAAAATACATGATACATGTAGAAACACAGAAACAAAGGATATTTAATTTATTCAGTGGTGAATCAAGTAAAAGAAAATCCAGTATTTAGCCAAGCATATGTGGCAATACCATAAAACCATGATATTTTCAGCCATCAATTTCTTTTATAGTTTCAAACCTAGATTGCAGGACAGTAAAAAGGACTGTTCTATGCTTCAATGCTGTATAGTAACTACAGTGTTTATCTTCGTTTTTGCTGCACTTTATCGCAATTGAACAGATATTTTTTCTTATTGAAGTATAATGCCAATATGATAACATTTTCGGTACACAGTGACTAACCAAAACCCTGATTTTGTATAAATGTAGCAAAAAAAACCTACCACAAAAATAAAGTGTATTAGTGTTAACAAACGTCGAGAAGAAAATACAATAAAATCCTTATTTTTGATAATAGTCTTATAAGGAGTGTTTTTTATATCACGTCAGTATTTTGGCGACATTATTGCATATAATACGGCATGGCACACCCCTTATCATGATACGATAAGATATGGTCATACTGCTCACCTCTAACCTACTATAGATCAAATAAGCATAGTTTATTATATTATTCATATGTGCTGATTTCTCCTTGATAAAGACCCATAAGATGAATATGCACTGGGCAGAAATGAATCCCTCCCCCATCAGGCAGCCTTAATAAGCTCACCTCAGTCTGGTGATTAGGGTGGTCTTTAATGAGCAAGCGAGCCTCTGCATAATAATGACGCTGGCAATTCTATCAAATGTCATCTTCTATTATGTATTGTAGCGAACCTAACATGTTATAAACTTAAATTTAAAATCTGAGGTCAATTTTCTAATGCTGAAGGTCCGTTTTAATTTGAGTGACAGTTGCCCACAGTAACGCTAGTTAACTAGCTAAGCGAACTAGCTTAGCTAACCTAAACACGGCGTCCATTTTGCTCCGAGTTTTACATTTTAAGACATTTTACACAAATAAACGTTTCTTTAAAAAGTCACTTTTCTTCATTTTTAACTAAACAATACTGCACAGCTCCCATGTTTCCTAAGGAAGTCGGTTGGAGTTTTCCTTTAAGGGCACTAAAGCTAAGCTAGCCCAGCTAGGCTAACCGGGCTAAGCTGCTCGTAGCAGGTCTCCCGCTGACGTTTCATCACCGCCTCGCGACCTCCCTGCACTCCAGACACGCTCGAGCCGCCCTTGCGCGCCGCGCCGCACGCGAGGAGCGGGCTGTCCGTACCTGAGAAGCCTCGTCATGGGGTCCGTGTCCGTGGTCGTGCTCTACACCGTCAACCTCCACCTCGAACACCCCCGCCATCTTCCGGAGCGCTCACTCACAGACCCGACCACTGACTGCAGGACCATCCGGGTTACGTGGCGGGTGAGCCAATCGCGAGACGCGCCGCTCGCACCCTTTCCGTTTCCTGCACTAATAAGCGCACTTATGCCCTAACAAGTTCGCTTAGCAAGTGTTAGCAAGTGTTTGACAAGTACCCGGCTGCAATAAACTCTAAGTTAATTAAGCTTGCCCTTGTTTCTGAGAAAATGCCTTAAATGTATCTAAATGTTCAGCTAAATTCAGTTCAAAAACAGGAATAAACTAAATGTAAAATATGAGAAACTTCACTACACGTTAATATCTAAGTGAGTTTATTTTTAGATTTTTTTACTTACTTTATATATAATACGTAAAATGATCCCTATGTCCCTAAGTCGCTAAATCTTGTGACAAAATCAATACATTAACAGTGAATTGTTATTTTGGTTGATGAGTCTGAGGCTTTTGAAACATACTTAAGTGATTCCCTTGAATAATGGAACATCTTTCTCTAAGGTTTATAAGAGAAAAACTGGTTTATGGAGAGCTTGCCCACTTCTCATCCCCGAGTAATACCAGTAAACGATTATATAACCACTATAGGGAGCACCTGAGTTAGTTTTTGATCCTCGATAAATGGTAGATGAACAGTCTAGAAACACAAATTAAAAATGGTATCTAACTACTTTAACCTGATATTTCTTTACGTTTAGAAATTATAACTTAGCATTTTAAGAAAAATGCTAAGTAAACCTTCCTGTATATTTCTATTTTCCAAAACAAACGGTTTTTGGACAACAGAGACGCTAGCGTTCCTGCTGACTAGCTGGTAAGCTGTAAGGGGGGCTAATGGCGAAGTGACAGCCAGAAAATGTTTAAAAGGCTTAGAACTGGAGAAGATACGCTTTAAATTATGTATGGGTGCTGAAACATTTAATATCGTTCTGTGTTGAGTAAATGAATACATTTCCCAGTATGAAAATAATCCAACATTTATACACTTTAATTTTGCCTAAATTCTCCACATGAACCCATTCATTGCGGACGCACTCGGGAGAGCCCTCTGGTGGCTCGACAAACCCATATCGACCACAGGCTGTGCAGAAGTCGCGCACTTGCTCTTCTAGTAAGATCAAAAGTACACGTATTGGATTGCAGCCCTGGGTCAGTGGTGTAAATAAGATAAAAAATAACATAATTGTATTTAAATTAGAGTGTTCCTGCAGTTTACCCACAGATACACACTTATGAATAAAACATAAACAACAAAAATATAGAATGAAATGACAACTGAAACTCAACATTCTGTAAAAATATTAGGCAAAAGGAAACTTGAACTTTAAATGGTGTCAGGAGAAAAGCTTACAGCACCTGGTATTCCCAGGCGGTCTCCCATCCAAGTACTAACCAGGCCCGACCCTGCTTAGCTTCCGAGATCAGACGAGATCGGGCGTTCTCAGGGTGGTATGGCCGTAAACAAGTAAAATATGGAAAGCAAGACTATTTAACATTAATATGCGACCTGTTGAACATTCTGTTTTTACGATTAAAATACATAACACGAGGTTTAGACTCGTTTTGTCGAAATAAAACCTTTTTGTGGGAAAACAGCAGAAAATATTAGTAAAGTAAAAAAAAAACGTTTTTAAACTAAAAAAAAAATTAAAATAAAAAAATAAAAAAATCTGGTACAAATGATAGAAATGAATTTGATGAAAATAATTAATGTTAGTGCATCCTCTATTTGCTCATTCGTTTAAAGATGGTTGTGTATTAATGATTATAAGAGGAAATGTGATTTTTTTATATAGTTTTATAGCTATATTGTGAAGTTTAGCTCTAATCGCTTTCTTTTTGTGTGTTTGTTATCAAAGGGTAGTATAAATAAAAAGGATAAAAATGAAATACTCTGCGTGTTATGAATGTAAAATAGCTTTTCACTTAGAATGTCTGCTGTATTCCACAAGTTGGTGTGTAGTGTGTGAGAAAGCAATGTTTTAGATAAAAAAAATTATATCATCAGAGTTTGCTATACTGAATGTTAAAGGGGCTTTGTCTTTAAGAAGTTTCTGCTTACGGCCATACCACCCTGAGAACGCCCGATCTCGTCTGATCTCGGAAGCTAAGCAGGGTCGGGCCTGGTTAGTACTTGGATGGGAGACCGCCTGGGAATACCAGGTGCTGTAAGCTTTTTTTCTGAAACCAGTTTAAGCTCTGTTTTTTGTTCTTATTTGGCCTAATATCGGTTTCCATTGCTTTTTTTTTTTAAATCAAATTAGCAAAAGTAAAACAACAAAAAAACTCAAAACAATTTAAAATCTGAAGCAATTGACCATGAGATACATAATCAAAATAGAACTAGTAATCTTAAACATTAAACAGTGTTTCTGACGACCATGAAATATATAAAGGAAATTTATGCTTTAACTGGTGATAAAAAACCTAGATAACAAAGTCTGTACAACCCACATTACCAACCCGCTGTAAAATCCATAGAGGCTGGGGAGTAAAAAGGCTGGCTGGTTAAAAAAAAAGTAGCTCCAGAACAGCATAAGTTACCATAAAATTTCAAGATCTGCGCGCAGACCCTTCTCTAAAATTTGGGGAACACAGTGGGAAACATCCTGTCAAAATAAAAGCTCTTACTTACCAAACAATTTTTAGACATTAGCATAGTTTTCAACATTTTCTAAAACAAATATCCAATACAAAATCAGTACATCACAGTCAATTAGTTAAAATATCAATATAAATCTTAATTAACAAATCTGACTTCTCATCTGATTTCTATAGAATGGAGTATTTTCCATTAAACAGCTGGAATTTATTAATTTATTATGACGAACCTTGATAAATAGGCAGCATTGCCTTTTAATGATCACATCACGTGTATGTCTGATACTAAAAATGAAATATTTG
Organism: Astyanax mexicanus; assembly: GCF_023375975.1. Taxonomy (NCBI): domain Eukaryota; kingdom Metazoa; phylum Chordata; class Actinopteri; order Characiformes; family Acestrorhamphidae; genus Astyanax; species Astyanax mexicanus. Next base: position 20,039,187 of record NC_064424.1, read on the forward strand.
AAATAAGTTTTTTTATTCTTGCTTGTATTATTTCTACACAAAATGTTATTTACAATACAGTTAAACTCTCATGAATTACTTAACAAACAAAGCCTACAATAGGTGCGTTGCACAGCCTGTAGAGCTACAGAACGTGGTGTAGCCTACAGCTAGGGCGAAAACAAAACGATAAACTAACAAAGTTTTTGGTGTATGTTTTATTCAACAGAAAAAGAATAATATGCTATATAGTATATATCCTTGCAATTCTGTTTTCTCAAACTAATGCAAATTATAGTAAGCATTTTATTCACCTATAAATCATTGTCCTACCATTGAAAAAACGTTCTAATAGACAATATGATTCCAAATAATTACTTTTCCTTAAAGTTAAAAAAAGGTAAGAGATCCCTTAATTTTAATTTTTTGGTTTAAGGCTGCTCATACTCTTTTCTCCGTTCAATCAATTTCATAAAAAAAAATAATAATAATCACTAACGCTAACTATATAGTTTAATGTGTAGTTTTAATGCTCATTGGCCTTTTTCTTTACAACAAGTGTAAACAAATCGCAAAACAAAGTTTCCTGTTCCACCTTAAATGGTGTGAAACACACATTGACAGGTGGAACTGGAAAATAAAGTACAATAAAAGCTAATTTATACAGCTCTGGAAAAAAATAAGACCACTTTAAAATTATGAGTTTCTTTGATTTTACCAAATTAAAAACCTCTGGAATATAATCAAGAGGAAGCTAGATGGCCACAAGCCATCAAACCAAGCTGAACTGTTTGAGTTTTTGCACCAGGAGTGACATAAAGTTATCCAAAAGCAGTGTGTAAGACTGGTGGAGGAGAACATGCCAAGATGCATGAAGACTGTGATTAAAAACAAAGTTCAACAAAGGGTTACTCCACCAAATATTGATTTCTGAACTCTTAAAACTTGATAAATTTGAACTTGTTTTCTTTGCATTATTTTAGGTCTGAAAGCTCTGCGTCTTTTTTGTTATTTTAGCCATTTCTCATTTTCAGCAAATAAATGCTCTACATGACAATATTTTATTTGGAATTTGGAAGAAATGTTGTCTGTAGTTTATAAAATAAAACAGCAAGGTTCTTTTTACTCAAACATACCTAGAAATATCAAAATCAGATAAATTGATTTAGAAACTGAACTGGCCTCTTACATTTTTTTTCCAGAGCAGTTTATACATATATTTTTTACCGCATAGGTTAAAAACATACGTTAAATAAAAGCTCGATGATGATTGGCCAGCGCGTTTAAACTGGCCGCTCTGAATCACGTTTTTTTCACGATGGACCAATCAGCGTTGCGCTTCTACAGGGACTCCGAGTTCAAATCTTAATTTCAAAATAGCTTCTGGGGGAATAGGAAAGCGTTACCAAGCTGGTAAATTTCGCTGCAGTTAGATAATCGCTGGGTTAACAGTTTGATGTAAACCGTAATTCGTGTGTCGTGTGAACGGTATCTGTATCTGAACATAAGTTTTTATCTGTTTAGCCACTTAAACTAAAGCCTAGGTTATGAGAGCGGCTCTCCCTGGTTTCGAGGTAAACAGACCGGTGTAGTCAGGCGGTGTTAGCGCTGGATTACCCTGATGTGTGAGATCTGCGGCTGAATCTCAAATCAGCTCAACCGGAAGACCTGAAGGCTGGAGGACGGATCATCAGAGTGGAGTTAAATATGGCTAATTTCCAGAGGACTAACAGACATGGCTCTTTCCCTAAAGCTCAGGGGAAAGCTAACGGACTTGACAACCAGGTGAGTGCACTGACGTCCTTTGTGTTTTGTAACCTGCTGGCGAATATTAGCCAGTCACACCTGTCACGACCCAGCCCAGCTACTTACACTACCTAGCTAACCTTTACATATAATTCTAAATAAATGCCCACATGCACAGAGAAGCTTATTATTGATGTCTTTGTGTTTTTTCTTTGTTACAGGATGATGTTTTTCATGTTAAGAGAACCCCCTCCTCCCCACAGGGAGGACCCAAGAAGAGATCTGCTTTTGTTGACCTTACAAATGTAAGTTACCTACATTTAAACATAGATTAGATATATATAACGTTATATTAATTTGTCATAAATTATAGAACGCTATGAATATGTTAATTCTGCATGTCTTTGTTTTTTACATTGTGTGGAGGGCATTTTTATTCTGTCATTTTTAAAGAGATCTTATCGATGATAGCAAAAAAACAATTTACATATTTTATTTTTATTTTTTTTCATTTTTTGGTTGTATTACATCTTTTAAGGTTTTTGAAGAAAAATAACATTTAAACAGTCTTCATTTAACCTTGCCTATTGTACATTGGTTAATGTTAAAATTTTGACATTGCATTAATGCTCATTTAAAGGCTTTGAATGGTTGGGGCTCTTCTGTACTCACAATGCTTTTGGGTAAAAGGGGCTTTCTGCTACTATTAATACTAATAATAATATTACTAAATAATAATAATAATAGTATTAAACAACAACAACAACAGTAATAATAATACAAACACCCCACCCTACACACACTCCCCAAACCGCACCATACTCCACCCACACTCCTTACACCACACTCAACACACCCCACAACATAACCCACACCACTCTAGAAATGATAGCAACTGCCTAGCAACCACTTAGCAACACATAAGCAACCACCTGAAATATTTGAGCAACTGCTTAGAAACCACTTTAGAAATAATAGCAACTGCCTAGGGGTGGGCAAAATTATATCGTATACAATATATCGTGACACAGAAATATTGTGAAATTAAAAATCCATATCGTGATAATAGGGCTGTTCTGTCTTAAAAGTAGTCTATTATTTACTGTGAAGCTTTAGGTGTATTTATTGTATAATTGTTTTAGTTTGCAGTTTATATGCATGCACTAAATATTCTGCAATATTATTTGCTGCATTATATTATTTTATGCTATATTATTTATTTTGCTACATTATGATTATACTGTTATACTATTATACTATATTCCTGAAATTAATGAATTATTTTAGTTTTCCTATATCGCCAAGTATATCGTTATCGCAAAAATACCCTGAAATATCGTGATATTATTTTAGAGCCATATCGCCCACCCCTACAACTGCCTATCAACCACTTAGCAACACCTTAGCAACCACCTGGAAAACATTAGCACAACTTGACAGAACACCAGTCAAAGATGCTGTTCCCGTTGGAATTTATGATATAGAGCCGACTCTGGGTGGTGAAAATGCCCAAGCACTTAATCACCAAGTTTGAAGTAAGAGTAGCAATAGTTTAGCTGAAAGAAACATTATCAATGCCGCAGGGAGCTACGCCGCTCTCCCCGCAGCATTGATAACATTTCTTGCGACTGCAGGGCTGCCGAGCAATGCTGAGAGTCTGATGTAAAGCAAAGTTTAACTTTATCTAGCACTCAGTGCTATATTTTTACAACCAAGGCTGTATCTCTGAAAACATTTTGTCCTTTGAGTTTTAGATCTGCAAAATTTAGATCTGTGGGGGGAATTCAGGTAGCATTCTCTGCTGCAGTGCTGTTAGTCAATCAGAGGAGTAATTCAGTGTAATAAAGCAGGGTTCTACAGAAACACCGGAGCACTTTTTTTTTTCTTCACAAAAAAAAAACATTCACATGGCATTAATTCATACTAAAGACCTCAACTAGACATTTTAAAATGAATAAAAAACGATTAATTGAGACAGTTAACAAGGAAAATAATTGCATTTGTGTGTTTTTTTTTTTTGGTCGATTGTGTCGCTATCTTGCCACTTATTCTGACAGCCCTTTGTTCTGAGTGTGTCTCAAAACATGTAGCCCTAACACTTTCCTAACCTACCCCGCCAGCCTAACAAGAATCAGGATGCCTTACCCCTAGGCATGCACACATAAAACAGAGTGGTAAGGCTAAGGGGTGAAATTGGATTATGCCTTAAAATAAGCTCCTGTTTAATACTCTTTATTCAATAAGAAACAGTCACACGTATTTATAGTGTATGTTAAGGGGATGTTACAGGATAAAAATCCAGAGTTAACCTACTAACACAGGTTGAATAAAGCATTATAAAGTGTTTTTATACAGAAAAGAGTGGCTGAGTGACCTGTGTCTACACATACAAACGACACACACACACACAAACATAGAGGTGGATTAACATTTACCAACAACAAAAACACAATTCTGTTCTCACCTTTAGGACTTGTTTTTTGGGCGCTTGTGCCCCCTTTATGGTTTTATATGTATTGTTTATATCTAGTTTTACTTACATTAAATATTTATCTGAACAGTTCATTAAAAAAAAACGGCATTAAATAAAGAAAAACTCCTAACTGTTTTAAAGCAAACTGTTTTTTCTTCTTTCAAACAGACCAACAAAATCCAGACCTGTGGCCCTGTGAAGAGCAGCAAGCCAGGCAAAAAGGCATCTACAAGCAAAGCAGTCACTAAGAATAAGTAATGATTAATGGTCTTGAACTTTTGCAATTATAATACTCACTTTTTTAACCTTTTTTTTAAGATATGAAGAATGTGATTACTCGCAAGGTGGATACTGATAAGGACCCATATAGAATGGAAATGCATGAATTTTTTTTTTTTTTTTTTTTTTTAAACATGTGAAGTAGATTTCTAATATTTTTTTTATCGACCATTTTCATACGTTTTCAAATGAATAAGGATTTCTTATTTTATTTTTGTATAACAAGCATCATTTACGATTCTATATGATCCAATTTAGAGGTGACTAATGGGGACCTTCAATATAATAGGTCTAAATATCTGTCATCTGAGGATCAGTCCACCAAAAGAGCTGAGGGACGGGCAGAGGAGTCGCTGTCCGAAGACTCTGGGGCATCTGTTCTTCAGGACCAGTCTGCACTCCAACAACATCCGGAGCCTGCAGTCCTTCAAACTCTGGAGCCTGTGGTCCTTCAACATGTGGAACCAGCAAAACAAGAAGTAGAAATTTAATTCAGTGGTCTAAATGAATTAGACATATCTTGGATTGGCATGTCGAATGCTGTTTTTTTGTGCTTTTTAAATATTTGAACCTAATCTTTTTTCATTCTTAGATTCCGGAAGCCTTTGACATTGATAGCGAACAGGCTGGTGACTGCTTGATGAGTCCAGAGTACGCAAAAGATATTTTTGACTACCTTCAGAAAAGAGAGGTAAGGACCTGTCAAATACATGTACTGTAGTTTTTGCACCAGTTTTGAAGTCCACCTCAAATGTTTGTTCAACCTGCAATGTTGCAAGTTGGGTTGCATCATATGGGCGTTGTGGGCTGATGCCAATGTCTAACTTGGATCATGCAGCATTACCTTTTAATATAACAAAGTACATAAATAAAAAACAGACATTATTCCACAGTTTTCCAGCATATACTCAGCAAACACAGTAATCTCTCTGCTACTTTTGTTACCTTTCTTTACACAATAATATACACTAACAGAACAATTATTGATGCCTAACATCTTGTGAAGTTAAATTTAAGTCAGTTTCATTAAATTTCAGTGTATAATGTTTTCTTATGTAAATGTTTTGTTTTTTCAAAGTACAGAAATTATTTTGTCACCTCAAAATTAAATATTGGTCAAATATAAGCATCTGTTCAATGTCGACAGTCTGTTTGCAGTATTTTATGTATCTGTAATAATGTAATGTAATCTATTTGCTATAATTGTTTACTGCAAAGTAATTTGTAATCATTACTTTACAGGAACATTTTGTATTGACTGATTACTTGCACAAGCAGCCAGACCTGAATGCAGAAATGAGGGGCATTCTTGTCGACTGGATGGTGGAGGTCCAGGCAAGTGCTTTTTTTTTTTATTTTTATTATTTTTTTATTTTTCATTTAGAATTAAATTTTTGTTTGAATTTCTAAATTTGTGCAGGTGTTTGCACAATATTATTTAGTTTTTAAAGTTAATTTTTTTGTAGTGCTTTGTAGTAAAAATGACACAGGGTGATGGTGAACAGAAACCAGGTTGTTTAATAAACCAGCCCTCTCCAATCTAAACCAACTTTGAAGCCTTTAAAATGATAAATTTCACAGTGAAAGTAATTTTGACCAAGGCTTAATAAATGTTTGCATGCCACTGTAAAGTATACATTGGTAAATAAATTCTGCTCTGTACAGAAAATTCCTCAAGTGATTATCAAACACATTGTCAGTTTTGATTTTAATTTCATTATGTGTTTGAAATGTGTACTAATTCAGGAATTCACTTGGGGTTAACACTTTTTATAGTAATAACAGACCGTCAGCTCCGCTCCACCCCGCTCTGCAGTCTGTGACCGCGACGCAGCCCTCAGGGGCGGGGTTATTTAAATGAGTAGGCGGTCTCTCCACAGTCTTTCTCCCTCCTCTGGTCTCTACTGCGCAGAATCGGGTATCAGGGTCGCCAACATGGCGGAAGATTTTGGCTTCATTTTTATTGAACGAATGGGAACTGCGACACGGCGTCCATCTTTTTTTAAAGTCTCTGGAATATTTTTACTGCATTTTCAAATCTCTTAATTTTTTTGGGCAGGAAAACTTTGAGCTCAATCATGAAACCCTTTATCTGGCAGTAAAGCTGATAGACCACTACCTGTCAGTCACAGAAATTGTGAGGGAGTCCCTGCAGCTCATTGGCTCCACTGCTATGCTCATCGCTGCTAAGTTTGAGGTAAGAGAAAACATATACATATACATATACACATGAGATTATCATGGTATTAGCAATTAGCTTTATGGTTCTTGTCTAATTATTTGACTAACACAAGCCCAACATTCACTAATAATGTTAAATAAAGGGGAATCTATTACGCTCATTCTCCTTTGTGCTTCAAAGTTCTGAGAAAGGGAGTCAAATTCCGTCAGAGAGAGAGATTTTGGCACAATCTATCTACCTACGATCTGACAGTATTTTACAAACCAATTGATTCAAAGTATATGGAGATGCAGCCTACATAGCAGATGAAGATGAAAACAGTATGTAGTAGTTGTAGAGTACTCAAAACCAAAACTATGTCTAAAATGTGTTGAAGACATAAACTTTGGTGCTGAGTCTGGTCCGAAAGTTCTCATGTGAAAATGCCTGTAAATTCCATTTTTGGAATAGGAAACTAACGAAACTTGCATGTTGCCAAAAAAGAAAAATTCAAAGTACAGATCGCTACTATGCACTACTAATAAAATGGATTCTCTGTATCTACATGAATGGCAATCTTGTGTATTTTTTTTAAGCTGCTAATAGTGCTCCAATGCAAACAATCAAAAGATTTTTAGAGAGTTTAATATCCTAATAGTACAGTGAGCAGCAGTGGTCAAAACCCTTTTTCCCCACAGTATGAGGAATTCTGCCTAGAAAAACTAGACAGGACTAAAAATTTCAAAAAGTTTCTCAAAAAATACCAGTCTTCATCATTCTCAGTTTTTCTCAAATGAAGATCTGCTGCTTTGTTTGACATTGTTGATTGGGGACACAGCATTACACAACTGCCAATATTACAATGTTAAGGTTTGTCTTAGCATGTTTGGTTGCTGTGTGCTCTGGCTTCTCTTTCTGGAGAGTGTTTCTTCTTCTGATTTGAATGAAAACACATTATCAAATGTTTTTAAAACCCATTCTTGTATTTTGATGTCTAGGAACGGTGTCCTCCCAGTATTGAAGACTTCTTGTACGTTTGTGACGACGCCTACAAGAGGCAAGAATTCCTCGTCACTGAAAGGAACATTTTGCAAGGACTTAACTTTGACATTAACATCCCAGTACCTTACAGATTCCTCAGGCGTTATGCAAAGGTTTGAAGATTTAAAACTTTCATTTAATGTGCTTTGAGATTTAATTTATTTCTGTTTGCAGGGGTTGCTCAGACAACTAGCCAAAACAGAACTCATATGTGTAGTGTAGTGGGAATATTTTTTCTTGTTTCAGTTTTTGCTGTAAAACACTGTTGTCTTATTATTAAAACATACCATACATAACCAAAACTCTAAAACATTCTAAAAAAATTCATAACCCCATTTTATAACCCCATTTTATGTCTTGGAATTTTCTACTCTACATTATATTATCTTGTCCTGTGTTTTTTGGTTACATCGTGCCATGTGCTACCCACAGGTAGCCCATGCTAGCATGGAGACGCTAACACTAGCACGCTATGTGTGTGAACTCAGTCTGCTGGAGCTAGAGCTGGTGCCTGAGAGAGCTTCACGTCTCGCCTCTGCTTGCTTGCTCCTTGCACTCATCACCAAAGGCCTAGGAGGATGGGTAAGATGTGTGTGTGTTTGTGAGTTTGAGTGTTAGTGAGATATTTATTGTAAAATTGGATGATTTGTATTTAAATATTCCAACATTTTAGTTACATTTTTCTTTTAAATAAAAAAAAAATATCTTGATTGGAAGAGTAATTTAAATCCAAAAAAAATAAATTTTTATTTCCGTTTCCAAATACATAACCCTTGTTGTGGCTTGGCGGTATGATTAAAACACATATTGTAATTTCTTCTACATATCGAGTGATAACAAAGGGCTTAAAAAGTAAAATGTTAAAGTATGAGTTGATTTGTAACATAAAAAAATATATGGTTTATTTAAAACGTGAATAGCCAACTGTGTCTCTAAGTACGTATTTTACTCACTCTGTAAACTGCTATGATGTTTGAGATGGCGAAATAAGTTGTTGTTAGCCCTATCCCAACGGGTTTAGTTTCTCGGGGGGGACATCTGTGAAAAATATTTCACACTTCTGCTCAGTGATAAAACTCTTGCATCTGGATTGCTTTAGAAAAAACAGGAGGACAAATGAGCTTTTTGGCTTTCTTCGTCACGACATTGCGTTCAGTAGCTCCTCCTTGTCCACTCGCTGTTGTGTTTACATGAATATCCACAGAAACGTGTGCCCAAAGTGTAATTACGGTGCATGGCAGTGAACAAATAGCTATTTTATTAAACACAAGGAGACAAAACTCAGAGATGTGCATCCGGACTAGAATAAAATTACGAGACGACCACGGAGTTCAGCAAAAAAAAGTAGCCAATTCAGCCTGTAATTTTCTCAGAGGACGTCTGAGAAAATCCCAAACATGGTCGTTCCGGATAGGAATAAAATCACAGAGGATCCCCCCCCCCATAAAAGATAAGATTACCCCAGGACCCCCTGAGTAACTAATCCTGTGCAGATAGGGCTATTGGCAATTTTTTTTTTTTTTTTTTTTTGGAAATGGGTGACGCATAGTTGGTAACCTGTAAGGCAATTTCAATATAGTTGTAGACTGCTGGTAGTTGTTACTGTTATTATTTCACATAAAAAAGACATTTTACTTCTTTTAACCAAATAAATCGCTTTCACGTCTTTTTTCTATTTTTTGAAGCTTGTTGAATCTTCTAAGAATAATCTTAGTGCTAAGAACCTTTTGGGAAACCCATCCCCAATTATTCCAACAATAACCTTATTTTGCAGATAAATTGCTTTTTTTGCTCTTTGACCATAGCTAGTAGGAATGTAACAAGTTAAAGTAATCTCTGCTGTCTGCTCATTTAAACTTGTATCCCTTTTCCTGTCTCCACTGCAGACACCAGCTCTTCGGTACCATAGTGGCTATACACTAAGCGACCTGGGTCCTCTGGTCAGGAGACTGTATGCAATGCTGGCCAGCCCGTCAGACTGCAAGCTCAAAGCCGTGGAAACTAAGTACTCACACAAGTAAGTAAAGCGAAGACACAGTGCTGAAATGTAATGTTCTGAATGATTTATTCTCAAGTATCTTATATTCTCTTTCCCTCTCGTTCTCTCTCCATATTTTGCAGGGTATTTTTTGAGGTAGCAAAAATTCCTCTGGTACATATTGAGACATTAGAAGAGGTTCTTTCTGAACAGGAGATCACTCAGTGAATCAACAGATTTTCTTGTAAATATGTGTTTGTTACATTGTAAATGTTATTTATTATGGTACATTTAAAATATGTAAATAGTGTAGTTTTGTACTTAATTTTGAAACTATTTTATGAAGTAGTTTGTAGTCTGTTAGTGAATAAGGATAAACTGTAGATGCAGTCACAGTCATTTTGAGAATTTAATGTTTTTTAGAAAAGCTATTTGTAGACTTGCTGTATTTTAATATACCTGATGTTCAAAATATATTTGTGTGCCGAACATTATTTTATATTCATAAGGAATGTTAGTCCTCTTTATCATGCTCACTGTCATTATGTGGCAGTGATATTAATAAAAAATATATATATAAATAAATAAATAATAAATTGATTTTTTTTTCACATGCCTGTTTTTCTCCCCCCAAATTTTAATTTTATAGATGTAAAACAAACTGTTTGGAGGTTTACTTTGACAACACACATTTTCCTTATAAAGCAGTGCTTGTAATGATTCTTGGCAGCCACAGGTGGGCAGTGCAGGTTTGCTGGGAGTTATCAGTGTCTGATCCTTATCCAGTGATGGGTTTATAATAGTTAGGCTCAGAAATGTTTGGACAGTGGCACAATCTTCATGATTTGTGGCTCTACATGCCACCACACTGGACTTAAATGAATCAACTAAGATGCATTGTTGGATGGATGGATGGATAGATTTCCAGTAGCAGGTATACATAGTACACAGAAGTTACAAAAGAAGGATAAGATATAATGAAACATAAAAAAAAAAAACAATAAAGTATAAAGGTAGAGTCTATTAGTGTGTGTGTGTGTGTGTGTGTGTGTGTGTGTGTGTGTAATGGAGGTAGTGCAGGTAAACACAGTAAAACAATGTACACTAGTTGCTGTGCATATTGTGAGGAAATATGTAAGGAAAAATGTGCAAGAACGCAGTTATATAATACATTAATTTAGCAGTGCAAATTTGTAGAGATGTAAACTGTGAGTAAATAAACTATTAGTGCATATAACTATAAAAATATTATAAATAAGGCATCTCTGAGGATGTGTCCCTTGATTGTACAGAGTTGCTGGAATGAAAAAGTGTCACAGAGTTTTTAGTTTGCTGTGCTGAGAGGTATTGAACAGTCTTATGGCCTGAGGGACAAAAGACCTCCTCAGTCTGTCTGTGAACTGGGACAGCAGTCGGCCATTTAATGAGCTCCTCTGCCTGGTGGTGGTGCTGTGCAGAGGGTGGTGAACATTGTCCATGATGTTCAGCAGCTTGCTGAGGGCTCTCCTCTCTGTCAGTGGTGTTAAGGACTCCAGCTCTAATCCCAGCACTGAACCAGCTTTCCTCACCAGCCTGTCGAGTCGATCAGTATCCATCCTGCTGATGCTGCCTCCACAACACACTACAGCGCTGGCTACCACAGACTGGTAGAACATTTGCAGGATCCTGAAGGACCTGAGCCTCCTGAGGAATTACAGTCTGCTCTGTGCCTTCCTGTAGTGGAGGGAGTTACGGTGAATTTACACTGCTCCGACGCGACAACGCACAGCGACGGATCCCATTCATTTTCAATGGGAAGCGCCGCCTCCGTCAGACGCAGTCGCGCGGTGCATCATGGGTCCGACGCGTCGAGAGCGGGGGATGCGATGCGATGAAAAGTTGAGCCGAGCTGAACTTTATGCAAATGAGTCCGTCCAACGCAATGCGTCTATCCGATCAGAGAGCAGGTGTTGGCCTGTAACGCGTCCTCAGCGCAGCGCATGAAAACATTTTAGTTCCGCTTTCAAGCGTCCAGAGAAGCCTGGAAGAGAAGTTTCAGGCTTCCCTGTTCTTTATAAAATCCCCGCTGATTCACAGGGACTCTGTCAGCGAGGAGAAAGGCTGCTGTGATTGTTGGAGTCTCTGGTGGGTTTTTTAAATATTAATATGTAATTTAATTGGAAAAGTTTGCTTTTGTCCGCTTATATAATGCTCACTAGACAGTGTAATGAAGCTCATTCAAACATTTATATCTATAAAGACACATTTATATTTATTAATTATTGGAAATAATAATAGCTTATATAAAAAGCATTTCCCATTTATTAAAACGATTCAATTGGACGACGCAGGGAACGCCTTTGTCACGCCCACATGCGACCGGTTGGAGGGGGGTAGTGCGACCGTGTGCGTTGTCGCGTCGGAGCAGTGTAAATTCACCGTTAGTGTTCACTGACCAGTCCAGCCTTTTGTCCAGGTGCACACCAAGGTACTTGTAGGACCTGACCACCTCAACATCGACCCCCTTGATGGAGAGCAGAGGATCTGGACTTTCTGAAGAACTATTTTTTTTTACAAAGCCTCCTCATTTCAAGGGCTCAAAAATAATGGCTCAAATGGAATTGATCTTTAATAAAATTGAGATTTTTTTTATGCTTCGAGAATCATTTGCAAACAATGACAGCCTGAAGTCTGGAACCCATGGACATCACCAAACACTTTGTGTGATGATTTGCCGGGCCTTTTCTGTAGCTGTCTTATGTTGATGATGGTTTTGTGGGTCTTTCTGCTTTAAGTTTTGTCTCAAGTAAGTAAAATGCTGCTCAATCAGGTTGAGACATGGTGACTGATCTGGCTATGGCAGAAAATGTTTTCTTTTTGTTTGTTTGTTTGTTTGTTTAGTTAGAATTAGATCACCTCAGACTGGTCCAGAGATCAGTTTGCTAACAGGTAGTGGACCAAAAATACCACAAAAGGCAGAAATCTCATTAAGAGTTACACAAAATCCTTGATTTGGTCATGCAAAATAAGTTATTTATCCAGTTTTTGGCCAGTTTTATTAGTTTGTTTAAACCACAAAAAGTCTTCTTTTTAAGTATTTGTTTTTCAGTAGATTTTAAGTACTATTTATTTTGTCCGCTTCAAGTTATTTCAGTCACTATTTGTGTTTTTTTTTTGTGTTTTTCTTTTTTTTTTCTTCTTTAATGGAGGGGTACAAAAGTTTTGTCTATGTGTGTACCTAGACAGGTTAAATAAGTGTATGTGTGTATGGACACCAAAGACAAAAAAGGACCATCCAGTCTGATATCAGTGACAAGTCCAATAACTAAGTTCTATAATGGTAAGGGACTGTCGGTACACTTTTTTGATTGCAGCATTGATGTACATTAGTTAATGTACAGGCAGGTCTTGGAGCTATAGAACGCTGCTATCAAGACAGATTTTTTTCCAGGGACACCCAAGACAAAGCTAAATCACGTGCTGCACACATAACAAAGGCATGACTGTGGAATAAAAAGTTTCAGATACTGGACTGACCAGTCTGCAGTGCTGACCTGTCAAAAATGTCACAAGAAACTTTTTTGCTGTTGCTCACCTCAAGATGTTTGTGCAGGAAGAATGGGACCTGATTGCACATGTTTAATTAGTTGTCTCAGTAATAGGCCTCATGTACCCCTCTACCCTTTGATTGGCTGTGAGCATGGCGTCCTCTATTTCTCATGGTGCTCTCTGAGCTCAGAACCACTTTAAAAAATATCCTCATCCAGGACTGGTAGTCTGAATCATGGCATGTTTGTGGGGAAAAAAAGAAATGTTTTTGAGAGTGGATTTGACAGTAATGAGTTGTGCTGAGGTCAGTTTATTTGGACTCTCTGTGAGAATGTGTGTGCTTAAATCTGCATCACATTTATGTGTGGGCGCTTGGAGCACAGCCCTAGGCGAGAACAGATGGAGGGCTTCCAAAATATCAGAATGCAAGAACTGCTCATAAATACACCACTCACATTTCAGTCCACTCATATTCAAATGAAGCCAGCTACAGTAAAACAAAGCCCATAAAAGATTTACTCTTTCCAGTTTACATTTAACCAGTGAGTTTAAACAGTCTCTGTTAGAAGTCGGACATTTTGGACATTTGGGCTTTATAATTTGTTGAACTAAATTAATTAATCTGAAGATGTATTAATGTTTTCTATATAAAAAAGTAAGAGACCAGGTTCTGAATCAGTTTTAGGTGTTTATAGGTATGTGTTTGAGTAAAATGAACACTGTTAATCCTAAAAACTCTGGACACCATTTCTCCCAAATTCCAAATAAAAATAGACTAAGAAATGGCTGAAATAACAAAAAAGATGCAGAGCTTTTAAATAATGCAAAGAAAACAAGTTCATATTCAGAAATCAATATTTGGTGGAATAACCCTGTTTTTTAATTACAATTTTCATGCATCTTGGCATGTTCTTCTCCACCAGTTTTACACACTGCTTTTGAATACCTTTATGGTACTCCTTGTCCAAAAATTTAAACAGTTCAGCTTGGTTTGATGGTTTGTGATCATCCATCTTCCTCCTGATTATATTCTAGAGGTTTTCAATTTGGTAAAATAAAAAAAACTCATTGTTTTTAAGTGGTCTAATTTTTTTTTTTACCGAGCTGTGTGTAGCCCTGTTTAGCTGTCTGTCTGCCTGTCTGTCTAAGTCCATTTTTTTCTGTCTGTCTTTTTATATATCTGTCCATCTATCTGCATTCTTAAAAATGAAAGAAAAACAGAATTGTAACTTACTGTTTTCTGCAGACATTTTTTCAGAACCAACTATGTTTTGCATGCGCTTAATCAATATGCACACAAGGGGAGCATCTTTTTCTCCCTCTTTTTCACACACATGATTGGGTAAAAAAGTCTGTGTGCGCGTTTGTGTTCACTCTTGGGCCACTTGTTCTAGATTTCGCGAGATTTCATCTGACTTTCGGGCATCAGGGAGCCATTATTGTTATGCGGTAGACTCCTGCAACTTCCCGCAACATCATTGCCACAGTACTTTAATCAGGAAAGCTAATAGGACTTTGTTTTTTATTTATTTATTTTTCGCTAGTCAGTAAAAGTAAATTAATTGCAGCAGCGTTTTTTAAAAATTTACCCTTTTTTTAAATAATTTTGAACAAAAAAAAAACAGAAAGAGACAGTAATTATTATTTTTTTATATTTTTGTCTTGCACTTCTACAACTGTAAAATTATGTAAAATAGATTTTACCTTTTTAGAAAAAAGAAAATGTTTTATTTCATTGAATTGTTTTTGTGGAAAAAAAATTCTAAAGCTGCTCAAAAAAATTCAAAACCAGGACACATTTCTATAAACAGTGTATTGTGATATTGTGATATTAATGTGAATTTCCAGAGAGCAAAAAATACATGGAAAAAAAAACTCAAATATGTAACTTAATGGGGAAATATCTGTCAATTCATTCACCCCTCCCTTCTCTCTCTCTGTCTCTCTCGCTCTCCCTCTCTCTGTCTCTCTCTCTTTTCTCTCTCTCTCTCTCTCTCAGTGTGTAAGTGTGTGTTGAGAGATGGGTGTTAGTCAGTAATTCTCTCTGAGTGCTGTAACTGTGTTTTTTAAAGTGTATATAGTGTTTTTTTCCTGAGTAAGTGTAGTAAATGCTGTATGGACTGTAGACTGTATATCCGGAGCTCCGCGAGTCTGCGCTGCTTTTCTGACTGACTGAAGAAGCACCTGAGAGAGAGCTGAGCTTCAGCACAGAGCATCAATACGGGGTACTTATTTTTCCTAACACTTTAATTTTACGCTCAACATGCTTTTATTAATGTTTAATTGAAGTTTTAGTGAGCAGCCCGGCTGTTTACCGTGTCCCTCATTTTAAACTGCCCAGTCTCTGAACTGGTTTTGCAGGTGTCAACTGTTCCAGACGTTGGATTAGGTTAGGTAAGGTTAGGTTAAATGTTTTGCTATGCTATGTTATGTTATGTTGTTATGTTAGGCTAGGTTATGTGTTATAGGTTAGGTTATATGTTAAGTTATGTTATGTGTTATGTTATATGTTAGGTTATGTTATATGTTAGGTTAGGTAAGGTTAGGTTGTTATATGTTAGGTTATATGTTAGGTTATGTTATATGTTAGGTTAGGTAAGGTTAGGTTATGTTATATGTTAGGTTATGTTAGGTTAGCTAAGGTTAGGTTATACGTTAGGTGAGGTTAGGTTATGTTAGTTTAGGTTAGGTTAGGTTATTGGTTATGTTATGATGTATTTTAGGCTCGGTTATGTTATATGTTATGTTATGTTATGTTATATTTTATGTTATTCAAGATTCAAAGAGTTTATTGTCATGTGCACTGTAAGAAACAAGTTTCCTCGTACAATAAAATTCTTTCTTTGCCCCTCGCCAAGTATGCCGCATAACGATAAAAATAGAAAATATACAATAAAGAAAGAAATAAACTAACTAAATATAAATATTAAATTGGTGTTAAATTTACATCCAGGATGGAAATATATACATGGAAACAGTAATGTGTTATGGATATTATTTACAAGTACATGTTATCTACAGAGGTGGAATATGAAAAAAGTGCAAAAGATTCAGTAGTGCAATTATAAAATTTTGCAGTAAAGTTAGCATGTGCCTCTGAGAAATGTTCTTGACATGCAAACATAACATGTTATGTTAGGTTGCGTTAGGTCATGTTATGTTATATGTCATTCTGGTCATGTGGTTCAACTTGTGTGGTTTTGCTGGCCATGTTGGTTGACCAGCTTGGTTTTGTTGGTCATGCTTATGAACTACTGTGATTCTACTGGTCATGATGGTTTTGGTCATACTGTGATCTTGCAGGTCACTCTACTTTATTGGTCTTTCTGGTGATGCTAGGTGATCACTGTCAACCAGTTTTGGTTATTATGGTCATACCATTTAACCACTGTGATCTTGCTGGTCATGCTGGCCAGTCAGCATTGTCTTACTTCTCAACATCATCATGCCAGTCAAGCAGTGTGAATGGTCAGACAAACTGGGTGACCAGCTTGGTAAACCTGATCATGCTGGTTAATCAGCTTGGTTAATTCTGTTCATGCTGTTCAACCAGCGTGGCCTTGTTGGTCATGCTGATTGTCAAGCTTGGTCCATTTGATAATGCTTGTAGACCAGCTTAATCTTAGCGTATGCTAGGAGCTAATCGGGTCAACCGGAATAACCAGATGGCTAATCTTTTTTTTTTTTCTTTTCAGCAGGGTAGTAAAATATGAAACGGAGGTTTGGGGTAAATGGTTAGCTATAAATTTAAAAAGTACAGGAGCTAATCAATGTCTATCAGTTGATACAAACCTCTGCTTTTGGGAAAGTACAGGGAAGATACGGTGTGTGTGTGTGTGGTTGCTGCATTTATGCCTGCACCTGCAGGCTATAGGTGATAGTCACCCCCTTAGATCAGACAGGCACTTCTGATAAACAGGACCTCTTCAGCTCATGTGATTTGACTCAGATGAATGTAATCTCCTTTGCCCTCTTTCTAAAAGCTAAAATGTTTGTTCACAAAAGAATCATTTTGAGGATACACCTGGCACACAGTTTAACAAGAGCACCACCAATCATACTGCTGCTTTTAAGCTGCAATTTCAGCAGACATGTCAAAGAGATTATACCCAAAGGCGTCATTCACTCTGCAGGTGCAGGTTAGGCGAGGTTAGAAGGTAAACTGAGGTGATAGACGTTTTCTAATATTTGATAAGCTTTGTGTGTTTCTTTGGAAAGACATGCACCAGTAAAGCTGTGCGATCAAGTGTAGGTTTTACTAACAAAAAACTTCCTTGAGTTACAGCTTTTTCTTTTGTGACACTCCTTAATATACAAAACGGCTCTTTTCAGAGGAATTGTGCAGTATGACTAAATGCAAACTTTAGTACAGGCAATAGTTAAATATTTATTTTCTTTCTTCTTTATGTATATGGTTATAAACTCTCTCTCTATATATATTCTGTTTCTTAGGTACATATTTTTGCTGAGGATTTTGCATGATGTGTTACGGAGGAATAAAGCAAAATAATCTGACTTAAAGATTGGTAAATGTGTCAAGCAAATACAGAGGGAAAAATCAGAGGGACATTTAAACCAGTATTAGCTTGGTTAAATACATTATGTGTCAAAAGTTTAACTAAGTAAATACTTTTTACTAACTAATCTTAGAGTTTAATTATATATTTGTAGATTTGTGAGTAAAAGTCATTTTTATTCATAAATTACATTGCTGAACTTTTGGTTTCACAATTTCCACAACAAATATTTTATAGATTTATAGATTCTTAAATGATGTACAATTTTTACACTTTTTATAAGTGTAAAAGTTATAAGTTATTGACATAATAGCTAAGATTGCTGTGGCTGTTTATGATCTGATCAGTAACATTTACCTCCAACATGAATTTCCTCTACCCAACATTAATCAAAAGAATCTAAGGTTGACTAATTACCTAAATGAACTTTCATAGATGTGTAACTTTGTAAGATAACATTTCTTAGCAAATCCCATAGCATTCTATAGCACACATTTAATAGATTTTTAGAGCTTATTTTGAACTAGTGAAATTCATCAGTTAAAAGAAGAGCTTATTTAAAAGAAGAGCTTACTTAAAGTATCAAATCAGTCTCACTGTTGATTAATAATACCAGTATCTTGCTATCTTGCTAGTTTTTGAAGTTTTGATATGTCAGCTGCAGTATGACTAATAATGTTTGGTAGGCATTTCTGTGCTTTCATTATAAGACTGAAACATGACATGCACATCTCTCAAGTGCAACACATTGAAGGTCAACAAAGTCATAACTGTGTTATTCATCTCTTAGATTTTTTGTCAGTTATGTCTTCAGCAGGTGCTAGTTGGTGAGAAATTCCTTAAAATAACAATAGATTTGAAGATTCTTAAACACAAAAAATAAGATCTATTAAATATATTGAAACATTCATAAATTTGTAGATTTGTGCATTGTTGGCGCCTTTTTCTTAGATTTACAAATACTACAGCAAAGATTTAATAGATTTCTAGATTCAAAAGATGCAAAACTTTGATTATTAACACATATATCTACTTTTTCATAGATTTGTAATTTTATGAGCAACATGATCTTAAATTCCTAAATTAGGAACATGCATGAGATTTCGACAGAGGACCAAAACAAGACATGTGCATCTCTGAAGTGCGACACAATGAAGGTCAACAGTCATAATTGCGTCATTCATCTCATTGTTTTTTAATGTGTCAGTTGTGTCTTCAGCAGGCGCTAGTTTTCACAGCACAGTCATGAATAATAAGTTGACAATAAGTCAAAAAAAGGCTTTCAGCCATCTGTGGCAACAGTTGTAGACACTGCTGGTTTTTAAGCACCATGATTCAACTGAATTAGATTTGATATACAGTTTCCTATAAGATGTTGGACCTGGTTCATTAGAATAGTGAGTCATTTGAGAAGAACCATTGAGTTAGACCTGCCAAACAGTTTCTCATCTTTCTCACAGAAGTAAACAAAGAAGATAACCAAAACATTGGAGGGCAGCCAGTGGTCACATTAATATTCATGCTTCCCACTGTGTGGCTGTACTCTTTCACACATTTTTAAATATTGGTTTTCAGATGGCACTCTCTTAGTCATTGTATTTAAATGAGAGGTCCTTGCGGTCGTGTTAAACGTGGTAAACACTAAAAAAAATTATGAGCCACAAGAGAGGAAAATAGCCAACATTATTTTACTAAAGAATATACAGCATATACTCACTGTCAAAAAATAGCAGCACCGAGAAGGAAGTGTTTATTTCAGTTCTATTTGTAAAGAAGATAAAAGATACCATAAACAAAAAAAAAATTAAATGAGGACTTACAGTCTGTTGGTTCTCCCTTTCATAGTTTGTGTAGGTCTTCCAGATCTCATGTTCTTGGTATGTGCCTTCTTCTATCCATTCCTACCAACAACATGCTATCCCTATCCCTAGCCCCAACCCTACTCTAACCCTAGGTCCAATCCTTGCCATTGCCCAAACCCTACTCTAACCCAAGACAAACCCTTGCCCCAACCCTACCCTCACCCTAGCCCCAATCCTTGCCCTAGACCCAACCCTACTCTAACCCAAGCCCCAAACCTTGCCCTAGTCATAGCCCTACTCTAACCCAAGCCCCAATCCTTTCTTTAGCCCCAACCATAACCTTATCCCTAGCCCTGTGGTGCAACCCATTTTGAACTTTTGTCCAATTGCTGTAATTGCTTTTAAACTCTTCTCTAATGTATACTTAATTTGCAGGTACAGTGAGAAGGCCTTTCCTTCCTTACATCAAAAGCATAAAACTTAAAATCATTTCCATGTCTTACAATGTCAAACTTATCCACCAAGTTTAATTCCTGTTATGTGGTTCCTTATGTGCACGTCACCCCGCTGCTCATTGAGCTCCATTGGCTACCAGTTGATGCTTGCATCAAATTCAAAACTCTTACAATCGCCTACAAGGTGATGACAGAACAGGCTCCTTCCTACCTGCACTCGCTCCTGAAGGCTTACGCTACCTCCCGGCCGCTGCGCTCCTCCAATGAACGTCGCCTCGCTTTGCCAAACATTCACACAAAGCAATCCAGACTGTTCTCATACAGAGTTCCCCAATGGTGGAACAAACTACCTTCCACTACCAGATCAGGAGAATCTCTCGCTATCTTTAAGAAACTCCTGAAGACAGAGCTCTTCAAAGAGCACTTACTCTCTTAACACCTCTAACACACTAACTACTTCTAACCTCATTTCCTTCTTCCCCTCCTTCACTCCTCTACCCTATTATTCCCCTTTGACCTCCTTTTATCCCTATCCAAAGATGTTTTACCTTTAAACTTATTTTACATTGTACTTGACTATTGTAAGTCGCTTTGGACAAAAGCGTCTGCCAAATGTAATGTAATGTAATGTAATGCATTATTTTTAAAGAATGTATTAAAAGAAACTACTTAGGGATGAACTCTTTTTCACAAGAATCAAACCAAAGTAAAACAGACAAAGACAAAGTAAGAAAAGATGAAGTGTTTGTCTGTGTGTTTAAGATGTTTGAGGCTATATGCTGCTTAAGGTCATAATTAGGGTCGTCTGAGGCAATTGGTTTAAAAATAGTAGCATTAGAAATGCCTTCAGCTCATAGCAGCTTTGCTGGAGTTTGCCTTTATGAGCCATATAATTGCACTTTAACTTGAAAATAGATATTCTGCTCTAATTGGACACAGATAACACGTCTGTGTTAGCAATTCTTGTTTTTTAATGGCTATGATTAACCATTGTCAGGACGCTTGTATATGGAGAAATGCTCACTTAAGATAACATCTGTGGTTTAGTACCAGAACTGTGAGATAGACAAGAGATGATTACTGTTGATCCAGCTGTCCACGAAACAAACTCAGTTTCACTTGTTTTTCTTTTTTGGACTGAGTTTAAGGAATCGGATTGGAGCTCCAGGGTATGTCTTCTTACCTTAATACTATATTCCATTACTACAATGTTATTTGTATTATTTTCTTAATGGTCCACTGTGACCAAACTGAGTAACATCTAAGCAGTGCTGCATCTGCTTACTAATGCCAACCATAAACTACCCAGATAGCAAAAGTGATCTGGCCCGGATCCGGCACAATTCAAAACAGATCTGGCCCAGTGTCCTTTTGCACAGTGGGTAGTGTCTGAAACTCTTGCAATTAATGATAATCTGTCATTATTCTGCGAAGACTAAGAATCTTTGAGAAAAATGTAATTTTTTAGATTATTTCTTATCAAAGAAAAAGAAAGAAAAAACAACAAAAAAAAATAAGAGCAACTTTGTACATTTGATATGTGATACTTAAGTGCAAAATATTTAATACATACATATAAACTGCAAACATAAACACATATAAAAATACCCCTAAAGCTTTACAGAAAATTTAAAAATAGACCTTTTCAAAACAGATCACTTCTAATATCACAATATGGATCTTTTATTGTTAAAGAAATATTTTTGTGTTCTATACAATATGGCACACCCCTAGTAATATACATTCATTCCTGCATTTCAGGCCTGCAAAATGTTTCAAAAAAGTTGGGACAGAGAAAAAAGTCTGAAAAACTATTAGTACTGAGCTGTGTTCCAAAGCATACAAACGTCATATGATGCAATGGCAGCACAAAACTTGTGTACATATTTATTTTACATGATTTATAATTATAAATAGGAGGATTCAAAAAGGATTCAAATTTCATCATTATCAATTCAATTCAATTCAATTTTATTTATATTACGCTTTTTACAACAAAAGTTGTCACAAAGCAGCTTTACAGAGAAAAACAGGTCCACGCCTCTTATGAGCAGCACCACAGAGATGCCAATTTTTATGGTGACACAGTGGCAAGGAAAAACTCCCTTTAAGAGGAAGCAACCTTGGAAGGAACCAAGACTCAGTCAGAGGAAGCCATCCTACTCAGGTTGATTATCACTAGATTCACATGGTGCTGTTTTTCTTCTGTCTGTTGTGTTGTACATACGCAGTGAACATGCACAGGTAACCGTGGTCTCTAAAGAATTCATCAGTCATGTTCTTTAAATATCAGCTGCATTTCTCGGCATACAAAGAGGCTTTCAGTTTGGAACTGCTTCTATGAGGAATCTAACTGCAGCCTTGGCTTATGCCAAACTTATGAGGCTCTGATATGCATTAGGCCATGCTGCTCCACAGATTAACATATCAATAGCAGATATTTGATATAAGAACCAAATGTTGTTTTGTAATGTTTTAAAAGAATATTTGATTTGTTGTGCTTTTAGCTTATAATAAAGAATAAACTGAGTGTTAAACTATTTTAGCTGTCAATTTCATTTTTCATTTGCTCTTTTCACAGAGAAAACGAGAGACAGTCTGCTACAGGACAGAAGACTGACTTGGATCTGTCTGGATTTGTCAAAGGGAATAAGCACAGTAAGTGTTTATGGTTCACGAAAACCCCCAAGCAAAATGTTCTTAAGGCAAGGACTTTTTATCTGTCCTTTTCATCATATTCTCAGTTTTATTGCTTTACATCCGGAGAGAAGTGAAATAGTGAAAGAATTTAAAACTTGGACAGACACCCATCACATGACTGTATACCTTAATTATTTGTTTAATAATAGGATTAAATTACTAATGATGTTGCAGCAGTTATTGCATAATATGCCTTAAAGGCAGACTTGGTGTGTTGTCTTAAAATAGGTTTTGTTATGTTTCTTAAAATACGCTTTACATCGTAATTGCAGTCAGTAAATCTAATGCTCTGATGACAAGATACCAATGAGCATAGCAACATGCCTTGTGCTAGATGTTGTGCAAGGTGGGGGCACTGTGTTACTAGCTAATAATGAAAGAAAGACAGAGAGATAGAGAGATGAAGGATGTCAATCCGGCGTGAACATCATTGTGGATTTGAAACAGTGAAGTAACCTGTAGCCTGGACAGTGATGCTGTTCAGCCCTCCAACTCATTCTAAAAGAAGTAGTGAGACGGGAAACTAAAGGCTGGAAATACCCAGTTATGTTACTTTGTTGCAAATCGTTCCTGTTGCGGCCATTTATTTTTATTTACCAATTATTTTCCAGCCTTTTTTTGCCCCGTCCTATTTTTTTTGGAGAATGTTGTGGGCCTGAGATGCAGGAATGGATGTATATTAATACAGTAAATAAAGTGTTGAGCAGACAAAACATGAAATACCTTGTATTCACACTGCAATTAAATCTGCAATTAAATAATTGTTAATGAAATTTTATTAGCACTTTCCATACTGTCCCAAATGTTTCTGATTTGGACTTGTACTTAAAAGACTGAAGTTCTAGAGGGTGGACAATAAAAAGACCCTTATCATTCATAAGGTTTAATTACAATGCCTCTTTTTCAAGGCTAATTTTGGACAGTGGTTGTGTCTAAAGTAATCTGCCTCTGAGCATTATGATCAAACTTCACTGCTGCTGATGTCCGTTCACTTACCTGCTTCATCAATGTCACAATCCTTAGTCAGCGATGTTAAAATGAGGGGGCCTTCTCTCTGCACCTGTCAAGTTCATTACACGTGTTCTCAGTGTCACTGGAGGCCACGTGCCCACGGCTTCTTTTTATTCTCTCTCTCTCTACATATCATTTGACCACAACACAGCCATCCAGCCATCATCTAATGTGGGCCTACTCTCGGGGGTCTTCAACATTTTCAACTTCTTTCTCTTTATTATAAAGCCGGTAACTGAGCTGGGCAGGGGATGGGGACATGCTCATTCTTACAGACAGTTTTATACATATATTATAAATTTCCAAAAAAAAACAAAAAAAAACACCCTCATTAGGCTTTCAGTGCACATTTTTAAAAAGTGCAAAATCTGACAGGTTAAACATTAATAAAGCAACAAGCAACTAATTTCGATGGAGAGATGAAGTGGAGTAAAGGCACCCAGAGCAAAAAAATGAAGTCAAATCAACTCTGCATGTGCTGTTCTTTGCTCTTTGTTTTCACAGCCGTTTGAATGTTTTGTTTAGTCACCAATACAGTGAGTGACAGGGCCACCAATACAGGAATGTGCACGCAAGAAAAAGCCAAGTCAGAAAAAATGTTGGAACAGCATGTAAATTTAAAATTTTTACTTTTTTTTCATTGTAAACAGTATAAACCCACAATATTTTATGTTTTGTCTGGTCAACTTTTTTTTTTTTTTTTTTTTTGCACACTTCAGGCCTGCAACACTTTCCAAATAAAAGTTGGGATAGAAAAACATTTATGTATGAAATTCAGAGAATAAATGGGAGCCACAACGGGAGTGGTAAAGGGAATCACCATCTGCCCACCCTAAAAGAGCAAGAGCACTTCTGCTCTCTCGGACTCCGGCTGCTGATGCCAACACCCATGAAATCTATGTTTCAAATTGAGGCAATCCTCCGATCATAGTGACAGCACCTTAGTCCAATGTGATGCTTTGTGTGAAGACGTGGAATATAATCTCGCTTTTCAGTAATGCCTCTAAAAGTCACATGAGAACTTCAGCTCCAGGGGACATATTGGACTGATCTGGCCTCTGTGCTCTCCTTTTACACATCCAGAGGGGATCTGTCCCCAGATGACTTTACTTTCTGTAATATGCCTGATAAATATAAACTCCA
This sequence comes from Astyanax mexicanus, assembly GCF_023375975.1. Classification (NCBI taxonomy): domain Eukaryota; kingdom Metazoa; phylum Chordata; class Actinopteri; order Characiformes; family Acestrorhamphidae; genus Astyanax; species Astyanax mexicanus. The sequence goes on from NC_064424.1 coordinate 20,064,000, forward strand.
GGTCTTTTAGAGACATGTTCTAAATGTGAAGGACACCTCACCTCAGCTACTCAGCTTAATTCTTAGTGACGCTTGCATTAAAATATTTAAATGCTCTACTCAGGCTCTTGGGCATGTTTCTGCACACTCCAGCAGTGCATATTTTAAGAGGTGCAGATTAAAGGTGACTAAGTGAAATTTGGCCTCTCCTAAGCATCGAATCATCAGCCCCAATGAATGCTTGCCGGAGGGCGAAGAACAAAAAAGCCTGACTAAAATAACTTGTTTTTATTTAGTAATAAAATTTGTATAATTATATTAATTAATATATTAAAAAATAATAATAAAGTAATACTTTTAGTAATACATTGGCTTGCAAAATTATTCATACCCCTTGAATTTTTCTACATTTTGTCACCTTACAACCACAAACTAAAATATTATATTTTATTGAGATTTGTAAAGTGATAGACAAACACAAAGTATTGAAAAAGTGTGAAGTGCAATGAAAATGATACATTTTTTTTTTTTTTTTTTTTAGGTGTGACGTGCAAAATTATTCAGTCCCCCTTATATCAATACTTAATAGAACCACCATTCACTGGAATTAAAACTATATGTTATTTAGGGTTTGTCTCTACCAGCTTTGTGCATCTAGAGACTGAGATTTTTGCTCATTCTTCTTTATAAAACAGCTCAAGCTCAGCCAAGTTCGATGGAAAGGCTCTGTGAACAGCAATTTTCATGTCTTGCCACAAAAGGGGTATGAATACTTTTGCAAGCCACTGTAGTTTTATCAGGTGTCACCTTATTTGTTGCCTAGTTGTGAATGAAAGTAAGATCTGACCTGTTGACAACCAAGCCAATGCTATGATATGGGGCTCTGTGATGTAGTGATGGGTCTGACGACCCTGAAACCTCGACACATGCGCCGAGCTGTCAAGGCGAAACCCCGTGTCGGTGCGCGTATCAAGTTAAGGAAAACCACGTGACCGATACACTTCCTGTATCGTTTGGTAGCGATGGGTCTGACGACACTGAAACTTCAGCGCATGCACCGAGCAAACAAGGCGAACCCCTGTGTCAGACCGCGTATCATTTTAAGGAAAACCACGTGACCGATGCATTTCTTCGCGCAGTTGCTTGCAATGACTTTCTTAGTCCAGCAGATGTCGCCATTAAGTGATACAGCAACACAGTTTCAACACAGTGTCGATACAGTTTGGGAAATGTGCCATACACCCAATGAGGCTTCATCTGCCCATCACTACTGTGATGAGGTAAGAGGTCTCCCTCATCACCAAAGCTGTTGCTGGGACATTTAATGTTCTGTAAAGACAATTGTTTTAACAAACACATGGAGATACTTACCTGAGAAGGGGGTTCCAAAGGACTGGCAGCCATTACAGTTCCTCTTCTTGTACTAGCCAGAAGGGCCCATGGCAGTGCAGGAGAGAGGGGAGCTGGAGTGAAGAACCTGTAAAAGAAAAAGACTAAGTTAATTAAAAAGAACACTTACCGGTAGATGTTGTGATGTAATGGCCATTTTAAATCTGTTTGAGAATATGTGCACATTGTAGAAAATGTTAATGTTTGTATGCCTTTAATTAGGATGTTTTAACTTACCTGCTGAGATTTGGTTTAGCCCGGGGTGGGGATTCCAGTATTTAAAGGGGCAGTAAGTTAGAGTGGGGGAGCTAGACCAGTATACTAAGCAAGCAACACAGGAAGCCACTGTACAAATTCAGATACCATACAGCAAAGCTGAAATTAAAAGCATAATTACAGCAAAAATATCTCACAAGTGGCAAAACTTTTGGAACACTGGGCATACTGGACGTCAGTATTATAATATCCAAAATAAAGTTGGCAGGGCCAGGTGTGCAGGTAGATGTAAAAAAGAAGAAGATGTCTTCTCTAGAATGACGCTTGGGCATACGGCACTCAACAGCTCGCTGTATTTGATAAGAAAACATGTTGATGGAACTTGTGAGTGTGGTGACAGCCAGGAGACCATAGAGCATGTACTTATACAGTGTCCCAAATACAACAGGGAAAGACAAAGACTAGCTGTGCAGTTGGAACAAAAGCATGTCCAGTTTAGTCTACAGAAGGTACTGCAACTAAGCTCAGGTGACATCTGTTTCAATTACTTACGTTGTTTTTTAAGGGACACAGGTCTAATTAGCAGAATTTAGTATGTGTGTATTATTGTTATTATTTTATTATTACTATTATTATTATTATTATTATTATTTTATTTCTTTTGTACAATTAAGTTCTTTTATTAAAAACAACTGACTCACACTCCAGTCCAGATGTTGGCGGTAATGCTCCATATACGTTGGTTGCCAACCGCCATAAACCTGAAGAAGAGTGGGGGAGCTTTTTTCTCATTGTGTAACTGACTGCTGAAGAGTTAGTTCTAAGCTCAGTGAAGTACTGTCCTGAAGCCTAGGCACAGTAATTATTTGTAGGGCTACTGTTCAATGCTAAGTTGCATTATAGTCCTTTAATTTGCATTGTATTTTTTAATTCTTTATTTTTCTTTTTTTCTTTAATTACACTTTTTGAATAAATTTTGCACTTTGAACTTACCTGGAGGTATCCTTCGATCTTGGTGTGGTGGACTCTGATCTCCTTCCTTGGCGCTTTCCACACGTAAATCCTTAAGTTCCCCTGGTTTCACACACCTTCCAGTGGAGAACTTCTACAGGCTCACATGGGCCTATCAATGCTGCCTTATGTGTTGTTTGGGCCCTCAAGGAACTAGACAAATCTTTCTGGTTCCCAGTTGGACTAACTTGGAAGAAGAACCTCCAGGAAATGGGATATCTTAAAAATGAAAATAAACAACAATATTATACCCAGATTGCCCAAATATGGGCAAACAACAAACTGCAAAATGTAAAAAAAAAATTGTAGCATATGCATTGAACAACCTCTAATGGACACCCTTTTCACATGCATTTCTGGACAAGCTTAGAGATACTGTGCTGTCACTGTAAATGTAAAATTTTTAATATACTTCCTATATAAATTGCCAGTAGTAGTAGTCAAAAAAGATACATTTCTATGTATTTAAGTATATATAAAGTTAATGCTTAAAGTATGTACTTTTCCATGTTGAGTATACTTATACTTAAATGCACTTTTCTTTTAGGCCTGTCCCTCAGGGCCCTCTCAGGGGGTTGTCTGCTCAGAACACTTGGAAAGTTAAGAAGGCATTCTGGCTGCTTTACGTAATGAAGTGTGTCTCTATCACAACGGATCTGTTTCTTGCGACACTACAGTAAAACATCTGTGCATGTGTTTTGGAGCCCAAAGCCTTTTCCCCCGTCTGTCAGAGTTAATTTACTGATCCCAGAGCTATTACACCATCACACCATTTAGAGCCACAAATGACACTGTAGGTGACGGCTGTCACTTGAGCATATTTAATTAAATGCATTGGAAAGGGTATTTTTACAGACAGATAAATTACAGTTGTCCAGTTAAAATTAAATTTTTTGAACCCATAGAGTAAACCACTATTATAACACCACCTCTGGTGCCCTTTAGTGGATGTCTCTTAAGTGAATTATTTTGTAGAGAAGACGTTCACATACCTGGTCCTAGATGACCCCCTATCCTGCTGTACATTTTAGTGTTTACTCTTCTCACAACATACCTGATCGAGATATAATAATAATAATAATAATAATAATAATAATAATAATAATAATAATAATGATGAGTTCCTTTGATTTTACCAAATTGAAAACCTCTGGAATAAAATGGACATTTACAACCTGAACAAGTTCTACAACATTAATAATACTGCAGAAATATTGCATTCAGTGTGTGTGGATCTTTTTTCGTGGTAGAGACCCATGAGCTATGCAAAAGTGGTGGGTATGCCTGCTTTTTGTGGGGATGGGATTATTCGGGAATCGTTATTGTAATTTTTTAGGACAAAAATGATTAATTTGTCCGTGTTTTTTCATTTCTTATGTCAAGTTGACTCATTCTTCTTCTTATGTGCTTGTGTTTGTTTATGTAGATTGGAGAAGCTGACATGTGGAATAAGCAGACCAAAACAAGAGGAAGTCATTAGGAGCTGACTCTGAGTAAGCACATGGAACATGTGTGTGGAATCATGGCTTTGATACTGCTTTGGTTTGTAGTTTAATCAGGTAATTGAGTTTGTTTTGTTTGGACCCCATGCATTCAATAATTACTCTGTGACTGCAGACATTTGCCTGTAACCAGGACCATTTTCTGAACACAGATTAACCCTTAAACCTGGAGTTTAGTTAGTGTTGCTGTTCTTATGCAAAATGAGTCATATTTTAATTCCCAGCCATTAGCTCAGAAATACATGAAGCCAGGCAACTACACCTTTTCAAACTACTGCTAATGCATCATTACAGATCAGATGAACAGGACACGATTGGAGGAGAATATTAACACTGACAGTTCTGTTATATAAGCTAGCGGACACCCACATTGGCTGGCATTATGAAGAGAGGGAGAGGGAGGACCATTCTATACACTCCTGGCCGTGACATGATCTTGGATCAACCCATGAATTTAAACACTATGGGACACTATAGTGGCCAAATTAAAAATCTAACCGTAACTTCATATGTTTTAATAAGCAGTCATCTCTGGGCAAGATTAAACAGACTTAAAAATAAGGTGCTTCAAATGGGTTTGTTTATAATAACCATATTTGTAATAGAGATGTTTAATATGAGAAACATTTTAGTTTAAAGGTTCTTAAATTCTGTATAGTTGCTTAACACTTACAAGCTCAAATAAGAAAAAGTTTGGGCAGTAGGAAATATGCTAAACAAAAATCATTTACTTTGACTTTTATTTAATTGCAGACAGTATGAACCCAAGATATTTTGTGTTTTGTCTGGTGAACCTCTTTTTATTTGGTACAAATCATAGTAGTATCTACAGAAGGCTCACAGAAGAGTCTTTGAGGAGCAATGGACCTCGAGTTTGTCAACAAATGCATTTGAAAAAAATGTTGACATGCTTAAAAACAAAGATTTCCTCAAAAGAAATCTCGCACTAGAGTGCAATACCATTACAACAATACCAACAATTTGGTATAACTTTACTTGGATGGTCGATTATGGATGCCCCATTGATGCTCATCTAACATGCAACTAACGTGGGACTGAATATCTATTAATTGAATATCTAACCATAATACTAAACAACTAAACCCTGAATAAACCCTAAAACCTCACTTTAACCCTAATATTATCCTACAACTAAGATTTAACCCTTAATATAACTCTTGAAGGTTAGAATTGGGGTGTAGGGATAGGGATAGGTGTAGGGCAGACATCCCAAGTCTCCCGGAAGTTGCAAGAGTCTACCATATATCAATAACGGCTCCCAAGCTCACCAGCTTTGGCCCCGCCTAAGATATGAATCAGTGATCTGCCTATCGAGCTGATAGACGATTGGTGATCAAATTCTGCTCCAGAAACACAGATCGATCTTTTTCGAATATAAAACCCCCATCTTTTAGATGTGGAGAAGTAGAACTGTGTTCTCTGGAATGATGGTGCTCCAACGTCCTGATCTCACTAACAGTCTTGTCGCTAAAAGCCTTTCTTGGACAGTAGAGACAGTAAGTCTAATTAAAACAAGATAATTGGGTCCAGGTCCAGGGGTACCTCCCGGACATAATTTTTTGCAGCTTGGGATGTCTGTGTAGGCTTACATTCAGTAGAGAGTAATTATCCACATTTACAATAATAATCAGGATCCCTCAGAGTTCACTGCGTCAAGAATCATCATTCAACAATATCTGATAGAAAATATTACTTTGGTAAACTTTTGTCAAGCAATACAATTACAATAGATTAACATTCACCAATGCCACTTAAACCTTGTGTTAACCATTTGCACAAATAGTGTTAACTTCTCTAGGCTTGAAAACTTCTGGGATGCAACATCACACAGCACTGCAATGTGGTAAATACTTTCCCATCCCAATTTTTTCAGATTTAGGGTTGTACACAAGTTTGGTACATTTAGAAAAATTAGAACTGAGTTTAGATGCAGCAACAAAATGCCTTTGTCAGTTCCAGTGATAAATGATTGATCTAAGGGAAAACCTGTTTCTGAACTCCTCAGCCTATTGCCAGACAAAAAAAAAGCAGCCTGTCGTGTTTGTTTATTTGTGAACAGGCATGTGTGTTTGTTCTTTTCTAATGGTCGCTCATCCAACCCCTATGGCTTTCTGTTTAGGTATGAACCACATAAACGCAGAATAAGCAGCTCTCAGACCACCCAGAGAGAGCATTTACCCCAGATCACACATGGCCTCCTGAAGCACTGGCAGATGCAGAGAACTGTTACAGACTAACATGGCCAATCCTGGGACGGCTCCATCGCACTGTACCATTTCCTTTAACCAGAGCCATTTCAGATCCAACTATTCAGCACTGGGATCAATGGACCACTGCCCAGCTAAAGGGAAGAACTGGCCTGCGTTAATCATTCTGGTCTTCATCTTCTTCACCGTTGGTGGGAATATCTTGGTGATACTGGCAGTGTCCCTGGAGAAAAAGCTGCAGAACGCCACCAACTTCTTCCTGCGCTCGCTGGCTGTGGCAGACATGCTTGTGGGCGTCCTGGTCATGCCAGCTTCTTTGCTCAACATACTGAATAGTGAGTAGAGTGGACACATGCACTTTAAACATACTGAATAGTGAGAAGAGTGGACTTGAGCACAATCAACATCAATTTTCAACACAATCAATTTTCATAATTTTCTTTTATAAATTGTTGGTTGTTTGGAACAGCAATTTCAGGTAAATATATTTATTTAAATATATGTGTATTTCCCCACGCCCTTGACTGGAAGAGAAGGAAAAGAGAAGGGGGTGAAAGATGATTGAGCAGGTGTTCAGGGCAGCTTTGCTGTGGATGCTGTTAGACACGCAGGTAGAGAGGAAGTGACGGTTTATATAGGTTGGAGAGAGGGAGGAGTAAGGGTGTGGATCAATCTTCCAAAATTAAGTTATATAACTCCAAGTAAATTAAGTTTATAGAATTTACAGAAAGTGTGCAAAAATTATCTAAACAAAATTAGACAGGTGTGTAAATTTGGGCACCCGGAACAGAAAAATTACATCAATTTGTAGTAGATCTTCCTTTTGCTGAAAGAACAGCCTCTAAACGCTTCCTATAGCTTCCAATGAGATTCTGGTTTCTGGTTGAAGGTATTTTGGACCATTCTTCTTTACAAAACAGGTTTAATGGTTTCTGAGCATGAACAGCCTGCTTTAAATCACACCACAGATTTTCAAACAGATTTTTAATGTTTAGGTCTGGGGACTGAGATAATCTGAAATGATCATTCCAGCACGTTGTACTTAGATTTTAAGCAGAGTTTAGGGTTGTTGTCTGGTTGAAGCATCCAGCCCCAGTACAGCTTTAACTTACTCACTGATTCTAGAACATTGTTTTTAAGAATCTGCTGAAATACATGCAACCCTCAACGTTAACAAGATTCCCAGTACCTGCACTGATCACACAGCCCCACAGCTTGATAATAGATTCACCACCAAATTTTACTGTGAGTAGCAAGGAAAACTGCACAATGACACCATCTGCAGCAAGATGATTTTGTAGGTCTTTGGAGCTGGTCTCACCATCCTTCTCCTCTGATTATGTGAGATTTTTCTTGGTCGCCACTTTAGGCCTTAACTAGAACTGTGTCTGTGTTCTTCCATTTCCTCACTATGTTCCTCACAGTGGAAACTGACAGCTGAAATCTCTGAGATGTCAAGGGTCAATGAGCTTAACCAACAAATGTTGTGTTCCAATAATTAGTGATAGAGTAGGTATTAAAATCAATAAAACGACAAGGGTGCCCAAATTTATGCACCTGCCTAATTTTGTTTAAAGAATTAATGCACACTTTCTGTAAATACTATAAACTTAATTTCACTTCTCAGATATCACAGTGTTCGTCAGTGTGCTATATGATATATTTAACTAAAATTGCTGATCAGACCAACCAATAATGAAGTAGTGAATCTAGTTTTAGAGGGAGTATTTGGAGGTATTTTGAAATGCAATTACATTCTGACTGTTTTTTTAAAGAGTTATTTGTGTTACAGCGTAACAAACAATTTTTCACGCATCAACGTGAAGGTTAAAGTTCCTCAATATTTATAATAATATGTTCATTCATAGTAAATTTTGATAGATGTATTGTTACACAGTGTTTGTATGAAATTTAAACAACTATGCTGGGGACACAAAAAGTGCATTATATTGATATTGACCCAGAGATACTAATGTAGACCCAGTGATAAGAAATCCCACTGAAGTCCAAACTGCAGGAAAGTGCGCATTACTGTTTCGGGTCAGTTCTTTAGTCTTGAGAGAGCGTAAAGTACCCCTTTTGGCCATCACTGTCATGTTTGAACAAGCAAATGTATTTGTCTCTCAGCGATGACCTATATCTGGATTTCGCTGCTGCTCCGTTCTCTTAAGATTCCACTGTTGCTACATTTTTAGTTTAGTTACACACTGACCCACATTTAGAGTGGGCAAAAGGTGAAAATGAACTGATGGCAGTGGCATGCGGGTGAATACATCTGTACTCTAAGACTACTCTAAGTGTTTAATCTCCATGGACACTAATTGAATATGGTGATATGAATCTGTTTATGCTGAATGTGCTCTCCACTCAAAAGCACTGGAAATATGAAATTAAGGTGTAGGAGTTTACCTTTGTGTACTTTCTATTACTCTGTCCAACACTGAACAATCCTCTGTGTGGGAGTTGTACACTTTAACCTTTTGTTTTGTGTTCTTTCTTCACTGTGATGAGCACATTTTGCATAATACATTTTATAGTGTTTCAAAATACAGTTAGCTATTAAAGAGTTATCAGAACTTCATACACTTGCACGTCAAAACTCATAAATACCAGTTTGTAAATTTAACATGGGGACAGTTGGGAATGCCCACATGTGTATACATTGTGAGTTATCTTGTGAGTGAGGCTGACCATAAGACATGATGAGAGTTATCAGGGTTTGGGTGCCATATGGATTGGACATTATATTTCTGAAGTAGTGTGGATATTTAACATTCCCCACAAAAAAATACAGCTCTGGAAAAAATTAAGAGACCACTTCAGTTTCAGTTTCTCTGATTTTGCTATTTATAGGTATATATTTGAGTAAAATAAACATTGTTGTTTTATTCTATAAACTACGGACAACATTTCTCCCATATTCCAAATGAAAATATTGTAATTTAGAGCATTTATTTGCAGAAAACAAAAAAGATGTAGAGCTTTCAGACTTCAAATAATGCAAAGAAAACAAGTTCATATTCATATAGTTTTAAGAGTTCAGAAAACAATATTTGGTGAAATAACCCTGGTTTTTAATCACAGTTTTCATGCATCTTGGTATGTTCTCCTCCACCAGTCATACACACTGCTTTTGAATAACTTTATGCCACTCCTAGTGCAAAAATTCAAGCAGTTCAGCTTGGTTTGATGGCTTGTGGTCATCCATCTTCCTCTTATTTATGTTCCAGAGGTTTTCAATTAGGTAAAATCAAAGAAACTCATCATTTTTAAGTGCTTTCTTATTTTTTTCCAGAGCTGTATATCGTAGAAGGCATTACTACTCCCAGTGCAGTGGGTGGTAATCAGGGCAGAAACCAGACATGCTCGCCTCTGAAGATTTGTTTCCCCTTTACAGCAGCTATATAAATTATTTTTACCCATCTGGGGAAAATAGAATGGCCAAATAAATATGTACACCTTGTTAGTAGTTAATAATGATGAGCTAAATCATTCTGTGGAGATAACATCATATTTATTAACAGGTCTCCAACTGTCTATCATTCCCAAACCCTTACACTGCAAACGCTTTGGATGACTATTTTGTAAAGTTTTTCTACATAATCATTATTTTACACTGCCTGGACAAAAAAACAGTCACCACCAAAAGGTAACACACTCTAATATTTTGTTGGACCGCCTTTAGCTTCGATTGCGGCACACATTCACTGTGACATTGGTTCTATAGTAAAATTACCTAGCTAAGTTAGCTAATAAATCACATAGGTGTACTTTAAAACTGAATGTTTATTACATCTGAAAAATGTGTTCTCTGTGCGAATGGGCCTTTCAACTGCCACCTATCATTGCCTGTTTGGTTGCCTATTATTGTGTTCAATGCCTGGCAACCCAGAGTGTGGAAAAAGGCAATTTGCATGATGGGCAAATTTTTGCCTAATAAACACTATTAGGAGATGCCAGATCTTAGACTTGTTTCCTTAATTTGTGATTCCATATGCATATATAATACATATTGGTGCTTTTTTAAATTAAAATAACACTTGGTGCCTGTATGGTTGTTTTATTTTTTGCTATTTGTCAAACAGAGCCTGGGTCATAGTATCAAGCTGAGTATGCGTAGCTAGTGCCCACACATATGACTGTAGGCTTTTAGCCTCGTGTAATGATTCACTTATGGAGGCAGGATACAAGAGCATGTGAGTGAGCGAGATTTTAATGAGGGAGTGATCCGAGATCCAGAACACAATAATAATGAAAAAATCTGTTCCAAGGGCAAAAACAAGGACACCAGGGAACTATAATAACAGGCAATATACGGAAAAGCAGAAAACTCAAAATGCAAGGTTCACAAAAGAGCAAGAGAAAGCCCTCACACATGCTGGAAAAGGCTCTGAATCTTGCCAAATACACAAAAAATGTAGCACACATATTTTGAATAGTAGGATACTTTGTCTAACCATACAAAAGAGTACAAACATGTACATTAATCAAGCAAAACATTATATCCACTTTCTTGTTTCTGCATTCGCTGTCCACCTTATCAGCTCTTTTGTGCATATAGGAAGACTTTGTAGTTCTTTACAAAAATTACAGTGCATACTTTTTGTATTCTCTATTCACTCTATTCGTTTATGGCCAGGATCCCACAGGACTACTACAGTGCAGGTATTATTTGGGTGGTGGGTCATTATTCTCAGCCTTGCATAGACACAGGCATGGTGTTGTGCTGGGATGAATGTATCAGACACAGCAGTGCTGCTGGAGTTTTTAAACACTGTGTCCATTTATGGTCCACTCTACTAGGCTACGTTATTACAAGCCACATTATTACACATTACAAGCCACATTGCTCAAATCAGATTTTTTACGGTTCACATTTACAAATGTAAGGGACCTGTATCTGTGTGTAATGTGAACGAATCTGTCCCTGAATCGTCTCACATGCGAACACTGATATGTGTATAAATATCGCCTTCTTTACCAACAAAAAAAAAATCATTTTGATTCGTAGCTTTATAAATGTGAAATGGATGAGTTAGCAGCTCATATGTGGAGCACCTTTTGCTGGAGTGGAGAGTAAACAGCTGGTCTGAAGTACATGCTCAGGTCGAGGAGGTGAAAAAAAAGGCCAGGCGGTTTGCTTTTGCTGTTTTTGCAGCTATAGTTGCACAGCTGTACCAAGAGATGTGTGGGTACGAGAGAGAAGCATTTGATCCGATTTGACCGTTCACATTCATGTCGCATATACATGGATTGGAAATGGAACTGACACAAATCTGATTTTGAAAAAATGTGATAATGTGAACGTAACCTAAGACACTCCTCCCTAGCTGCTCCACCTTAGAGATAGGAGCTCATCTTCTGCACAGTTTGTGTTGGTAATCCTCTAGTCATCTAGTCACAATTTGTGGAGCAATAACACTGAGGTGTTTAAAAACTTTAGCAGCACTGCTGTGTCTGATCCACTAGCACCACAATACACACTGACACCATGTCAATCACCCACCATCTAAATAATAACTGCTCTGTGGTGGTCCTGACATTTGAAGAATAGAAGGATTATGAAGTATGCAGAGAAACAGAGAAACTACAAAGTGCTCCCATATGATCAGTGGAGCTGAACAAATGAGACAATGAGCGAAAAAACAAGCATCATAATGATATGCTTGATTAGTGTTAATAGGTTCTACAAAGGTTGTATTCTGTGTGCCTGTTCCCAGATTACTCCTGGCCCCTTCCTCAGGTGCTGTGCCCTATGTGGATCTTCCTGGATGTGCTCTTCTCCACAGCTTCCATCATGCACTTGTGTGCCATCTCTTTGGATCGCTACATTGGCATCCGCAACCCCATCCAACACAGCCGTTCCAACTCCTCCTGCAGGGCCATGGCCAAGATCACAGTAGTCTGGACCATTTCCATGGGTGAGAATATGAGTATTGAAATAGAGAATAAGAGAATATGATTAGTAATGTTTTTACACAGTCCCTCCTGAATGAGATCTGTTAGCCTTATGCTGTGGTCTTTCCTAAGGATGCACACTCTAGCATTTATCTGTCATTATCTTTTTTGTCTACTCCACACATTTCCTAGTATGGTCCCAAATGCTCTCAATAGGATTTGAGTCTGGTGATTATGTTGTTCAAGATATCACCTGAACTTCTATAATCTTCATCCCACGTCATCACTGTTCATCCTGTTGGGTTGTCTTGTTGGCATATTTAGTCATTTTTGTGATGCATCCCTTCAAACTCATTTAAACCAGCCAGCTGGTAAACAGTCTTACATCGGAAGCTGCGTTCACATTACAATAGGGAAGCATTTTTGTCCGAAACTGAACAAAATAAGACATTTGGCCTAATTTTAAATACTGAACATTACAAAAAGGAAACTCATTAGAGTAAAGATATCAAATAATTCATCCTTTTCATGTTTTTTGTCATTTTTGGCCAAATATTTTTGCAGTTGCCAAAATTCAGTGCATCTCTACAATCCAATCAATTTCTGTGCTAAAATCTGACTCCCTATGTGTGATGTTCTGCTGTTTGTTGTAAAGGAAAACGACATATTAACAGTTAATCATAGAAAAACAATTGCAAGTGTAATATTTTAAAGATCAAAAACTGCTGCATGACAGTCAAGTGCACAAAGGGGAGTCATATTCTGACAGGGTTCAATATTTGGCACGACACTGGTGCTGGCTAATGACGACAGTTGAAATTTATGTCGCATTCCCACAAACTGGAGACATTTTCAGTTTAGGACCTATGAACAAATGAAAGTAACTCAAATTTGATTTGAAAAGATAGGACCTGTGTCACATTTACATCATTTAAGCTCTTTGATTTCTTTCTCAATTTAGAGATTTCCTATTCTTATGCACCAGTTAGGCCAGCTGTTTTTTTTTTTTTTTTTTTTTTTTTTTTTTTTACTTTTCTAGTTGGAGGTCTCTTTCATGGATGGTAAGTGCCAGTTTGGCCGTCAATCCCCACCCTTCCCAGGGTAAAAAACAAAACTGCAGGCTTTGCAGCTTTTATCTTTGTTTATGATTTTATCAAGCACCTTTTTTTAAAATATGGCTAAATTGCAAAGTGATAAATGGAGATCATTGAAAATGGTTTAGAAGAGATACAGCTCTGGAAGAAATTAAGAGACCACTTCAATTTCTAAATAAGTTTCTTTGATTTTGCTATTTATAGGTATATGTTTGAGTAAAATGAACATTGTTGTTTTATTCTATAAACTACGGACAACATTTCTCCCAAATTCCAAATAAAAATATTGTCATTTAGAGAATTTATTTACAGAAAATGAGAAATGGCTGACATAACAAAAAGATGTAGAGCTTTCAGACCTCAAATAATGCAAATAAAACAAGTTCGTATTCATAAGGTTTTAAGAGTTCAGAAATCAATATTTGGTGGAATAACTTTTTTTAATCACAGTTTTCATGCATCTTGGCATGTTTTCCTTCACCAGTCTTACACACTGCTTTTGGATAACTTTATGCCACTCCTGGTGCAAAAATTCAAGCAGTTCAGCTTGGTTTGATGGCTTGTGATCATCCATCTCTCTCTAATATTCCAGAAGTTTTCAATTTGGTAAAATGGTAAAAGAAACTCATAATTTTAATGTGTTCATTTTTTTTTCAGAGCTGTAAAATCTTCAGTATTTTTCTGCATCTCATTCCTCTTAGCATCTCATTGTGCCTCCCAGTTAGTCTACCAGCAGTGCTTTCTCTGAGTCTCATGAGATCAGCCACTACATCTTTTTGAGCTAATGCAGTATCATTGTACAACTGAGCTGCTTACTTAACGGATGCCCACACTGACTGGCAATGTGCTAAGTAAAGGGTGAGAGGGAGGGTCATCCTGCCCACTCAGAAAAGAATGTGTGATTTCTCATTAAACTACAATGTGAATTACATATTATTATTATTATTATTATTATTATTATTATTATTATAGCACTTCATAGACACTTTGTATACTGTATATCACATCCAGATCCACTTTACTCCAGTATATTTCTTTCCTATAGACCTATAACTAAAACTGCTTTGAATACATGGTTAATTTCTTCCTGGAATAAAGTAATCTGTTATAAAAAAACATTATGCTCATTGCTCAGTAGTCCAAGCTGAGCAATACTTTGTTCCCAAAGGTCAGTAACTACATGCAGCTGTTTAATTAACCTAAAACCAGACATGACCATCAGTCCACTGTCCGACATATGATTGCCATTATTTTGTCTTTTATGTAAGCTTCGGCCTTTTAGCTAATGAGAACCATCGGGCTGGCAGGCAGAACCTGTTCCAGCGCACTTCCCGGGGCTGTCAGAGATGTACTCTGCATTTATACCTGGAGAAACAGCTCTAAGTAGGACTGACAGGACTAGCCATAATGGCCTGCTCAGGCCTGCAGGCGTTTAGTTTCTTTTTTTTTCACTCCCCACCAGCATAGTGTGTTTTAAGATGTCTTAGGCCTGATGGAACAGGGCTTTCAGTGCAAGGTGCACTTTTTGAACATGCCTTGGCTTTAAGAACCATTAAACAAGGTTTCAAGGCTTTTCAGTCTAAGTGGAGAGTAATGTACATATCTGTCTAAAAGGTAGGACCTCCTCAGGGAAGTAAACTTGATGCAGTTGGTAAGGTACCTTACTTGGTAAGGTTTTTCTGTAATACTACTAAATAATATAGCTGTTAATGTATATAAGCAGCTCTGGAAAAAATTAAGAGAGCACTTCAGTTTCTGAATCAGTTTCTCTGATTTTGCTATTTATAGGTACATGTTTGAGTAAAATAAATATTGTTGTTTTATTCTATAAACTACTGACAACATTTCTCCCAAATTCCAAAAAAAAATATTCATTTAGAGCATTTTTTTACAGAAAATGAGAAATGGCTGAAATAACAAAAAAGATCCACAGCTTTCAGACCTCAAATAAAGCAAAGAAAACAAGTTCATATTCATAAAGATTTAAAAGTTCAGAAATTAATATTTGGTGGAATAACCCTGTTTTTTAATCACAGTTTTCATGCATTTTGGCATGTTCTCCTCCACCAGTCTTACACGCTGCTTTTGGATAACTTTATGCCACTCCTGTTGCAAAAATTCAATCAGTTCAGCTTATATATAGTTATAAGTTGAAGTAAGCCCCTAGTGGACAGAGCAGTGTTAATAATGTTCCAGAAATGTTTTGAAAAAGTATAATATAATAATTATTTGCATCGCAATGTTATTTGAAGTTTTTTTTACCCAACATTCCCAGTTAGATAAAGACTGATATTATTGGAACAGTTGAAATAATGTGAAATAATACTTAAAATACAACAAATAAAATACAGTACAATACACATATTGCTACATTATTACAATGATAAATAATGTTGAATTTATTTGTCATTGAACGTTTTTTCCGAATGTAAGATTGTAGCATTCATTTATAATAGAACAGAATATTTTCTGATGATGACGAACAAAACAAACAAAGCTAAAAAAAAAAAGAGTATAAACATTGTTCCAGGGACTTATAAAGAATTTAAATTCTGATAAACAAATGTAACATTCTGCTAACCAGAAATTTATAGCAGCTTAGAGGTAAAGCAAAAAAAAAGAGATTGCTCCAGTTTAGTCTTTCAATTTATCTGATCTGTTATTTTTAAGTTTAATGTTTTGGTGTCTTTTATGTGCCCTCACTCTTTCTCTGATTCTCTCTGCTCTTGTTCTTCCAGTTGTCTCTTTGCCTATCCCAGTGATTGGTTTGCAGGATGAGCAGAAGGTGTTTGTGAATGGCACCTGCCAGCTGAACGAGCCACACTTTGTGCTGGTGGGCTCTTTCGTGGCTTTCTTTGTCCCGCTCCTCATCATGGTGGTCTGTTACTGCTTGACCGTGAAGGTCCTTCAGCAGCACACGGCTGCTTTCTCCCAGGACCGTGGTAGCTATGTTAATGTTAACCCCAAGCAACCTTCGCCTCAACCCAGTGTCAGCGGCATCAGCCTCTTGAACGAGGAGCCTTCCACCAACCAGAGTAAAGGCGCTGCCCAGCCCCTCAGCCTCTCTCCACTGACGGGCCATGAGGGCCCACCTCAGCGGGGACAAGGTAGACGAGGCATGACGCAGGCCATCAAGAATGAGCGTAGGGCATCTAAGGTCTTGGGTGTTGTCTTCTTTCTCTTCCTAGTGATGTGGTGTCCGTTCTTCATCACCAACGTGGTGGTCGCTGTCTGCCAGAACAACTGCAGCAACCTGTTCAGGCTGTTGGAGGTCTTTGTGTGGGTGGGCTATGTCTCGTCTGGAGTCAACCCTCTGGTCTATACTCTATTCAACAAGACTTACCGCCATGCCTTCTCCCGCCATCTACAATGCAGGTATCACAAAAGGACCAAGCCTTTTCTGGTCACTCCGGCCTGCCAGGTTTATTCGGTTACGCCGACCCCAGTCGTGTGCGAGAGCAGCTTCACGGACACTAACGGGAATGGCTTGCCAGCATACATAAAGGGTTTTAACGTAAATCAGGTCCATAAACAACCAGAAGAGATGCCCAAAGACAGTATTAGTAGCCTTCACAGCCCTACAGAACACATCAGTAGTGTCTGATTGATGGAACCATCGCTCACAGGACTGGGAGTCTACCTTGTTATTGTGTCTAGTTTAACCAGTGTATTTTTCCTGCTCTTCTTCTAATTGCTGGCAGATGTACATCCATAAACAAAGAGATTGATACAATGACATACCAAAGGTTGTTGTAAGATGTGATATCTTGTGAGTGAGGTTGAACACAGGCCAGCATGCTCATTAGGGCTGCAACTAATGATTATTTTAGTAGTCCACTAATCTGATCATTATTTTTTCGATTAGTCAACAATTATTTCTCCCATGTCCTCCATCTCTAGAAACAATAGAAACATCTAAACATTGGATTTAAAATCATTTTAAATGTCTAGATGTTTAAACATGGAAAGTACTGATATTTAATTAGTAAATATGAAATCAGTTGTGTTTGGCCACTTTTGGAGACAGAGTAAGTTGAGTATAAACTGTGTAAGTGAGCTATTTACCCATCTCCCATTGTGTTTCTGTCCCCAACACTTTGTGTTATGTGGTACCGTTACAACTTAGCTATTAGTTGACAATGAAATTTCTCGTCGACAAATTTAATTAATCAACATTGACGATTATATCGTCTAATTTTTGCAGCCCTAATGCTCATGGCAAGCCAATGAGGAGCATTAGAGTTTGAGTGATGAGGCCTGATAGTGGGTTTCAGATGAATGGGACATTTATTTTTTCAAAGTTGTGCAGGAATTTAACATTCTTCGATCCACAGTGGGCAGAGCAGAGAGTGAGAGAAAAGGACCCTGACCAAAAGTGTTCGGTTAGGATTGTCCACAAACAGGCAAACAGACAAGCACATCCTGTCCCATAACTTTTGCAATCTCAGAGTAATTAGTAATGGCAAATTCCTGTACGGTAATTCACACCAGAAAGCCAGAAGTACTCCATGAACTGACTTTGATCTAATGTTCATTATAATGGAAAAGCTTCTAGCAATGTATGAATGAGGAGGTCTGGGAAGTATCAGAAGTACGGGATGGTTTCTATCCTGAATTAGAAGGCAACGGTCTTTTGTAGTGTCATAGCACCACCATGTGGAAAATTTTAAGGTTTACAATGATGTCAAAAGAAGCTGAGTGTATTTATTTTTATGTTTAGCAATCATGACAGTCTATACTTTCAGTAGATTCATTTTTGGATTTGTTTATGGGGTGTGTCTTATTGAACCAATGCTGTCACAGTTGAGCACATTTATTATGTGTGTTTATAAAGTGCAGTGAAAGAAGGTCAGAGGCCACCTTCCATTTGTTTTATTTCAAATCAATCCTGTCATTACATCCAAGTCAGGAAGTATTTTCTAAGCGTATCAGATCTTGCTTATGGTCTGCATTACATATGAAAACATCCACAGGTGAGTCTGTCCATCTTTTCACTGTCAGGAGATGTCAGGAATGCTGTGGGCCTGAAAGATGATCAAGAAGCATCAGAAAAAAGAACATTTGCAGATGTGCACAAATGCACACTCATAGAGCAATGGAAAAAAACTCAAATTTTCAGATCTCAGCATCATTAAATATGTTTTGGCATGGCTTGGAGGATTGAACTTAAAAGCAACGCTCCTGAAAAGAAGAGAAACTGGAACGAAAGTAAACAGAGGAGATTATGAATATTGAAACACCTGGTATTACATTTCATTGTGTACATTTCTGGTAAATTCATATTGTTGAGAGAAATTTAAGCTACATTGTTCTGCCCATCTCAACCTCAGTGACTGTTAAGGAACATGAACCACAGAGGGACATGGGCTACTGTGAAGACTGTGTGTGTGTGCGTGTGTGTGTGAGCCTTGAATAGCTGTTGCTTTGTATCTGAGATAAAAAAACATTCTAATTTATCTCTGTCTGTGTTTTTGCTATTTTAATGCCAACATTGATACTATACCTGTATAAATGATAATGTCTTTGTCATTGAGTAATATGAGTGTTTGTGAACATCCCTTCTGATGAAAGCATTCAGTTGCTTTAAATTGCACCCATTGCTGGCATCATTTGAGTCATCTTCCCTGCAGTGCATTCTGGTCCCATTGTGCTCAGACATCCACAATAAGGTAAATAATAGGCCAATTATCAAGCAGTGCATTCCAGGATTTGCAACACCTTAGACACCCCTTAATAACACCTTCACAGCACATAGCTACAGTGTAGCATCACCTTATCAACCTCCTAGATACCTGAGGGAACCACTTTAGCTGCACAACCATTCTGTGTTTACTTTAAGAAATGCACTTTTCTAGTAATTATGCAATTTTGATAAGTTTTATTTTTATTATTCCGATTTTATGATGACGTGTGTCCTGATCTTGAATTGTACGAAACAGCTTTAGAAAGTGCAACAATTTTTATACCGTAAATGTCCAAAGCACTCTCATAGGAATGCACTGAAATGTGTCTGTAAACTTGAAACTAAAAATATAACTGTCAGACAGGTCATATTTTTAAGCTACAATCAACAAAGCGCCACCTCTTTCTCTCCATTGGTCTCCAGTACTGTCTGTGCATGAAGAAGCTTCCAACCAGCTTTTGGGCAAATGTTTTGCAACCCACATTTTAGCCAGAAGCTTATGGACACACCAACATTCCATTTAAACGTAGCGCAGCAACACCTTAGCCACCACCTAGTGTACCATAGTAACACTTTAGAGCTACCACCCAAACCATAGCAACACCTTAGCAACAACATGGCAAGCTCTTAGCAAAACCAACACCTTTAGCACAGCAACACCTTAGCAATCGCCTAGCAACCAACAACTTACTTAATCAACATCTTTACATCTACCAACAATACTTCAGTAACCACCCAGCAACACCTTAGCAAAACCAACACCTATATCACAGCAACACCTTAGCAATCAACATCTATATCATAGCAACACCTTAGCAACCACATAGTGTACCATAGCAACAACATAGCAACCACCGCCTTAACTATAGCAATACTTTAGCAACCACATGACAAGACCTTAGAAAACCCTACACCTATACCATAACATCTTAGCAATCACTTCATGTACCATAGCAACACCTTAGTAACCACCACCTAAACCATAGCAACACCTTAGCAACCACATGGCAAAACCTTAGAAAACCCTACACCTATACCATAACATCTTAGCAATCACTTCATGTACCATAGCAACACCTTAGTAACCACCACCTAAACCATAGCAACACCTTAGCAAAAACATGGCACAACCTTAGAAAACCCTACACCTATCCCATAACATCTTAGCAATCACTTCATGTACCATAGCAACACCTTAGTAACCACCACCTAAACCATAGCAACACCTTAGCAACCACATGGCAAGATCTTAGCAAAACCAACACCTATACCATAGCAACAATTTGGCAACCATCACTTAAACAATAGCAACTCCTTAGCAACATACACCTCAATCGTATTAACCAGCTAACAACATCTTGACATCAAACACCTACACCATTGCTGAGTTGCAACCATACATCATTATTTAGTTAAACCGTAGTACTACTATAAAAGATGAGCCGCATGCAGGGTGTGTGTGTGTGTGTGTTTACTGATTGTACGTGATTCTCTTTCAGAGCTGAGTGAATGGGCCCGTTTTTCCACTTGAATGGGTCTCCCTCTACACAACTCCAAAAGACTACACCACCCCAATCTCTCTCTCTCTCTCTCTCTCTCTCTCTCTCTCAAACAATCCCTCTGTCTGAATCACTCGAGCCCCCTTTTCCCACAGTGCTCACAAGAGGATTCTCCTCTGCCCAACCGAGACAAACAAGCTACACACTGCCTCCACCCCCTCAGCTACCCTCACCTCAAATCAACGCCCCCTGAATAAACACAGGCTAAAACCAGCATTTCAGACTGCTCTCCATCATCAACCACCACAGAACCGCTTCCACTCCTGACATCAGAGTGCAGTCCACCCCATTCCCTCCATCATTCAGCCTCTCCACCCTCAGCTGCCTGTCTGCAGGGTTGCCAGGTCCAACAAAAATTTCCAACCCAAAGTAGTCATAAACCTGCCCTTTAGAAGCTGAAACTAGCCCAAAATATGGCTACCACACGTTTGCAAATGGCAAAACAACTCTTGAGTGTACTTAGTATATTGTTTATAAGGGATTTATTATTAGGATTGCTATTTACCTTTAACTAATTGACAATATTGTAACATTAGTGTTTTATTCGTTATTTTATACCAGTTTTATACCCCAGTCAAGACATTTAATAGTAACATAATTAGCAGAAAAACCCTTACTTTTACTTACTCTTTTCTGTTCTTGCTCCTTCTGAACTTTCTTCTCCCCTCTTTAACAAAGAGACAGCACTGTCTCTTGCTGTCTCTCTCTCTCTAGCCGTCTCTCTCCCTCTTAACTGTCTCTCTCACGCTGTCTCTTTCTCTTGCAGTCTCTCGCTCTATTCCTCACGCTGTCTCTCCCTCGCTGTTTCTCTCACGCTCTCTCTCTCCCCCCGTCTGTCTCTCTCTCTCTCTCTCTCTCTCTCTCTCTCTCTTGCTGTCTTTCTCTCAGTTTTCAATTTAAAATAGCTTTATTGGCATGAATTGCAATTAACAACATAAGCATAAGCTATGGAGTCAAAAAAGGGTCATAAAGATTTTGAGTTTGTAAAACAGAAGTCACAAATGTACTGAAACTTGTAACTGCGTTTAAACAACTGCATGCACGAAAATCCAAATCCACAAATTAACTGGAATGTGCAAACTTGAAACAGAAAGTAATATTAATAATAATTCAAATGTACAAATGTGAAAAAAATATTTTAATTATATATAAATATATATTTTTTAATTTGTAAATCCAATCTCTTGAATGTGTGAATCAGTACTGCTCAAATGGCTTAAGCTGGATCAGACCAAAAATCACATGGAATTTGTGAGGTTGTAAATGTGACAGTGGGTGTTTTTCACTGTGGAGCTAAAAATCCTCTCATTCATCTTCTCTGCTGCGTGTGCGAAGCTCTAGCTGCAGTTGCGAATTTTGACCCTGTTTTGACGCCTGATTGATGGACCAATAGGAAAGCTTTATCAGGACCAATCAGATTACGGGGTTTGTTTAACCAATCAGAACACTGGGTGGGTCTCTGCAGCTCGGAGTACTGGGTGTGTCGAAAGGTGTGGGCGTGTCGAAAGTGTGGCCGCCATTTTGGAGTCGGCCACCATGCGCCCCCCAGTGGATCAATTTACACTGAGGAAGGAGTTTAATAAAACAATAATATTCATAACTCTACCATTTTTTACCCGATTTACACACGGTTTGGTTTGTTACAAACAGCAGAGATGTAGTAATGATACAGGACGCTGTCACACATTACAAATATGTGCTTTCATACTTTATATTATGCTCTTTATCAAAGACAGACATATGGTATAGCATATTAATAAGTACATAAATTAATTAATTAATTTATATATATATATATATATATATATATATATATATATATATATATATATATATATATATATATATATGTGTGTGTGTGTGTGTGTGTGTGTGTGTGTGTGTAATATAAAATTAATTCATATTATTAGAACATAATATAAAGTATTTCAGCATGAAAGCACGTATTTGTAATGTGTGACAGCGTCCTGTATCATTACTACATCTCTGCTGTTTGTAACAAACCAAACCGTGTGTAAATCGGGTAAAAAATGGTAGAGTTATGAATATTATTGTTTTATTAAACTCCTTCCTCAGTGTAAATTGATCCACTGGGGGGCGCATGGTGGCCGACCCCAAAATGGCGGCCACACTTTCGACACGCCCACACCTTTCGACACACCCAGTACTCCGAGCTGCAGAGACCCATCCATTGTTCTGATTGGTTAAACAAACCCCGTAATCTGATTGGTCCGGATAAAGCTTTCCTATTGGTCCATCAATCAGGCGTCAAAACAGGGTCAAAATTCGCAACTGCAGCTAGAGCTTCGCACACGCAGCAGAGAAGATGAATGAGAGGATTTTTAGCTCCACAGTGAAAAACACCCACTGTCACATTTACAACCTCACAAATTCCATGTGATTTTTGGTCTGATCCAGCTTAAGCCATTTGAGCAGTACTGATTCACACATTCAAGAGATTGGATTTACAAATTAAAAAATATATATTTATATATAATTAAAATATTTTTTTCACATTTGTACATTTGAATTATTATTAATATTACTTTCTGTTTCAAGTTTGCACATTCCAGTTAATTTGTGGATTTGGATTTTCGTGCATGCAGTTGTTTAAACGCAGTTACAAGTTTCAGTACATTTGTGACTTCTGTTTTACAAACTCAAAATCTTTATGACCCTTTTTTGACTCCATAATAAGCGGTCATTTTTAGAAATAGCCCAAAAAACGCACCCCTGAATTTTCCCCCGCGACTGGATTTTCAAACAACCCTAATTTTGCGGGAAAACCGATAACCTGGCAACTCTGCCAGCCTGGCTGGGTGAGTGGAGAGTGGGTGGGTGGTGGTCCGTGAATCACTCACTCGCTGCAGAGCGCCGCTGCCTGGGAAACACACATGCAGACATTTAATAAGAGTAGCCACCGATCTGAGCAGCGTCCTCGCGCGCGCACACTCACACACGCGCGCGCGCGCTCACGCAGCTCCGTGATCCGGAGGGAGAGGATGACGGCACGCCTCCTTCGCACGCTCGGGGTGTAGAGCCCACCACCCTCTGAAACCCAGAGACCCCCGGAATCAGCGTGAAGCGGGGGGCGCGTCCAGCAGCTGCGGGTAAGAGCGGTTTAATAACAGCGGGTTAATGTGGGAAATGGGAATTCTGGGATTTGTAGCTGTGAAGGTAATTGAAAGGGTGATGTAAGTGAATAGGGGCTGATATAAGGAGAGGGGAGATATAAGGGGTCAGTAATCGCTGGCTCATCGCTTTAAATGCTGTGTGTGTGTGTAAGGTGATAGTGATAGTGATGGTGAGGTGGGCGTGTGTGGGCAGTGATGAGGGTCTCTGTACTGAGCATGTGATGGTGTGTGTTTGACATGTGTCAAATGTGTCATTGTGTGAGTTAGTATAGTATAGTAAGCAAGCTAAAATATAAAGGTGAAAGTTACTGCCCAGGCTACACACTCATCCACCTGTTCGCCTCCAGAGCCTCCTTACACAGCATGGATGGATGGGAGAGTGACGTAATGGTAATCAGCAGTCCAGCACAGTGTGTAGAAACATGGCAGGAGCTACACCTCCCTGTCTCAGCTCCACAGTGTGGGGAAGACCACTGACAGCCCCCACCAGAGCCAGACAGATGTTGGTGTGTGTCAGTATTCTGACCCTGTGTGCTATAGTATGGTACAGCAACACCTTAGTAACCACCAACTAAACCATAGCAACACTTTTTTTGCAACATACACATTAGTAACCACATAGCAACACCTTAGCAATTCCAACACATACCATTCTGGAAAAAAATGATTGATTTTACCAAATTGAAAACCTCTTGAATATAATTAAGAGAAAGTTGGATGATCACAAGCCATCAAACCAAGCTGAACTGCTTGAATTTTTGCACCAGGAATGGCATAAATTTATCCAAAAGCAGTGTGTAAGACTTGTGGAAGAGAACATGCCACGATGCATGAAAGCTGTGATAAAAAAACAGGGTTATTCCACCAAATATTTATTTCTGAACTCCTAAAACTTTAGGAAAGGGAGGAGCTACTCATATCTGAACCAATTATTAAGGGTTGTTTCTGCCAAGATTATCAAGAATGTTTTCTTGAGAAGAAGAACACTTCTGACAAGTTTCTTTTCAAGAATGAGCTTGCAGGAACACAAGAACCATGCAATATTGGCACTCCTAGAACATCCCTCAGCCAATCACATTGCGGGGTTGAAACTTGGAACAGTGGTATAACTTAGCTTACTGTAATCTTACTTCTGAAAAGTAAAATTATACAAACATACTCATATATTATGGCTGAATTTTGGAGATTAGAATGTCATTTATGCTTTTACTTCTAATCATAACATACTCAATTCATTTTTATTTAATAATCAACAATAATCAACTTGTTGTGTAAATATTTTTGCTATACATGTATTACTGACAGAAATCTGGCCTGAACTGAGATATATTCTTTTAGAATGGCACAGAATAAGCTCCTTACTTTTCATAGTGTGTGCAAATCGCTAATTTGACTTTGTGGTGAAACGATCGTGCA
The DNA here is from genome assembly GCF_023375975.1 of Astyanax mexicanus. NCBI lineage: Eukaryota > Metazoa > Chordata > Actinopteri > Characiformes > Acestrorhamphidae > Astyanax > Astyanax mexicanus. The sequence continues at coordinate 20,089,109 of NC_064424.1, forward strand.
CCATCTAATGTGGTCATAAATAATAAATAGCGATATTATATTGATAGCTTCATGCTGTGCTGCTGAACGAGGCTGCAAATGGTATATGGCATCATCAATAATTCACGGTAATGCAATGAGAATTCAATTAACCTATATATCAATAAGGCTCAAAAGCGGCCTCACAGATCAAATTAATCAGAGAGCCAGTATAGATCATGAGGAGATCTAAACACCTTGCTTGTTGTGTTTTTCTTCTTAATTTCTTTCATTTATAAAATGTGTATGGCGTCAGCGTATGTTGAAATTGTTTGAAGCAGCCCTGCTCTTTATGACCAAGTTTCCCAAAGCTTTATTTGATAAGATCATCTTTCAGGATGCATTGTCTACAATATCATCATTTTCCAGTGGTCTTAGTGCTTAGAGGCTTTTATGAAATCCAGCCATTGTAGCAGCCTACTGTGTTGTGTATGTCAGTCTCCTTTTGGACCTCATTGTTTGTTTGGCATGAAATTGATTTGCATGGATCTAAATGAAGGCTTGCAGTACAATACTCTGGTTTATGTAATTTATTATTGTCTGCTTTACATGTAATTATCTTGTGCCAAGCTGAGGGTGGTTCCTCTTTTGAGTGTTGTCTCGTTTTCATGTCTTCTCTGGGAACCTTTATTCTTATGACATTGGGAATTTCTACTTAACAGTGACTAATTTATTTGGAAAACATGACAGAGAAACTTCCGATACTTTAGCTCACAGAAGCCGTGTGCTGATCGACATCACCCTAGAAGTGATGAGAAGTGCCAAGAGTGCCGTCTACCCACCTAGAGAGAGCAGGTCCAATTAGGCTCTCTCAGGGCTCTGGCAGCTGATGACAAGCTGCATGAGCAGGATTCAAACCGCAATCTCCCGATCATAGTAGCAGTGCTTTAGCAGTGCTGGACACTCGGAGCCCGCTTGTTCAGATGTAAATGCATTGCTAGTGATATAGATAAAAGTTTAAAAATTGACCTGTATTTTTTAAAATGTCTTTTGACATTAGGAGTTTTGGCTACAGTTTAACAGTATGCACTATAAAAAGTGCTCTACAAATTGAACTGGCTTTAAAACAATGCTTAAAGGAACAATGTGTAGTAAATCACAGAAAGCATGTTTTTTTCCCCCATCCTCTTCTTCCCAGATGCAAAACTCACATGAATAACCATGTTGAGGACACTGAACCTACAGGAATGTAGGTTATTTTTTCCGTGTCAAGGTAAAGTTACATTTATAGCTAAACCGAGAACTCAAATTAGATTAGTTTCTAAAGAATATTCCTCTTACGTTGGTCTATTGCACACGTTACTGCTTTACCTTGTTGTAGAATGGCGGCATTAGCATTAGCCAGCACTAGTCTGGATCACTTTACCTGTCTTAAATACTTGCTGTCTTGCATAAACCCAACTTTATGCAGACCACTGAGTATAAACGTAAGCACCTGAATGTTTAAATTACTTAAAATGCCCATCTTTACCCATCCATAGTTGTGATAATGTACCTAGTTATAGTTAGCTAGCCTTAGCTAGAGCTTAAACTGAACTGAAATGAACCAGCTCGCCATTTGTCTTGTAGTCCTTCTGGATTCTACGGTATCTCCATATATCAAACACATTGCCAGTATTTACTTGCGCTTGACTCCATTTCTGGTTTGGAGCATTTTAGAAGAATGATAAAGCAGCAACATGCTGTGTTTGCCTGCAGTTTTTTTATACATGGCAACCCAAGGTGTAAAAAAATAAGTCTGAGGGATAGGCAGGTAAGCAGTGCTTGAATATGGCATGTTCCCTTAATATCTGAGGACACATTCTGGTCAGTTTATGAGTTAGTATAGAAAATATAATACAAATTGGCCCTTAGGATCAGATTCAGAACATACATCAGGCTTTAAAATATATTCATGGGTTCTTAAGGAGGGTTTTCATGAAAATCAATGGTGCTATACTGGCTAGTCCTTATGTGGCTAAATGCAGGTGTTAAGTTGTGGCTTAGTGGTTAAAGCACTTGGTTATTGATCAGAGATTTGTTTGTTCACTATTGGGCCCATGAGCAAAGCACTTAACCCTCTTTATTTCAGCAGCACCATACCATCCTGACCTCTAACCTCAGTTTTCCAAGCTAGGATATACAAAGCAAGACATTTTCTTGTAATTTACAAGCGTAATGTTTATATTGCCATGCCAAAAGTCATGGGATAGCAGTGTTTAAATGAACCATGAACTGTTGCCTCATAGTACTGCTTGGAAAAGCCAACACCTGTACAAATTATGAGGCGTTATCTTGTGAGGGAGGCTAAACACTGGCTAGCATGCATAAGGCAAGGCAATGTGAATTGTCGTAGGCCTGATAGTGGGTGTCAGGTGCAACACACATTACATTGCAAGATTGTGTTGCCATTTACTGAAATTTACTGGACAGTTCACAGGATGATAATGATCGTGGCTGGTGGTGTCTGGCAAGAATTGTCCATGTGAACAGACAAGCAAATCTGGCAGAAATTCAGCTTTTTCCAAAAGACTTTTTATAAAGCATAGAAAAGGTTCTTGGACTATTGCTATTAGTCAAAGAACCCTAATTAATCAAACCCCCCAATTGCAAATAGCACCGTTGGCATGTTTGGATAAAGTACCCCTTTAACCCATGCCCAAAATCCCCGGAGCAGATTTGCTTTCTGCAAGGAAAACAACATTCCGATAAAAGAATGATCCCCAGTGTCTCTTGGGAAACACGTAGACTTAGCTTCTCATCGTGGAAAGGAGATTTTAAATAGAAAAGCTCTGCCTCAGCTCGGCCTCTCCTGAATCTTGTAAGCTCATTTGCTTTGCTTTTGATGCTTATTTTTATCAGAATGCAGCACTAGCTTCCTCCGCTGAAGGGAAATGCCACTGACTCAGATTCCCCCAATAGCCTCGGAAGAGGAAGCATAGCATGCAACTCAATTCAGTCGTCTAATGCACATTCCGGGATCCGCGTCCGTGAAGGGATTATATAAACTCGCCTCTTTGTCATCGAGCCTGGCGTGTCATGCCACTACCGCGGCTGAGGCGTAGCCATGGTTTCTCCTTATAAATCAGTACAGTGCTTCAGACTGTGGAGGCCGAGCAAGGGCTGCACTGTCAGTAAGTTTTAGTCCAAACTTAAAGCGTAAAGCAGAATTCACCTAAACCTTATTTATCAGTGAAGGTAAAAAGTCATTCAGAGGGGTTTGGTGTGAAATGCTTCATTACGCCAAATATGTGTAAGTTTGATCAAAATTTTTTGCTACCCTTCTTGTGTATACCTCACAGGCGTTATTGGTTAAAGTTTATTCGACTCATTTTAGTCAACAAATTTTTATAATCAACGTTAAATGATAATTAAGGTTGGACCTGGAAAACATGGCAAAACACAGCAGAGACCTCACCTCTCCCGCAAGGTCCGTGATTCTCACACATACTAATCATATAAAATAACCTTGGAGACCAGGACAATTTTTAATGTCAGACTCAATCGCGCACTTCAGCAGAGAGCAACAAGCAAAACAAACTCACTATGTGATTGTATTTCTTTTAGTGACAGCAAAACATTAAATATACAGGGGTTGGACAATGAAACTTAAAACACCTAGTTTAAGACCACAATAATTTATTGTCCCGAAGGACAGTTCTGGTGGAAACAGGAGAGTTGAGGTGCACATTGAATTCTGCAGTGATTTGAGCAGCCGTGGTTTTATGTTTTTTTTTGATTCAATCAGGGTTAGCACCCGAACTTCCCTTTCAGACAGCTTCCTCTTGCGTCCACAGTTAATCCTGTTGGATGTGGTTCATCTTTCTTGGTGGTATGCTGACATTACCCTGGATACCGTGGCTCTTGATACATCACAAAGACTTGCTGTCTTGGTCACCGATGCGCCAGCAAGACTGGCACCAACAATTTGTCCTCTTTTGAACTCTGGAATGTCACCCATAATGTTGTGTGCATTGCAATATTTTGAGCAAAACTGTGCTCTTACCCTGCAAACTGAACCTTCACACTTTTCGTGCTCTTACTGGTGCAATGTGCAATTAATGAAGATTGGCCACCAGGCTGCTCCATAGCCATGAAACCTCCCACACTAAAATGACAGGTGTTTCAGTTTCATTGTCAAACCCCTGTAAAAATACATATTTGTGGTTGAGGTGGAGTTTTTTAGGGTGGGACGTCTGCTACGGGCATGGCTTCAGTTGTATACTTATCATAACATGATTTTGGGTGATTTTCCAGGAAACAATAGGCCTAGTGCTAGACTTAGATTGGGGGATTACCTGATCCAGTATGAATTAGTCTTTGTCTGTTCTTTTTATAGTTCATTGGTGTGTGCCAAAGTTGTGCCATGTGTCAGAGTTAATACAGCAAACACATAGAGAAAAGAGCAACAGAGACTCTGCCAGGGTTTAATTCCAGTCCAATCTAACTTCACTGCACCTTTAGCCATTTAAACATATACAGTATTTCTGTGTTCAGCTTTTGTGACCTGGTAAACCGTCACAGTTCAGAAGAAGAGTGAATCATTCAGGTCAGAGATCATTGCTTTACTGGCCATTCCATCAGTCATGGTCTGGGGTTAGGGTGGAGATGTGTGACAAAACTGCAAAACCACTTTTTTTAGATATTTTTACTTTGTCTTCTGTTAAATATAATTCTACTTCCCATTCTCTTTACACCCAACACCCAGTTTACACATTATTAGTGAACTTAGTCATTCATTGGGGTATGAGTGTAGTAGAGAGTAAGTGCACTGCTGTCCAGTGTGACATATAAAATTATGAAAGAAAAAAGAAGCTCTGATTTGTTTCTCAATACAAACTCGGGTTCCTGGAAAGAAATTTCACAAGAATTAACTCACTGGAACACGAGAGCATGAGTGAGACATGACTGCTAGCTAACTGGATCCTCCTTCTTAAAAGATTAAGAAACCTCTGCTCCTAGTGGTCCAGCAAGCTAAGCACTGCCAGTATGATCAGGAGACTGCCGGTTCGAATCCTGTTCATGTTGCTTGCCATCAGCTGCCGGAGCCCTGAGAGAGCACAATTAGCCTTGCTCTTTCTGGGTGGGTAGATGGCGCTCTCTCCCCACATCATTCCAAAGGGTGATGTCTGCAGCACAATGTGTCTGTAAGCTGATGTATTAGAACCGTGTCGCTGCGTTTTCCTCAGAGTGCGCTGTGACGCTACTCGGCAATGCTGCTTCAGCAACAGCTCGAAAGGAGGGGAAGTCTGACTTCACAAGTGTCGGTGGAGGCATGTGCTAGTCTTCACCCTCCTTGTGTTGGGGCCTCACTCTAGTGATAGGGGGAGTCCTAATGAGTGGGTTGGGTAATTGGCCAAGTAAATTGGGGAGAAAATGAGAAAAAGGCTAGATTAACCCTTCGCTGTGAATCAGTGGAATCACATTGTCACTGTCATACAAAATCTCCATTTTTGCTATTTATACTTTTTGACATTATGTCCTTTCTTTACACCATTGCAGGGCCAAATTGTTACTAAGGCTACGCCACATGGTTCCAAAGATGTTAGACCAGTTCAGAACATGCCATTAGCAGATATTCCAAGTTGCAAAAGATTTCAAAGAGGTACCCCCAGACCTGGACTTGGACAAACCCCCCCCATGCATTCCGTCGAGGAGGGGGAAAAAACCTCACTGCCTACGCACAATAAAAACTGATTCGGTAAATCACAGATTCTTTGCAGAGAACAGGCCAATCAGAGGGAGAGGGAGAGAAAGGCACTGCCCTCATGTGCATATTCATGAAGCACATGCAAAACAGAAAGGGGAAAAAAGTCTGTGTCGCCTGCATGCACGTTTGTGTTTACTCCTGGGCCACTCGTTCTAGATTACTGGAGATTTTATCTGACTTGCGGGCATCAGAAAGCCATAATTGATATGCAGTAGACTCCCACAACTTCCAGGAGACTTGGGAAGTCTGCATCAGCTTAAGATTCATAGGAAATTTTACTGTATTTACACGATTTATTGACTAAGAGAAGGGCTCCTCACAGTCAGCAAAATCAGCAAATCCTCACTATCATTAAAACCTTCTATGAAACATTTCTGTGAATTTTATACAATGTTAGGTCACCTTTGGTCTTTAGGCAGTCTGACCGTCCAATGTTATGTTAATAAGGTCCTGCAACCAGTGGCCATTTTCTGAGAGAACATTCCAAAGCACAGTTCCAACAAGACAATGCTCGTCTGCATACTGCTGCTGCTGTTTAACAAGCTTTCCTTCAAGACACAGATGCTATGCCATGACCAGCCACATTGCAAGACCTGTTCCTGACTAAAAATATGAGGGATGCTACTAAACATGCTGTTAAAACTCCACCATTACTGCTAAATCTGCTGGAAATGCATCAGAATATTCAATCTGCATGAGATGTTTTATAGCAGGACACCATTAGGAACCTCTACAACCCCATACTGGGATGCCTGGCATATTGCACTACACATGCGTTAGACTACACTACTTTTGTAAGTGTAGCTCTCTAAATATGACCAAACTTTGCTCATATCTGTCAATTTATTAAGTGTATTTTTACATGTCTTCTAAATGTTATGCAACTTTTTGATCATTTTCGACAGTTGAAAAGAATCTACACTTCATGTTCACTCGATCCATCATTCCTCTAAGGGCTCATCTAATAAAATTACTGGAGTTAACACAGTGATGGAATGACCGTCAATGGTTACGACAGTATGGGGGATTCCCCATACCGCTCAACTGTCGGGTTAAGTCGGCCAGAACACCTTAATAGGGAAGCCCCCCCCGCCATTTCTCGTTGCTAGTGTGCCAAACTGCTGCCATGGCAACGTAGAAAGTCGTGCGAGCTCATCATCATCATCCTCGCTGCACGGGGTTCCTGGGTCACATGCGCAGCTGCAGCTCACGGTTGTTTGCGCTTGCTTGTTTGCCGTGCAGAAATGGTACAGGGGCGCAAGGCCTTAGGGGTCGGCATGGCCTATATTTACACCGACAGGCGAAGGGGAAACCTACAGTTTTTTTTAACGTTTTGTTGAAAGAGCCGCTGGTGTAAGGGGTGTTTCTATTCAATTCGTGAGGGGCTTTTCTCAGATGCACCATACTGCCCTAAAACAGTGGGCAGCCGAGCATGAGCAGACCAGGGGCAGTTACCATGGTGATGGCCTCCAGACTCTGGGGCTGACGAGGTGAATCCTGTGTGTTTAATAAGAGCTAGATTAGTGAGTTTGTGCTGTTGTGTGCCTGTGTTTCCTGTTCATTCCTTTCCTGTTCATAGGTGCACCACTAATATATGCACGCATTATAGGTTATTATATCAAATCATTAAAAAAACATAGTTCCATCAACACCAAGAGAGTAGTGCCGGGTGGTATGACCAAAAATATATATCACGATTTCATTGTATATTACAGTTTTTTTTTTCCGCATAACTGGGCTTTAGTATAGGTTTGTGACTTTGGCTTTGATTATTATTGAGTTTACGTTGTACCACAAAATTACACAATATTTTTTTAGAAATAGACTTCACGAGCAAAAGAATAGCTGAAAAATGTAAACAATAGACCTTAAAAAATACCTAGACAAAACCTTATATATTTTAAATAGTTCCATAAATACTATAAAGGGTCCTAAAATACTCAAAATATAAGTAAAAAAAAAACTCTATTGAACAAGTAAGACAAGTTTAATGTCAAGTTACAATAAGTTATTCTTGATGCCAAGACATTACAGTAATAAAATCAGCCACAATTCCCTTCTTTTTCCAGTTAAGAAATAAATTAAATTCAGTGTGGATTAAAACTCCTCCAATCCTCCAAGCTACAGTATTAGTGTATTTAAAAAGGCTGTGGTTACTGCTCTTGAAGTTTATTTTCACCTCGTATCCAGAATTTTAGGGAGTTTTATTACTTTTTCACCCAGGACTGTTTCTCTGAGCTGTGGGTTGATTCTGCAAATCCATTTGTCTCTTTTTTGAGTGAATAATTGCTGTTTGCTGTGTTTTTTCAATTTTAATTAAAATAGATAAAATCACTCATACAGTGAGGAACAGTAGCAGGAGCTCCTCAGATAAGGGGCTGTCATTTTTCTTCAGGCAGGACGGAGCGTTTGACTCTACAGAGCTGAGCTATCATTGTTCCAGTGTGTTAACTTGTTAGCTGTATCTGCTTCTTTGGCTGTGCTGTTCTTTGCAGCACCTCTAGCGGTGTGAGGGTATGTGTAAAATGCATACCGATTTTAATTTTCCCTCAGCACTACAAGAGAGGGATCACATTGTAGAGCTCCGGGTAGCAACAGGTGACCAACAAGTCCATGTGTGGAGGTACTGTGGTCAACACCAAGACAGTTTGTTGTACAATTTTGGATGATAGCAGATCACCTTGTTTTTTCATTACTTGTTTTTAAGCACTTTGACAATCTAATGTTACCTGAATATGGTTCTGCAATCAGTGGCCCTATCTTTTCTGAATGCACCTTTTCTGATGTGCTATTCCAATAGGACAATACTCGTCCACATACTGCTGCCACCTCTAGAGCTTTAAAGACACAGATGCTATTGGATGCACTAGCAACACTCCATCCATATCACAAATTTTGTAGAATCCATGTGGGAATATTCAAGGTGCATGGCATAGATTATCACAGGAAACTTCTGGTTCATAACCTATGTGGGCTTAATTATTTAGTTCCCATGGCTTAATAAGTTGTGGCCAAGCATTATTATTTTTGTACTTGATGTCACCTTAAGAGCTCTGTAAAAAAAAAACTGTTTTTTTTTTTGTTTCCGCACATAAACACTTGAACACTTTAAAAAAATCACCTCATACTTACGAGCTCCAGTGTAGTTACCAACAAGTGACAGAGGGTGATAATAACATCATGAATACACTTCCTCCCCTCCAGCACATTTTTCAGGCTAAATGAACACACAGATATGACACACTGTCCCAGCAGATTCACAGACGTGCTGTGCTTCAGTCAAAGCATTCAGAGGAGCATATCTTTTCAAACCTTACATGACAAACATGGTTCTGTAAGCCTTTATTGATATGAAGCCAATGGCATTTTTAGCAGAAAAAGAGTCTTTTTTTTAACTGGAGCCTGCAACTTGAACTTGAATGTCAAATTTCTTAGTTCCAAGTATAAGAAATATAAATATATATATATATATATATATATATATATATATATATATCAATTGAATTTAAATAAAAAATACATTTCAATAATAAATTGAAATTAAATCAGTCATACACCCAATACTGCAGTACTCTCCAACTTATTTCTGTGGACATGTTTTCATTGTGTTTAGATGTGTAAAATACTTTACAAAATGTTATTAATTGGGGTGTATGATGCAAACCTGGGAAAATGATGACAAGGATAACCTGGGGCATAAGAAATGGGACATACTGTGTTTTGGTTTTATTTGCCATAAAACAGTGATAAATGTTTACCAGGGCAGATGTGTTAAGTGCAAAAACCTTAGCTAACTGCTTTTGCTTTGAAAACCTATGGAATATAATCAGGAGGAAGATAAATGATCACAAGCCATCAAAGTTATCCAAAAGCAGTGTGTAAGACTGGTGGAGAAGAACATGCCAAGATGTATGAAAACTGTGATTAAAAACCAGGGTTATTCCACCAAATATTGTTTTTAAACTCTTAAAACTATAAATATGAACTTGAATGAAATGCATTATTTGAGGTCCGGAAGCATCTTTTTCGTTATTTCAGCCATTTCTCATTTTCTGCAAATAAATGCTCTAAATAACAATATTTTTATAATTATAATTATACAATTTAGGAGAACTGTTGTCCGTAGTTTATAGAATAAAACATATATATATATATATATATATATATATATATATATATATATATATATATATATATATAACTTTTATAAAACTTTACATAATAAAATCAGAGAAAATGATTCAGAAACTGAAGTGGTCACTTTTTTTCCAGAGCTGTACATTCATTTTTATTCTTCCCTATTAGTTATTTTCTAGAATGGAGAGTTTACTTTCAAACCACTATTAAATACATTGTTTACATAATTGGTAATTGTAATACATAATTGGTATTAAACATTTGGATCCCTCAATTAAGAATCACTTTGAGGATTACATTCAGTTCAAGCTACTTGTCATTAATGAACAAGTATGTTGTATAAGAATGAGATAATGTGAGCATCTGGTGCAGCTTGGAGGAGGATAGATTCCCTGTTAGAGGCTTCTCTTATGTCAGTCTCAGAGTGCTCATTAGAGCTCTGAAGCAGGGGTGCTGTAGTGTAAGCAGTTTTGAGACAATGTCTGTTGTAAAAAAAAAAAAACTCTGCATGAATGCTGTATATTATATTGAATTAAATGCAGAATGATTCAGGAGTGATCAATCCAATATGAATAATCCAAAAATTTTCCTGCCTCCAAAAAGGGATTTTACTCCAGGACTCCACACAGGGCAGCTGTATTATATTAATGGTATATGTTAAATTGATTAAATTGATTGGGTCATTTTCACCAAACTGCATCACAGAGACCACAAGGAATAGACATCGTCTCTTAGAGAGATAAATGTAAATGTAAATAACTTACTAAACATTTTCTCAGAAGGTCATTTGGTTCCTAAAATATTCTTTCAGTGGGGAGTTTGTTAAGGGCTGTATATTAAAAAAAAACTGTTAGAAGCTGAAATAACTTTTACATTATATTCAAAGCCATAAATAATATGTCTGGTGTAGTAATAAATAGTTTTTAGCAGGGCTTAACTAAGGCCTTGTCAACACATAAAGGCCAGAACAGTAAAGTTAGCTAAGCTAACTTAGCCTTAGCATTTGTTTGTTTATAAGGACTTTCTCTGTGCAGATTTGTCTTGAGTAGCACTGCTGATGTAACGTTATTATTTGGTGACTAGAATAGCACTGTAGTTTTGAAAATGATGTTTCTTTAAAGTATATTTAAGCTATTAATTTCATTTAGTGGTGGCTAAAAGTGGCAAAATCTGTTTAGTTTGGTCTAAATTTCAGCTGAATTATAATTTTAGTGAATCCTCATGAGCGTACTCATGGATGAGTTTTTGTCTATGTGTAATTAAAAATATTTTCAAAAATGGAGGGCAAAAATATCCATTTTTAAAAATCTATGGGTATGTGCTCTTCCTATTTCTCATTCAGATCCAAAAGTTCTGAAGAGAACATTTATTGTGTGTAGGTCTTTGAAGTGCGTACTAGTGGACACTGCAGATATAATGGCCTGTTGTGTAAGGAATGCCAGGTTGCATTTGGGTCAGGCAGGGAAAGCAAAAGTCTAAATGGTCAGTGCCCATTAGCTTGATGGGACACCAGAGTAAAAGGCCAGAGAGATATATAGACCCACAGAGCACCAGGGTGTGAAGTCGAACTCTGGGGTTATCAATGCAGTTTACTAACACCTCTTTATCCATGTGAATTCGTATTAGCTCCTTTTTCAGCATCAATAGAGTCGAAAACACAATATGATTCAGTGCTGTATTTACTGCCATCAACAGGCCTCTTATTGCAACAGAATAATGCAGCCTTTTCTCTTCAGTCTTCTTTACAGTATTCTGGTTTCTGTTGACTGGGGAATGATACCAAGAATCAGAGTATTACAGAAAACAATGAAGTGTATCAGAAATTGCTTATTCATTTCAGATCACTTTTACTTGTAGAATGGCTAGTCTAGAACTTAAGACCAGACTTTGGAATTCCCAATTCCATTTCACCTCTGTTGCCCATGTTTATTTTTGGGATAGTCCAATCAGATCATTATGAGAAATTCATGTCAAGATGGCTGCGCAAGTATCCATGTAATAACCATAGCATTATCAAAGTTTAATGTAGCAACAAAGTATTATTCTTCATAACATAACAAAAAATTGCTTGTAGTATGTTGCTAATAGCTAGCTAGCTCATTTCCCCGTTCCACCTTATGAATGAATGAAGTTACATTTATATAACGCTTTTTTAGAAACCCAAGGACTCTTTACAATTTACACGTTTTACACACAACCATTTATTCTCAGCACTCATTCACATACCGGTAAGAAGCGGCAGCCAATAGCGCACAGCGTACTCTCAACCGGAAACGACGTCCACCTGGAGGTCTGCATTGGGCACTACAGCAATACAATACACTATTCAATAGAAAACAGTATTAAAATTTTCTGGTCAATTTAGAGTATCCAATTTACCTGATCTCCATGTTTTTGGACTGTGGGAGGAAACCAGAGTCCCCGGAGGAAATGCACTCAGACACAGGGAGAACATGGAAACTCTACTCAGATAAGGTCTTGAACCCAAGACCCCTGTGCTGGGAGGCGAACTTGCTAACCACTAAGCCACCGCTCCCCCTTAGATGGTGCAGAAATTGCATTCGACTGTGGTATAATTTCAGGGGGAATGAGAAAATTCCAATAACATAAAGCAAATAATAGACTCCAGTTATGAGATTGCAGAAATGTATCACTCCTCTGGTATAACAATAGACTGGCAGGGTCACCTGCAAAGCACTGACAGTAGCTTGGTAATAAAGCAGTGTTCTTTTTTATTTATTTATTTACTTTATTTATTCAGAAGGATGTCAACCACTTCAAAACAGGTTCAAAAACAAGGGGTAGTGATACAATTAAGAAAAACGATTGGGTCTAAATCAGTAACCAGAGGCCGTCATTTCCTGAGCCTTCAAACCACTCACTACTCTGACAGCCTCATGATCTTCCCTGCTGGTCTACACAGTTTCAACAGCTTATCATTTCAGCCAAAGACCTACCAAACTCACTTTGACCAAACGTGGGTATAAAAGCAGTTACTATGACAGCCTACACAGTGAGAGGCAATGCTGCTCGCTGCTATGGCAACAAGAATCAGATCGATGGAGAAGGTTCTTATAAGCCATGTTGGTGTGGAGAAAATCTAGTGCTTTAACTGCCTGCAAAAGATTTTGAAATTGTTGCTATAATACACTGTAATCTTTAAAGAATACTGATAGATTTGTATTTATGTAGTAAATGTTTGTATTAAAATTAAACATTGTGTAACATGTGTGCCTCAATTGTCCCAACAGTGTGTGTGTATAGTCCAGGGCAATCATGCCACTGGTGAAGCGCAGCATCGAGCCCAGGCACCTGTGCCGGGGGGCACTGCCCGATGGCGTGACCAGTGAGCTGGAGTGTGTGACCAACAGCACCCTGGCAGCCATCATCAAACAGCTGGGAGGACTCAGTAAGCCCAATTTGTCCTGTTTTCCTTACCTTAAAAGGTGCATTATGCGACACTAGTAAGGAACAGGGGTGTCGCCCTGTTTTCTTTCTAATATAGCAGGTCAAGATGCTGGGTGGGTGGGTGGGTGGGTGGGGGTTGTAAGCGCTACACTGAGGAACACTAAGTGTTCAGGTAAGCCAGGGTGATATTAGCTAGCGATTTGTCCCACATAGTTTCTTGATTTAACACGGTAAACATACAGACTACAGTCCGATATACTTATCTCTAAACAGCGAAAGAGCTAGAGCTTAGCGTGGTTAGCTGCTAATGCTAATACTGCTCCAGCCTTGTTGCTGGAGAGCTAAATTGAAACTCCTTTATAACGCTGTACTTTAGCGTTATACTTACAACCTGACTGGTAAAAATCATACATAAAGTGCTTCGGATTATAAGCCGCACTTAGTGATTTTTGGGAAAATTAAAGGATTTTAAGTGTGTCTTATAGTGCAAAAAATGGTAATGTGGCATTGTTAGTTCAGATTTCAAATAATTTTGTCATCATTTCAGTGTGTATATAAATATGTATGTATAAATTGCAATAGTTTCATTGTAAATGCCATCCAATTCCATCAGTTAGTTCTCTGTGATAATATTGGCACATTTTTCCCCCATAAGTTTTTTAATTGTTATTTTGCTGTATCTTAAAATGATAGGGCTATACTTAGTAATAAAGTGATTGACAGCTGGCTGGACTAGACTGCCTTTAGGATGTTGACATTCTCTTTCTGTTTATGTTTTAATGTTAAAAAGTACACTTACTGAACAATCTGGGGGTCCAGTAGAAAAATCTGCTGTATCATGCTTGGTCTAGAAGCAGAGAGTGGGTCTACCAAATGAGTAAGAACACTTAGACGTAGAGACTCAATTTCTATAGAAAAGAACGAAATGGAACATTGGCATCCATGTTTTTTATAGTCATTTTTTCAAACCTGTCTCTGAATATTACTGTAAAAGCATTTTAGCCTATCCAACATCATCTGCTGAGTAGGTCATCCTACACTAATGTCTTGTTCTGTAACGTCATGTACAGCACTGTAAAGACACATACAGCGATCATGCAAAGCAGCATCGAAGCTTGTAAATGTGACCTGAATATGTAGCATAAACATATGTAAATGACCCACTCTGACAGCCTGCTTGTGCCTATTCAGCGTACATATATGTGCATCGTAACTAAGGCAACTAGTGTGGATCTGCAAGCAGATGTGCCCACAGTTTGACCGTACAAATTGGATTTGGTGGAATTTTAATTGGTTAATTTGAACATTAAGAGTTAATTATATAAAAAAATGTTTGATTTAAGAAAGAAATCTGATTTGCCATGCAGCGTGAACAAGGCCTTGGAGACCATGGAGAAAAATCGAAAAGGATGTCTATAAGAGATGAAATACAATATTGAGGCTATTATTTTATAAAAACACTTCACAATAAATACACAAGGTGCACCAGATTATAAGGTGCATTTTAAGCAGCACGTCGCCATGTTTCCCTTCTAATTCATCTACACAGATTTCTCTCCTGAAAACTGTTATTTGGGTGAGTAAAGTGCTTCAATTTATTTACAGTAAGCTTAGATTTTCAGATTTCCACTAAGGCTGGAGCATTAGCATTAGCGGCTAACCAAAGTGCCACCCGACAGCGCCACACTGAGGAACCGTGAGTGTTCCGGTAAGCCAGGGTAATATTAGCTAGCGTTTCATCCCACATGGCTTGTTTTAACACGTTAAACACGCAGACTAAAGGCCGATAATACTCTCCTCTGAACATTCAAATGGCTAGCACAGTAAGGAGGTAATGCTAATGCTGCTCCAGCAGTGCTAGCAAGGATTAGCAGCAGACTACAGGCTGGTAATACTCATCTCTGAAGGGCAGAATGGCTAAAATCTGCAGGAACTGCATGAATATGTAAGTTGCATGAGATGGATTATCACAGGACACCTTTAGGGACATCTACAACTCCATGCTGAGACGTATTTCACGCATTAGACATGCATTACACCCTACTTCGGAATGTTGCTAATTTATTTACATTTATCTAAGAATTGCCCATATCAGTAAAACTGTTTACTGTTCCTAGTAAGCGTTATCTTTGGTGTGTGTCTGTGTGTTTTTCATGCAGGTAGACATGCTGAAGACATCTTTGGTGAGCTCTTTAATGAGGCTAACAGCTTCTACATGCGTATGAACAGCTTGCAGGAGAAGGTGGACCTGCTGGCAGTTAAGGTTACACAACTGGACTCTACTGTTGAAGAGGGTGAGGAGATCTGCATAGTAAAAAAAATACTGTGCTCAACTCCTTATGATGTTATGGATATGTAAAGTCCTACTAATTTTATATATATCGTCGCTGTCCAATGAAAAACAATTATCTTGAAAACTACAACTTTACAGAAGAGAGAAGAAAAAACCTTCTAAACTTTCAATGGAAGTCAGTGTAAGAATAATTAATTTCAGGTCATTTTGAAGTATTTCTATTGGTCCATTCATCAGAAAATTTTGGTGCAGTGTGAGGGACAGTTTATTTGTTCAAATCATGTAGTAAACTAAACATCGACAAAAATGGAGATACTTGTTTTTCTTTGAACAGCGACGATATATACAGATCTGGAAAAAAATAAGAGACCACTTAAAAGTTTCTTTGATTTGACCAAATTGGAAGAGATGATCACTAGCCATTAAATCAACTTGAACTGCTTGAACTTTTGCACCAGGAGTGGCATACAGTTATTTAAAAGCAGTGTAATTAAAAACCAGGGTAGTTCCACCAAATATTGATTTCTGAACTTTTAAAACTCTATGAATATAAACTTTATTTGCATTATTTGAGGTCTGAAAGCTCTGCATCTTTTTTGTCATTTCAGCCATTTCTCATTTTCTGCAAATTAATGCTCTAACTGATGATATTTTTATTTGGAATTTGGAGAAATGTCTGTAGTTTATAAAATAAAACAACAATGTTTGTTTTATTCAAACATATACCTTTAAATAGCAAAACCAGAGAAACTGATTTAGAAATTAGAGTGGTCTCTTAAGTTTTTCCAGAGCTGTTTATATGTATATATATTTATATAGTTAATTCATCTAAAGCAGGGGTCACCAACCTTTTTGAACCTGAGAGCTACTTCTTGGGTACCAATTAATGCGAAGGGCTACCAGTTTGATACACACTCGTGAAATTACAAATTTTCTCAATTTACCTTTAATTATATGTTATTATTAATAATTAATGACATTCATCTATGTGAAGACACAGATATCAATAGGCAACACTATTATTATAAATCTCTGCAAGTGTTTACATTTTATATTATATTTTAATATAATATTACATATTATATTACATTATATTGTATAATAATATATAAACTATAGGCTATCTCTAAGCTAATATTAATGTAATATAATCTAAAATTACATCAATGCAACTGTGATTAAAAAAAAAAAAGAATAGCAACAAAAATGCTATTTTTAGACCAGGCCTGCGGGCTACTCATAAGGTCCTTGCGGGCTACCTGGTGCCCGCGGGCACCATGTTGGTGACCCCTGATCTACAGTATGTGGGCGTGAGATACAGAGAGAAAGACATAGAAGCAGAAAGAGAGAGAGAGAGAAATGAAACATCAGCCCTCAGGGAAGCTATCTTGCTTTCTGTGAGAGAGTTGCAGCAGTCTGGATCATGAGCACTGCTCACATACACACACACACATACACACACACACACGTACACACAGACACCCCCCCCCCATCTGAATGACCTGATCCCCTGTGACACATCCTGGCCTCAGAACACACACAGGGCCCTGTTAAAAGCGTGGCCATCGGTAGCACACAGAAGCGGGCACTTGCGTAACTAAAGCATGCATAATGCACAGACCACTGTAATAGCTGGAGTGCAGCTGCTGACAGGCCAGATGCTGTAATTAATGCTTTTTGTTTTCCTCAGGGCTCTTAGTACGCTTGCGTTAGCTGGGTTATTTAACAGTGCTTCACAATTCTTTAATTACCATTACATGCAATTGTAGTGTATTTCTATTGTGTGACTTTGATTCATAACATACCTTAAGTGACCCATATTCTGCAATTTCCTTGTTTTTTTATTTTTTAGTATTACTGAGGGTTTCTTGTGATGTTTTTTTATTTTATTGAGTGTTTTCAGATTCTGAAGATAGAACAAAATGGGTTACCATGTCATGGGATGTACACCAAATTTGCCCTGACTCATATGGTTCATTCTGTCCAACTTCAGTCAGGCCAGAATGTCTCTAATATAAAGAGAAAAGGATGGAGAATTTTGAATTTTTCCAGTTAAGCAAGGTCAAACTCTGCCAATCTGCAATACAAATGTAAAGAAAGTAAATACAAGACAAATGTCCAGTGTTCTGGACAATAGCATATATTTGCATCTAATTCAGTGCAATATAGCATGGAAGCAGCAGAGATGGCATTTATAAATAGCTACAAGTGGGGGCTTTCCTGTGTAGCTCCACAGGATAACCTTTTGCTGCTGGCAGTGTAACCAGCAAGCTGATTGCCTCTTTTTGTTGAGGGGTGGGACTTTATCTGTAATAAGACATTATGTTAAGTGCTAATAGAACTCGCATCATTTCATAACCTGCTATTTGTAAATGATCTGAGCTTGGTAAACAGAAAAAGGTTGGTGCAAGGGTGTAAATACCAGAAGGTTAACCAAGTATATAAAACTAGTTTTGAGGACTTTGGCTTGGTTAGGCTGTCCAGTCAAAATTTAATTTGTTATAATTGGTGTTTTCGCCATGTTAACACATTAAATTCATTATGTAGATAACCAAATACATGTCTACCATTGACTTTTGAAAAGGGACATGAAGTAGTACAGCAGAGAATGCAGTCAGAAACCTCATGAAACCTCAGTAAACACAACACAATAATGAGTATGATTTAGTTTGCTACTAGCACAGAACAAGTAACAAGTGTACTATGAAAGCTGTAGTTCAGCACAGGCGATTTCTCTGCCTAAGCACAGCTATTTACCTGGTACCCTAAAAGAGAGTCAGAGTCACAATGCCAGACAGTCCTGAACAAGAATCCAGTATCTGTTTTATGTTGTTTGAAATGTTTTTTGTTGTTTGTGTGTTGCAGTGTCCCTGCAGGACATCAACATGAGGAAAGCTTTCAAGAGCTCCACCATTCAGGACCAACAGGTGGTCTCCAGAAACTCCATCCTGAACTCAGTCATGGAGATGTACCAGCGCTGTGATAAACCCCCTCCACTCAACATCCTCACTCCATACAGGTCAGCAGATGGCAGTGGCCGTGTTAGACTGTGTGAGAAAGAAATTAAACAGATCTCTTGTTTCACTGCTCATATACAATTAACTAAACATGAAATATATTGAATATATTTTAAAACATGATAATGTACATCAGGGGTCGGCATTGGGCGGCCCGCAAGCATGAAACATCTGCCGTGTGAGGTTGTTTGAACTATAATGAACAATAATGAAAAAAATGAAAAAAAAATAACAAAATGCTTTTTTGGCGAGCTTTTGTTTACAACAGCTTGTTTTACTAGCTGGGGCATCAGTATTGTATTGGACTGCAACCCTGACGAAACAGGTTCGATCACATTTATTTTTTCCTTTCTTTTTGGTTTACCTGCATTGAATTCGACTGTTCTGCAATTGGGTTTAACATGCATCTGGGCTGGAGAGCTACTAGTCTGTAGCACTGCATCCCATTACACTATATTTTTCAAAAAAAATAATAATTCCCCGTAGCCCGCAGCCAGACTTCATTGCTGACCCCTGATGCACATGGTCTGAATTTTATGGCACACTGATGCATGATATATTGCCAGGCGAAAATACACCTAACAGACCAATTAGGACCACATTTGTCCTTCTTTGTTCTTCTGAGTCCTAAAATCCGTAAAATTACAGTACTACAGTCGTTATGTTTTGCTTTTATCAAAATAGCAAGAATTTACTGTATCCGGTACCAAACACTGTAGATAATGTTTTATTGTAAATGTGAACATTTGCTGAATATATAAGATCAGACTTAAAAAAAGCCCCTCATTATCAGTGTAATAGGCTGAAACAGAATGGCTGAGTGTGTGAGGGCAGTTAGTTAAATGCTCAGAAGGTCAGTCAGATGCAGTGTGTGTGTGTGTGTGTGTTTTATTTATTTTTCTGATCTGCTACAGGGACGACAAGAAGGATGGCCTTAAGTTCTACACAGATCCCTCTTACTTCTTCAACCTGTGGAAAGAGAAGATGCTGCAGGCGACTGAGAACAAGAGGAAGGAGAAGAGGAGGCAGAAGGTGTGTGTGTGTGTGTGTGTGTGATGATGTAATGCATCCCAGTTTATTTCTGTATCCCTCCCCTTTCTCTTTCTCCCTCCCTCTCTCTCTCTCTCTCTTTCTCTCTTTATCAGTTTCTCTTTCTTTTGCTCTGTTTCTTTATACTTTGTAGTTTCTCTCAATTTCTCTCTAATTCTCTTACTTTCTCTTTCTTACTATTTGGTTTTTCTATCTCTCTTTCTTATATTCGAACTTTCTCTTTCTCACTCTAATTATCTAATTTTCTTGCTCTACTGACTTGGTTTCTCTTTTTTATTTCTCTAACTTTCTCTATCTGACTTTCTCGCGCTCTCTCTGTTTCTCTCCCTGTCTCTCTCTCGGCTTCTCGCTGTATTTCTCTTACTCTTTCTTTCTTTCTCTCCATTGGTTTATCTCAGTCTCTAAGTTTCTCACTCTTTTTTGTTTTTTCTCTCTTGTTCTCTCTTACTTTTCTCACTTGTTATCACTCTCTTTTTTCTCCATCTTTCTATCTCTCTCTTTTATTTTATCTTTTTTAGTTTCTCTTTCTCTCACTCTTTATCAGTTTATTTATTTTTTGCTCTGTCTTTATATACTTTCTTAGTTTCTCTCAGTTTATTTTCTCACTATTTGATTTTTCTCTCTCTTTTTATCTAATTTTCACTTGGATTTCACTTATCTCTCTCTTGGATTTCCTTTCTCAATTTCTTTCTCTCTCTCACTCTCTCTCTGTTTTTGTTCTTTCTCACTCTTTCTGTCTTGGTTTCTCTTTCTTCTTGTCTTCTCTCTTATTCTCATTTTGCTACTTACTCTTTTTCACACACTCTCTCTCTCTCACCCTCTATTTCTCTATGTCTGTCTCTCGTTTTCTCTGTCTTGCTCGTCATTAGCCCTGTCAGGATTACTGGCCTGCTCCTCTAATCCAGCCCTGTTGACAGCAGAGTGGGAGAAGAAAAGAGTTGGGAGGAAAAGAGAATGAGAAAGGGAGGGAGAGAGAATGAGAGATGACAGACAGTAAGAGAAAGCGAGAGAAAGAGGCTGAGTTGGTGTGTATTCTGTAAGTTGAGTGGTCAGCTCTGCAGTGTTTTGGTAATGCTGCTCTGTTTCTCTGTGTAGTGCAGGTTTAAAATGGCACGCCTCCCTCGGTTCAGGCTGAAGTGCTGAATTTCTGACAGGCACAGATGGCACGCCAGCAGCCTGCCCACTCTGCTCCTCTCTCACACACACACACACACACACACACACCACCGCCATACACACACAGACCCGTTTCTATCACAGCAGCTGATCTTCACACACTGATTAACAAAGCACCATCATGGAGCAGTGATAAATCTGTAACCTGAACTCTAAACCCCTCCCACTCTCCTCCTGTACTGTGTAAACTGAAATTCTAACTCAGACACCTGTTATAAAAACAGCACTAGAAATTACGCATCTCTAGTAGACCTGTTTAAGCAGATTAACAGTGCATTAAAATGTTTAACAGGACCTTTTTTTATTTAAAACACCTTTCTTGAAGACTGAAACGTAGCTGCCTGTGTGTGTAATACCCAGTGACTTGAATTTGATTACATTTAGCAATTTATTGTAATTGAAAACTAATTTAAAATAATAGGATAAACTATCATTAACTACGAAAAAGGTATCCTAGCATGGTACACATTTATACCTTAGAAATCACAGTTATCACTGTAAATGACAGGAGTATGCGTTTTGTTCATAGCTTCATACATTCTAAGTGGTTGGAAGGTGGTTGCTAAGGTGTTGCTAGGTGGTTGCTTAGGTGCTGCTAGGTGGTTGCTAAGGTGTTACTATGGTATCCGTGGTGGTTGCAACGTTGTTTCTAAGTGGTTGCTTGGTGGTTGCTAAGGTGTTGCTAGGTAGTTGCTAAGGTGTTTCTATATTGTCCATGGTGGTTGCTAGGGTGTTGGTGGGTGGTTTCTAAGTAAAGTTTTTACATAAATCAAATTATAATGTGTTATTATAATATATTATAATACATGGTGTGTCTATGAACGCTAGGTTGCTCTGGACCAATAGCTGCTTTATTCAATAGCTGCTCCATACACACATAGTACTGGTGGTGGCAAAATAAAATATTTTTTATTATGTGTTTGCACATTGCGCAGCAATGGACATCAGGCAACTATGGACACTAGATTGTTATGGTATCTGTGGTGGTTGCTATGGTGTTGCTAGCTGGTTGCAAAGTAGTGTATTGCTAACTGCAATCACAGTAAGGAATGTCTAGTTGATTTTCTGAAATTTCTAGTTTACTTTTTATTTCTAGTTTTCCTTTTTTTTATTTCAGTAATAAAAACTGCAGTAACTTAATAATTGAAGCCCTAAAATGAATCATTATTTCTTTGTCTGTCTTTATCAGCAAGAGCAGAAACACCTGGAAGACCCCAGTCGGGAGGTGAAGAAGGTGAGAAAGGCGCGGAACCGTCGGCAGGAGTGGAACATGATGGCCTACGACAAAGAGTTCAGACCAGACACTCGCCTCACGCCGTCCCCTTATCATGGCATATCGTCAGAAGGCTCTTTATCTCCTGACAGGTGAGCACAGTGCTCTGTATTCTGCATGTAAGCTGCGTCTGAGCTGGGGCTGATCTTAGACATCACTTTTATATGCACACACAGTCATAATTATCTCACTTTTCTTCACCTCACAGGTTGGCTATGCTGCCCTCTGCTGGAAAGGCTGTGTCTTGTGTTGTGTAATAGTGAATGAGGGCTGTATTTCTCAGACAAGATATATATATATATCTTACATTATATTTTGAACTACAGTTTGTGAAAATGCCTTGATTTATCCAAACATCCACATTCTAGATAATATATTCTACTGTTGCATAAAAACCTTTTCTTTCCAAAATAGAAGCTCTCATGTTATGATGTGGAACAAATGGACCAAAATATTTTTTTTGGAACAATAATGTTTTAATATGATGAGCTTAACCAGTTTTGATTTAGTGTGATTATATTACACACAATTACTGTTCTAATTAGTGTGACCCCCTTTGTGATCAAATGGCAAATTTAGAAAATGTTTGATCTATGATTTACTTGATTTACCATTTTTAGGGGTTAAACATGTGATTACACAAAATATTGATTATATTGAATTAACTGGGCTTTAGAAATACTATCAATACTACTTTTGTATTGTTGAACATGGTTAAATGCAGGTTAATTTGACCTGCAAATGGTTGCTGTTGTTTCTTATAGTTAAAACAAAACAGGAGGGTTAACTTTGAATGAAAGTCTATGTATACAGTCCCTGACAAAAGTTCTGTCGCTTACCCATGTTGTGGAAACAAAAGCTTATGACCTGACTTTAAATTCTTCCATTGGTTTTAGAAATGAATTATATGAAAGCTGAAACCCTCCCAAATAAGGTTTAATTTACGAAAATAATTTTGCTTCACTGCAGAAATATTGATCATTTAATGAACACAGAAAGGTCAGATTTTGGCAAGACAAAAGTTTTGTCGCCCACAGAAAGTAATGTGAAAATTTAAACAAATAATTTACTTCAAATACAAAAATATGTTTCATTACATTGGTAAATTAAGTCATGGTGCTATTAGAGTCATATTTAATATTTTGTGTGACTTCCATGAGCTTGAAGGACTGCATCCATGCGGTTCGACAATGATTCATACAATTTATTGATGAAGTCATCAGGAATAGCAAAGAATGCAGTCTTACATGCCTCCCAGAGTTCATCAAGATTCTTTGGTTTTGTCTTCCAAGCTTCCTCTTTCATCTTACCCCAAACATGCTCAATGATGTTCATGTCTGGTGACTGGGCTGGCCAGTCCTGGAGCACCTTGATCTTCTTCGTCTTGAGGAACTTTGATGTAGAGATGGATGTGTGAGATGGAGCACCATCCTGCTGCAAAATGTGACCCCTTTTATGACTGGGAATGTAAGAGGTAGCTAATACTTCTTGATATTTTAGGCTATTGATATTGCCTTCCACCTTGCAAATGTTTCGCACACCCCCATACTGAATGTAACCCCAGACCATGATCTTTCCACCACCAAACTTAACTGTTTTCTGGGTGAATCTTGGATCCATACAGGCTCCAGTAGGTCTCCTGCAGTATTTGCGGCGGCTGTGGTGTAATTCCACTGAGGATTCATCTGAGAAATCCACCTTCTGCCACTTTTCCAGTGTCCATCCCTTTAACAGGCTGTGGGCCTTGGCAAATGCCATACGTTTTTTAATTGCTTTTTGTTTAGTGCTGGCTTCTGGGCACTGATTCGACCATGGAGGCCATTTCGAGACAGAATCCTACAGACTGTTCTAGTTGACACAGGGACTTGAGATGACCAGGCCTGGTGGAGCTCTGCTGCAGTGGAAGAGGGGCTGGCTTTGGATTTTCTAACCAACAAACGTTCCTCCTGAGCAGTTGTCTTGCGGGGTCTTCCGGACCTGGGCTTGTCAAAAACATCTCCTGTCTCTTCAAATCTTTTTTTAATTCTTTGTACTTGACGCTGAGACGCATTAAAGGTGCCAGCCACCTCTGCAGTGGATCTGGTCTTCAGCCTCTTGATAATCAAGGCTTTGGTCGCAGGGTGGATTTTTGGCATGTTGTCAGAGGTCAAGTTGCAGTTCAAGTGAAGATCTGGGGTGCTGGGGTTCTTTTTTATACACACCCACTAATTAACCAATCAATTAGTGAGCACAGGTGATGCTGTAAACTAGGATTGGGTGCATTATATGACAAGTGACAGAACTTTTGTCCTGCAAAATTCTGACCTTTCTGTCTTTATTAAATGATCAATATTTCTGCAGTGAAGCAAAATTATTTTCATAAATTAAACCTTATTTGGGAGGGTTTCAGCTTTCATATAAGTCATTCCTAAAACCAATAGATGAACTTAAAGTCAGGTTATAAGCTTTTGTTTCCACAACATGGGTAAGCGACAGAACTTTTGTCAGGGACTGTATATAAACATATATTACTTTTTAATATACAAGTGGAATTATGCCAAAATGAGGAACAATGGTGGTGGTTTAGAACCTATGCTCTCTGTCTCTGTTTTACATTCATTATTTATGATACTGTAAATATACTTTATTGCATTTCTGCATGTGTAGTCTGTGTAAACAATGAAATAGTAAAAAAAAATAGTATAATCATGGTTTACAGTGATTTATGGATTTCCTGTTGATGTTAATGTTCTATTTGTAAACTTTGTAAATCTGTGTTAAGCTGCTAAGGAGCAATATGGAATAGTTCAGACATTATTTTCACAATAAAACACAGCATTTACACACATTAAAACAGTTTAACTGAAATATACTGTGTTCAATTCATTCAGTTATTAATTGCAGGATAGTGGATACACTCTTGATATACAGTTCCACAAAAAAATAATCATTTTATGGCTGCTGTGATTCTTTCAGGTCTTGTATGTCAGATGAACATTCCTACCCGGCCAGTCCTAATCACCCTCAGGAGGCAGGAGGAGCAGGGGCTGATGGGAAAGATTCTGGCCCCACTCAGACTCAGTCTCTGGACCGCGCGTACCGGCCTCCTGCTTCAGCTGCATCGGCAACCGCCCGTCAACACTCTCTGGGCCGCGTACAGCAGCACCACGGAGCTCCGCCCCCAGACTCCTCCCTCAACGGCCCTCGACCTGCAGCTGCCAAAGATTACAGGTACAGAAATCCATAAAAGTAATAAAACTGCTGAAAACTCAAAGCAAAACAACTATAGGTAATATAGGAAATAACTAAAAAATAGCTAAAGTAAAACGTATTATTTCCCAGAAAAAGAACCGTCCAAATAAACTATTAAAAGCCTTATATTGCCGTAACATTCATATGTTCCATGACAAATAGCTCTTGATCATTTGAAAATCTGAAATTGATCTCAAATTGTAGTGAAATTTGAGATGCTCTGCTAAATCATTTCTTATACAATCAAAACCAAATGATTATTATTGTTTCAGACTTTCACACCTCTAGGTGCTTCTGTTGCCTGTGTTGTACTGTAACTGTTCCTCTGCCTCTTTTATGCTACAGTGGTCATCAGATGCCCGAGCACTTTGTTCCTCCTGCGCCTCCTCCTCCTCCCCCACTGATCCCCTCTGCTCAGACCGCCTTCGACAGCACCGCCGGACCTCCAGGACTGGCCCCTGGCACAGTGTCTGCTTTATCCCGCCCCTACAGCCCATCTCCTCCCCCTGCCCCACCCTCAGCCTACGTCCCCTCTCCGTCCCACCCTGTGAGCGGTGGCCCACCTGTCGCTCCTCCTCCTCCTCCACCAGGACCCCCCACCCACGCCCCGTCTCCAGCCAGGGCCGCCACCCACCCGTCCGGAGAGGCTACGCTGCCCAGGAAGGGCCAGGTGCCTGTGATCCCCATGAGCGACGCCCGCAGCGACCTGCTGGCTGCCATCCGCAGAGGTCAGTGTCTACTGCATATGCTCACTGTGCCTGTGAAACACAGCCACTCTCACAACAATAGAAACTGTTGCGAAAAACGACATTATTGACATTTTGAGACAATTTTATATCAATGACATAATGATAGTATAATAGTGCAGTTGTTCTTTTTTAAAGAGCAATACATATTTGATTACTAGGAATATTTAGACATATATACAGCTCTTTGATTTTACCAAATTGAAAATCTCTGGAATATAATCAAGAGGAAGATGAGAAGAGGATTGATCACAAACCATCAAACCAAGCTGACCTGCTTGAATGTTTGTACCAGTAGTGGCATAAAGTAATCCAAAAGCAGTGTGTAAGACTGGTGGAGGAGAACATGCCAAGATGCATAAAAAAACAAATATTGATTTCTGAACTCTTAACTCTTTATGAATATGAACTTGTTTTCTGCATCTTTTTTGCTACTTCAGCAATTTCTCATCTTCTGCAAATAAATGGTCTAAATGACAATATTTTTATTTGCAATTTGGGAGAAATGTTGTCCGTAGTTTATAGAATAAAACAACAATGTTAATTTTACTCCAACAAAATCAGAGAAACTGATTCAGAAACGGAAGTGTTCTCTTAATTCTTTTTCCAGAGCTGTATATATACAAAGTCATGGGTTGGTATAACCCGTAAAGTTAGTGGACTTTCTTCACAATAAAAAAGATAATGGGCAGTATTGGAGTCCCTGTGTTGCCCATATTTTGTACAGTCAGTAACAAAATGTTTGACAGGCCTTTATCAGCAATTTTATTTATATTCATATTGTTCATCTCTCCAGGCATCCAGCTGCGGAAGGTACAGGAGCAGAGAGAGCAGGAGGCTAAGAAGGAGCCGGTGGGCAACGACGTGGCGACAATCCTGTCCCGCCGCATCGCTGTCGAGTACAGCGAGTCCGATGAGGAATCAGAACCCGAGGAGAACGAGTGGTCCGACTAGGTGGGCATCGGAGGAGTCGGCCACCGCTCGCATTACTGTACACACTGCTGCTAATTTCCCATTACCAGGACGCACACACTTCACTTTCTTCATACAGACAGACGACAGTGAGACAGTGAGAATAAGTGCTTATTAAAAAACGAAAAGAAAAAGAAAGAACTTTTGGAAAAGGGACTGGAAGAAAAATAGGAGGAAAGACTGGGAGTGTGTGCAATAAAAAAATTAATTAAGTCTAAAGAAAGTGTTATAAAAGAGAGAACAAAGGGAAGAGAAGGAAAGAGAGAGAGACGATAAGTAGGGACACTAAGTAATTACGTTGAATTTACTTGATTCGCACATTAAATGTATTCAAAATAATATATTCAATATATGTATAAATTAGGGGTGATCCAGTATGTAATATTCAGTATCCAATACTGGCCAAAATCACTGGATGAATATTGAAAGAGGAAAAAAAGCATAGCCATGATGATTACTCTACCCTGTAGGTTATTAGCATATCATTAGCTAGTTTAAGAAGAAGATATGAGATTGATATCTATATCTGCATCGGACATTTAAAAATGGTGCTGTGCTATATGTGGCCCTTGAAAAACGAATAGCACATTATACGTTTTAACGTACAAAACACATTATAAAGTACTTTAACTTAAAAAAAATCAACAGGAATTGTGCTCAGAAATGTGAAGAAAATGGGTTATGATCAAAAACATTGTGCCTGTTGGCCCTGAAAATAAAAAAATGACTTCCTGTAGAGGATTTGTTCATTTATTTTTCTTTAAGAAATGAACAAAAAGTGTAATTTGACCAGGGATGATGCCCAATCCAAATATATATATTAACATAAGTAAAATAAATTACATTTATTAACATTAAAATATATGTATATTAAATATCAGAACACTCAAAAGCATTACAATATTTACTGAGTGAAATATGATTGCAGAGTATTAATATTTTAAAACCTCCCAGCAGAGGCACCACATGCTCTGCACAGGGCAGCACATGTCTGCAGGAGGTCTTTATTAAATACATAAATAAATAAATAATGACTTAACAATAAGAGAAAAAAGTGAATTATTTATTAGATTGAACAGTTTTATCGTTCTTTTTATCGTTCTATCATTATCTTAAATCATACGGGCATAGTTAAATGCCCAGAGGAGGACCTGTTAAGTGTAGTATTTTAGACCACCCATAATAAATGACTTGACTATTGTTAAAATCTTTTATTAGATCACTGATATTATATTATATTAAATGAACTATATAAATACTACTGCTACAATATAGAATAAACTGAAGGATAAAATGATTTTGAACTATTCAGATATAGTTTAATTGTACGTGTTGCTGATGTACATGTTTGAATCAAGTAAATTGAATGTGCTGCTAACAGCTTTTCAGCTAAACAGAAAGAAAGAAGACATTCAGTATTAGAAGGTAGGCTGAGGCAGAGGATTTAGGAGGTTTACATGGGTAAAAAGGTGGTATTTAAGGTTTATATGGGCAGCAAGCACAGAATTCTTACAGAATATACAATGTGAAACAATATCTCGTCTGTTTTAGAGCTGTTAAAACTTGCCAAGAAGATTTTCCTGTAAAGATGTTTGTTCTGTGCTTTCGATCAGTTTCTCATTTTGTATTCGTCCAGAAAGTTATGAAATATCTAACATATCCAAACCTTTGCAGTTCGCACCAAAAAAGAGAAGGCAGTACATCCATCCAGCAGTGGTATATGCACTTGTATTACGTACCTTTATGTAAAGCAGCATGCCACAGTACGGCTTCCAGTACCCAATCATGCGAGATACGTGTTGTCTGCTTCTCGCATCGCGCTCTGAGCTCTCAGTACAGTATGGACAATCAGAACTTCACCACCTGGCTTTGTACTACAGGACCTCACATCTGTTCTGCAGGTTGGTAGCAGCAGCAGCTGTATGACCACATTTCACACACAAGTCTCAGCGCTCTATTTATAATTGAATTAATTAATTTGTCATTTTGTTCAATTGTGAAAAAAGTGTTGTGATGAATATTGATACCCTTACCGACCTTACCGTGAGTGACATCATAGTTTTACTGTTTTATTTCTTTCATTCTCGCTTATGGACCGTGTGGAATTTGAAAGACTCAACATTGTCGCTTATTTTTTCTGTTCTGTAGTACTAACGATTAATGATCAGAGATGATGTTATCTGAAGGAGCGTTTATAAAGAAATTAGGTTGTATATACAGCTCTGAAAAAAATTAAGAGACCACTTATAAATTTGATTATCATCCATCAAACCAAGCTGAACTGCTTGAATTTTTGCACCAGGAGTGGCTTAAAATTATCCAAAAGCAGTGTGTAAGACTGGTGGAGGAGAACATGACAAGATGCATGAACTGTGATTTAAAACCAGGGTTATTCCACCAAATATTGATTTCAGAACTCTTAAAACTTTATGAATTTGAACTTGTTTTTTTTTTTTCTTTATTTGAGGTCTGAAAGCTCTGCAAATAAATTACTATATTCTTATTTGGAATTTGGGAGAAATGTTGTCTGTAGTTTATAGAATAAAACAATGTTCATTTTACTCGAACATATACCTATAAATAACAAAATTAGAGAAACTGATTCAGAAACTGAAGTGGTCTCTTATTTTTTTCCAGAGCTGTATGTGTATGTGTGTGAGTGTGTTTGGGTGTGTTTAAACTCTATGTCAGAGAAAGAGAGAGAGAGAGAGAAAGCATGTGTGATGAGCTGGAAGACTGTGCACTATTAACATACATTTTTTATATGTTGTGCTGTCTATTTCACACAAGCCTCTTTATGCTTTTAGACCTGAACATTACTCCGGTATAACACTCGGGCGGAGAAGAGCCGCCGCAGCCGTCAACAGTAAACACGTGCTCTGTCGTTATCTGTCATTACAGTATGTAATTTATAACTATACAGTATTGATGTGTTTTACAAAATTATTGTTGTATAGATTTTGTAACAATGCTTGTAAGATGAATTTGGGTATAAAGGGTAAACCATACTGTCAATCACAGAACAAATATAAACAGTTATGCATGTGTGAGTAGTTAATAAAATGTAAGAAAAACTTTGTCCTTGTTTATGATGCTGTTTCTTCTATATATTGCAAACACCTTGTGTGTCTAAAATGTCAACCTAATTTTAAATGGAATTCTGGAGCATTTTTATTGGTCCATAGTTCATGAAGAATTTGACACAATAAAAAATATCATCTGTCAGATTCAAACCATGATTTGATTAATGTCATCAAATTAATCATTTCCCTGTAACTCTGTTATCAGATTAGCTGAAACCATGTTGGCTCTCTATGTGTGAAATTAGGGCTGGCCAAAATTTATATCACAATTAGTGGAATCGTAAAGCATCTCACTATACAATACTATCATGATATGTATCACAAGACGATACTTTATAGCATATTTTTTTAAATAATATATGTATTGGTTTCAGTTTCATAGAATTTGGCAATGAATACGTAACTTTATTAAGTCAAATTGCTTTTAAGGAGTTTAGAGCAACTATATTTCAATTAAATGTTGGGACAAATATTGATATTTGATGCCAAAACCATGCAATATATTGTTCCACCACTAGTAACAATATATTTCCAAATTTTGGTTGAAACAATATAATTCTAATATCAATATGAACAATATTAAAGTCACAGAAAAAGAACACTCACAAAAATATCTGTACTTAATCAATGAGGTTAAGGTCCGGACTCTGTGGTGAACAATCCATGTGTGAAAATGATGATCTCATGCTCCCTGAATCACTCTTTCACAATTCCAGCCCCATGAATCCTGGCATTTTGGAATATGCCCATGCCATCAGAGAAGGAAAATACCACTTGTCTATATTCAGTATATTCAGGTAGTCAACTGACCTCATTCTTTCAGCACAAACTGTTTCTGAACCTAGACTTGACCAACTGCAGCATCAACCCCACATCATTTACCTACTTAAATCCAGGTGGAGACTTTTTTATTTTCCAGGCAGCGTACATAGATACAAAATTATTGTCCAGTCCTTTATGAAACATGTTGAGCTGCTAGGGAGCAATGAGGGCAGACAAAGAAAGGCTCATTTTAAAATATATTCATTTTAAAATATTGTCTAAAAATATACAAATTAAAAAAGACCAGTTTTATACTTCTTTCAAAGTTGATGTGTGTTCTCGCCTGCAGATACATCCAATTAGCGTGCTTCTTTTTGTAAATCGTACTGGGCAGACAAAATAACATTTTGGTGGAAAAAGGGTAAAAATTAGACTGGTTTCATTTCTACTAATAAAAAAGTAGACCTAGAAAATTAGCTTGTTTAAATAGACAATTAAAAAATGTGTTTAAAACAGGATTAAAAACATTAACAAATGCTCTACTTCATAGTTCATTTTTGTATTTGGGCTGTGTATTTGCAAGTGATGATACGACATGCATCACAATACAGGGTTAATGATTTTATATATCACAATATAGTCCAATACTGTAATCAAAGTTATATATTGTGATTGTTTAAATGCACTGTAAGGCACAAGGCACACCAAATTATAAGGCACATTTTAAGCGGCACTTGTTAGGCACAGGGGTGTCGCCATGTTTTCCTTCGAATTCAGACCTGTAAAGTTAAGTAAACAAAATTGTAATTCTTAAAAAAACATTTTCAGATAAGACAAACAAAGCAAACGAGCAATGGATGTTGGTTTAAACAGATTTCTCAGATTTCTTTCCTAAAAACTGTTTATTTGGATGATTAAACTGCTTCTGTTTATTTATAGTAAGCTTAGATGTCTAGCACGGTTAGCGGGTCATGCTAATGCTGCTCCAACAGTGCTAGCCTGGGTTAGAAGCAGACTACAGGCTGAAAATACTCACCTCTGTACGTCCGAATGGCTAGTGCTTAGCGGCTAATGCTAACACTGCTGGAGAACTAAACTAAAACTCCTGTATAAGAAACTCCTGTATAACGCTGTTCTTCAGCAAAGTGGCTTTACTGCTTCTTACAACCTGACTGGTAAAATTCATACATAAGGCATACCGGATTATAAGGCGCACTGATGATTTTTGAGAAAATGAAAGAATTTTAAGTGAGCCTTATAGTCCAAAAAATACGATAAACGTTTAGAAAAAATGATATATCTAGTCGATGGGCTTTAAGCAACAAAAAATAATTTAAAACAATTAAAAAACAAAACATCACAATATGATTTATAGTTTCTATTTGACATATTCATGAGTTTATACTGAACAGAACAAGCATGTCTGTCAAATCTGTTCTAATCAGAGGATTCTGTTCAAAAGCAGTCTGTGGCTTTCAGTAATATCCATGTACTAGTGTCATTATCAACCAAACCATCCCCAATGCACTTCTCTGCAAAAATATGCAAAAAAAAGTGTGAGGAAATCTTACAAACACACAGACTGGGTTTTTTACTGGGCTAAATTTACCAGGCCAGAAGAAAGCTTTCTCAAAATGTCTAAAAATAAAACGACTCTGTAGGGAGCAAAAGGAGCAGTAGAAAGAACTGTCATTTTGTAGCTGCTGCAGTGGGTTTAATATGGACTCTAAATCAACTAAAGCTTTTCTGGTAATAGGCACACTCCTTATAATAATAGTAATAATACTAATACAACATTCTTCAATTGACCTTTATCATTCCTTGTATAATCTACTGCATTCAGTGTGGTGTGCTATAGATGAGAAGGTTCTCAAATAGATTCAATTTAGGGCCAAATTCATACAAATCAAGTCATTTAAGTCTATTTTTTTACTACTGATGTTTATTTTTATTTTAAGTGCCTTAATAAATCAAAACATATAAAGCACATTTTAGTTTCTGTATTGTAAAAAAAAAAAGGGTTTTACAATTTATTATATGGGTGGTGGATTATTATGACGACCCCATGGGCCCCCTTCAGGTACTAGTCTGCCAGTGCATGGGCAGGGCTAGGGCCTGATTGGTCTTATTAGATCCTTGACTGCACCTGTGAAGGCGTATGAGATATAAGGTGGGGTTTTGTCTCTCTTAAGGAGGCACCTTCTTTCTTTGTTGGCACGTTTCTTTTAATCTCTCTCCCAGGCTTTTTGATTTCTCTCTATCCCCTCTTCACTCTCTTCTTTTCTTTTGCCTCTACATTTATCATTTACTGACACAAACTACACAAAATACATCCACTCGTTTACTACTAACACTGCATTCATACCATAGACATTTTAAATTGATTTATATTTTTAAAACGAAAATATTAAAAATATCCTTTGTTTAAAACTTAAACTCTTGTGTTGTGTACCTCTTTTATGATTGCGGGGTGTGGAAGAGCCCATGCAGTAATAATTATTGTCAGCACCACAGTGACACTGAAATGGTCGTGGTGTGTTAGTGTCTGTTGTGGTAATTGTATGAGTGAATCCGACACAGCAGTGCTGCTGGAGTTTTTAAACACTGTGTCCACTCATGTTCCTCTCTATTAGACACTTCTTCCTAGTCGATCCAGCTCTGGAAAAAAATAAGCGACCACTTCAGTTTCTTTGCTATTTATAGGTATATGTTTAAGTAAAATAAACATTGTTGTTTTATTCTATAAACTACGGACAACATTTTTCTCAAATTCTAAAGAAGAATAATGTCATTTAGAGCTTTTATTTGCAGAAAACTGAAAAATGGCTCAAATAACAAAAAAGATGCAGAGCTTTCAGACCTCAAATAATGCAAAGAAAACAAATTAATATTCATAAAGTTCTAAGAGTTCAGTAATCAATATTTGGTGGAATAACCCTGTTTTTTAATCACAGTTTTCATGCATCTTGGCATCTTCTCCTCCACCAGTCTTACACACTGCTTTTGGATAACTTTATGTCACTCCTGGTGCAAAAAATCAAGCAGTTCAGCTTGGTTTGATAGCTTTTTAAGTTGGTAAAATAAAAGAAACTCATCATTTTTAAGTGGCCTCTTATTTTTTTCCAGAGCAATAAAGTCAGAGACAGAAGCTCATCTGTTGCAGCATAATAGTGTGCGTTCGTCATCCTTCATCAGAGCTCACAGAATGCTTTTGGCTGGATTTATCTGGTTGGTGTCTCATTCACTCATGCCAAAGCAACACACACTAACACCCAAATAATACCTCCTTTTTAAGATTCTCTACGATTGGAGATTTTAGTCATAGAGATATTTCTCCTGGGTTGGACCTGGGCCTGGTTCTGGTGTATTTATTTAAAGCTCTGTTAGAAATGTCCATGTTGGCAAAAAGGTCATGTTTTTTTTTTTTTTTTTAAGCATGAATGTTGCCACACTGCTGTTCAGGCTAATGCTGAACTCAGCTTTAAGTACAGGCGTTTGACTAAGAAGGTGTCAGCATCGTGCCATCTGGCCTTGGACTGCAACTGTGATATAAATCCCTATAGTTTTTTAAAAGGATATCAATTTACTGATGAAAAAAGATGGACACTGTTGATAGATTGAGCCAAAAGATTCATAAACAGTGTATCTGAATTCATAAGAAGAAATAAGGTTTGGTGAAAGCTGCGCTGCCAGGCTTCACAGCTTGCTTCCTAAAGCCTTTCATAACTTGGCAGCATTTTAAGGAGGCTTGTCGTTCATGGAGAGTTGGCCACCGCCTTCAAAATGACCCTAATGTATTTTTAACATTTGCATACTAAATAAGAAACAGACCCAGACTACAGAGAGAGAGAGAGAGAGGTGTGTGTGTGTCGAATCCGTTTTGTGTCCACAGGTCCCCTCCCCGGGCGTGACGTCACACTCGGCCTCCATCAGAGAGGCTCCATCTGGCCCTCGCTGCCTCGGCCAGCTCCCCACTGAGTCCCTCTGGAGCACTGGATGCTCAGCTGACAAACAACAGAATGGACACTACCTGTTTACTTGGCTTCTGAAGGGCCTACTATTATAGGAATACTTCAGCATCTTTTGAATAATCTCTATCTGCTGCATAATAACAAAAATCTGATGATTTCATGACTCAAGTAATGGTTATACTGAAGCCTGTGGGAGATTTCCATATACCAGAAAATTTCAATATAATGGAAATCTGATGTTTGGTTTCCAATATTTTGGTCTCTCCCCATAAGGAGTTTGTCTCGGTCCAAATCTAGTGAGCAGTGATCTGCATTATGAAAGCACCTTTGAAGATGGTTCAGACCTTATGTCCAGTTGCAGGAAGTTATGGCAGGCTATCATCTGTTACTGTAGGTTAACCCTTTGGTTAACCAACTGTACAACATTGGTTTGTTTTCTCCTGTCTCCTGTCATACTGTAGATTAATGGAATTTGAGGGGAATCAGTTACACTCAAGCTGCTTCGTGATGTGCATTCACATATAGGAAAGTCAAATTCTGGCAGAGAGGCAGAATTTGACACAACACCTGGTGAGGCAACTCGCTGAACTGACAACAGTCTGCAAACCAATTAGTGTGAAGTAGCCCATGTAGGTTATGATGACATTTCACTCTAGTTCAGTGACCAGACTAAACTACAGAGTCAAACCAAAACTAACTGGACTAAATGCACACAATATCCAACAAATTAACCTTGGTCTGGACTCTGGTCCCAACTTTCAGACATGAAAACACCCTTTGAAATCCTTTATGTACAGCTTCCCAATGTTCCACTGATTGCTTGAAATCTTTTTACTGTTGTATTGAAATCAGTTTGTACCCTTTTTTTGTATTTTTCATTTGTGGTTTTTCTTATCACTCATAGAACACAGCAAAACAGCAGAAGCAATCAGAAACTGGTGAGCAATGTGATGTTTATAGAAACAATCATTAAGTACTTAATTACATCTCAGGGAGGAAAAAAAAGCATCTTGTTAAATGCACATCACTCAAACGTGAATCATAAAACAAGGCCAACATTAGATGAACACCAAGGTAGCTACTCGTGCTGCATGGTGTCAAGCATTCTGAAGACTGTACAAAAATAGAGTTCTATGTTAACCGCTGGGACACGTACCATCACCTTTCACTTAAACATACATTTTGTGAGTAATGTGTCTTACAATGGTGACAAACACAGTTGCTCCAAAAAGAAAAGAGAAAATCTTGGCACCATACATTCAAAAATGTTGACATCGTACAACGGCGAGAATATTTGGAATAGTGCAGTTCCTACATCCACTCGCGATGATGGATATTGTTGAAATTAGCTCTTTGGCTGATCTACCAACAACACGCGTTTGCAGAAGAGAGTCCGAGAACAGACGGACGTCTCCGCTCATGCAAACTCAACAACAGACCACGAGATAACATTTCCAATGCACGGTTATTGAGATAAAATGACGGATCTGCATGTGCTCGGAAACATGTGCAGGACCTCGTAGGCTAGCAGGCTACTTTATCACGAATGTGATGACCAGCATAGAGCAGTGTTATTTGCCTCTAATAGTGTTAAAAAATGAATATTATTACTCTGTTATGCATCAACGTGATTAATAGACACAGTACGGTACGTTATTGCCATCGAGAACACGTAAGGCAAAATGAATTATGGCCTGTCCCAATGTCCATGCTTGTGGTTTGTGGCTTTGCTGAAGTGGAGACTCATGAGGGCTAAAGGTGATATGTAGCCATAGACAGTGTCACAACGCTGATATTTGTTGCCCCAGCATTTCTGAAATGCCACCCAAAACCTCATACTAACTTAGTGATCAGTACTCTACCATTTGTAGAACATTCATTACAGTAGTATACATATGGTTATAGCTTGTATAGTAGAGTATTGTATGAGGTTTTGGATGCGTTTAGTATGTTAAAATGCCATTGTTGTCAAACCTGTCAATAAGATAGATTTGGTTACTTTGGGTCTTGCTCCCAGTTTGAGTCAGTCTAAACTTAGTCTTGGGCCTCCTTAGGCTCTGTATTTTCTAAGCCTTTGGCTCCTTTAGATTGGTCTTGACTTGTTTTTAGCCCCAATAGACTCTGTCTTGACTTGATCTTAATCCTCTCTAAATCCACTCTGAATTGATATGACCTCGGCCTATTCTAGACTTCACGTCTTGACTTGGTTTTGGCCCCTCATTAGACTCTGTCTTTATTGATCTTGGCCCCCTTTACGTTGGGTTTGTAGACAATCCCCAGAACCCTTTAGACTGTCTTGACACAAACCTGATCTAATTTGAACTAAGTCTTTGCCCCCTTTAGACTTGGTATTGATTTGATTCTGATCGCCCTTAGACTTGATCTACACACTGTGTTTTGCCCCAACTTAGGCTAAATTATACTTTTGTGTTGAATCAATGCCATAGCCAATGTGTATTAATTGGTCTCAGTGTCCTTTAGACTCTGTCTTGACTTGAGCTCTACCCCATTTAGACTTTGTCTTGACTTAATCTATGCCTCCATTTATACACTGTCTTGACTTGAACTTTACCTCCCTTAGACTTAGTATTGATTTGATCTTGCTCCCTCTTAAAATTGATATACACACTGTTTTGACCCATTTTAGGCCATTTTATATATCTGTGTTGAATCAATAGCCAACATGTATTAATTCATCTCAGCCTCCTTTAGACTCTGTTAGAATTAACTGACTTCATCTCTGTCCCCTTAGACCTGTTGAAATTTGATCCTGACTGTCATAATTTAGTCTTAGCCCCTTTCAAACTGTATTAATTGATCCTGACAAGTCTTTTCTTGAATCTGAATTTGTCAAAAATGTAGTCTTGTCTACAGCTCTAGTATTTAATGTATTTAGTGTGTTTAAAGTGCATTTAGAGGGAGTCTAGTATAGTCGGTGCACTGTGCTTTTACAAATTTGATAAACAGAACACAAAGTAAACAAGTACATAAAAGACTTTGGGACAGGCCGTGGGATTGGGGGATAGCGCCACTTTCGTCCAGCTCTGTCCAGCTGACGTCATGTCCTGTAACTCTTGAGCTCTTGTTCAGCAGTATGGGCTGAAAAGAGGAATCTAATGGTTGCTACGTTACAGGAAAAGGTCACCACTATAAGTCGATAAACATAAAGACAGAAAAAGTGCTGAAGAGTACAGTCAAGTGATGAAGAAACTACTCTACCTTAAATGTAGCTTTTCTGCAGTACCTACGATGTGAATAACACACTAAGTGATAAGCTATGCAATATTGATGTCCTACTGGAGTATGTTTGCCAGGAACACGTGTATCATAGTTGTTTCCATCCCATGGCTGCTGACAGTGGCATGCTTCAGCATGATACACCAGCTGGATGCACTCTAGTGGAACCTTTGGAGACAGAGCTGTGATGGTGTTTAAGAAAAGGAACTTTTCTACTTAAACATCTGCTGTTTGTTTTGTATTTACTGTTGCATTGTTCGTGAACACCACTGTCCGTGGTGCAGAATCCTATCACGTGCTGGCAGCGCTTTAAGCCTAAGTGCGAGTCTCAGTCACAACCTGAGTTGGGAAGAAAACAAACGCCGAAATATATCCACCAGCATTTGCGTTTAACATTCATGACCTCTCATCCATCAGTTTCAGTGACAGCCTGGGGGAAGCCTTGTTGGCATCTCACAGTGCTAAAAGGCAACTGACCAAAAGGAAGGATCCACGCTACATTTATGTTTAGCTCTTTGGCCCCTCCCCTCCCTTATTACAATAATTATTGATAGTTCATTATGATTCGATCAAAGAGAAATACAATCAAAAGACGTTACAAAAGACATTAAAACAAACCAGTACTTATTGGCACACCGTTTACCGTGATTACCGAGATTGACCACACCCAGACGAACATGTGACTCCCTCGAGTGAACACTCATGTATAGATTACAATATGCGGATCCCTTCATCCCTTCAACCTCTTCATGTGCCTTAAGGGGGAATTCCAACATCTGATCAGCAGTTCTGCGTAATGCAGAAGATGTGATGTAAAACATGTCATTGAAGTGGTTTTGATATAAACTGGTCCAGAAAACACAAATATATTAACAGCAGTCTGTGGTAATGGTCTGTGGTTTGTGACCGGCGGCATCTGGTAAAATGATCTGTGCGAACAGTGAAGCAACTTCTCATTAAATGCAGTTAGGTCCACATGCATGATCCTATTCCACAGGTCAGTGCAGTGGTTTATAGCTTCTGTGGGACATAGCAAAAGTCATGGGACATGATAACAGATGCATGTCTTGTGCCATCCGACATGTCAGAAAGTGTATAGGCCATTTATTTTTCATACAAATCTCATAAGTATACCTACACAGTGGCAAAATAAGTGCAAATCTGAACAAATACAACTCTGGAAAAAAATAAGAGACCACTTGGAATATAATTAAGAGGAGTACGGAAGATCACAAGACATCATACCACCAGCAGTGGCAGAAGGTTATCCAAAAGCAGTGTGTAAGACTGGTGGAGGAGAACATGCCAAGATGCATGAAAACTGTGATTAAAAATAAAATCAGGGTTTTTCCACCAAATATTGATTTCTGAACTCTTAAAACTTTATGAATATGAACTTGTTTTCTTTGCATTATTTGAGGTCTGAAAGCTCTGCATCTTTTTTGTTATTTCATCCATTTCTCATTTTCTGCAAATAAAGGCTTTAAATGACAATATTTTTATTTGGAATTTGGGAGAAATGTTGTTCACAGTTTATAGAATAAAACAACAATGTTCATTTTACTCAAACATATACCTATAAATAGCAAAATCAGAGAAACTGATTCAGAAACTGAAGCGGTCTCTTAATTTTTCCAATTATAAAGTATAAGTGTGTACCATATATATATATATATATATATATATATATATATATATATATATATATATATATATATATATATATATAAGTCTTTGTGTGCTGATATGGTTGCTGGAATTCCCCTCTAAAAACTATTGTTAAGGTCTACTACCTACACCGTGCTTCACAGAAACCTCCCTCACTCTCTCTTTCTCTACACGTCGCTGGGCGTCCGGGGCCTGGAGGCGAAGCTGTAGGGCAGGCAGCCGCAGCAGGCCAGCCTCAACGACCTCTGGATGTCCGGGTTGCGGAAGGCGTAGATGATGGGGTTGATGATGGAGCTGCAGATGGCCGGCAGGGCCGTGGCGTACGTGTAGACGGCCGGGTAGCGCGTGTCGGCCACCAGAGAGTACATAGCGAAGGGCACCCAGCAGAGGGCGAAGGTGCCCAGGATGGCCGAAAGCGTGCTGACGCCCTTGGTGGTGGAAGCGGCGTGCGAGGCGCTCATGAAGTGGCGCTGCACGGCGATCTGCTGCGCGTGGCGGAAGGCGATCTTGCAGATCTGCAGGTAGAGCTGCAGGATGAGCGCGAAGACCAGCAGGAAGGAGACGGCGAGCGCCGCCGCGTTGCTCTTGTTCACCGGGCGGCACACGCTGCACGTGGCTTCGTCCTCCAGGCAGTTCCATCCGAGCGCGGGCAGCGAGCCCAGCAGCGCGCTCGTGAGCCACGCCAGCGCCACCACGGCGTACGTGAAGGTGGCGGCGCGCTCCGTGTGGTAGGTGAGAGCGCCGTACAGCGACAGGTAGCGGTCCACGGTGATGGCGAGCACGTTGAGCACGGACGCGGAGAAGGCGGAGATCAACAGCCCGGCGGAGAGCAGCGAAGCCACGCCGGGCTCGGCCACCGCGTACGCCACGGCGAAGTTCAGTACGAGCCCCAGGCCCGCCAGCAGGTCCGCGAACGCCAGGCTGGCGATGAGCACGAAGGCGGGGGCGCGCGGGGCCGGCGCGTGCGCCACCAGCGCGATCACCAAGGCGTTCTCGCACGACACCAGCGTGCCGGCCACGCACAGCGCCACGTCCCAGGGGTTGACGGGCACGGAGGCGCCGGCGGCGGCGGCGGCTGCGGCTGTCGTGGCGTCAGTGGGCGGCGCGGAGGACGCGTTCCGGCCCCCGGGCGAGTCCGGGACCGTGGGGGTGGAGGAGGAGGAGGCGTTGGGGAGATGGGTGCTCATGGCTGTGGCTGCTGTTGATGCTGGTACTGATGTTGATGCTGGTGCTGATGCTGCGGCGGCGGCGGCATGAGGGGGACGAGGAGGATGAATCACTGCCAGGAGGAAGAGAGAGAAAAAGAGAGGGAGAGAGGGAGGGGTGGGATGAGGGTAGAGAGTGTGTTTTTCATATATCTATATTTATATACATAAGATTGATAAACTACAGTCCTAGGGTAAAGCTAAATAAACTTACTGTAAAGAAATAAAGCAGAAAAATACAATGCATACAAAAATAAAAAAGCAGAGATACCACCGTTATCTTGTCCCTTATCTTGTCTAAGACATCATACATGATGCAGCCCTTCTTTCTCCATTAAGCGCAGACGACAAAGCGTTGGTGAATGGAGGGTAAATGGTAAATATGATGCTATTTATAGACTAGACCCATTCTACCATGTTTAACCCCCCCCCCCCACACACCCCACAGAACATGGGGTGCTCCCCCTCCCACACACATACTCTCAGTCTCGCGCTCTTTATGATATTATTATCATAGGCTACTGATGACAGTATAAGTAAGACAGTAAGACACACACTCACGGCGGCGCTGTGTGGCTGGTTGATGCGCGTTAACGCGTAAGCGACCCTCTCCAGCCCGTCCAATAAGTAGCCTGCCTAGTTCAGACCGACCCCCGCAGACCACTGAGATTCTTCCCACCAGCCGCCAGAGAGTCCAGGAGCGTCTCCCTCTTCTTCTCTCTTTCTCTGCTTTTCCTCCTCCTTCCTTTTTCTAAAGAACTAAAGAAAAGATAATGAATCTGCTGCAGGTCTCCGCTGTGTCAGTGGTCAGCAGGCTGGAAGTGGCTGAGATCACCCCGGGGTTCTGCTGCCTCTTCCCCCCGCTATTGACTCCTCTTGCCGGGGGTCTGTGGGGGCGGTGGGAGAATGGGAGAGTGGGGGGGGGGTCTCTGGTAAGGGTTGGGGGGGAGAAGAGACCGTCAGACTTGGGTTGTCATTCGTCTAATAACGTTGGCGCTCGGCAGACAGCGGCGCCTGCTCCTGTCGCTCTGATTGGTCCAGAGGAAATGACTCTTACCGCTGACGTCAAGACCCCCAGCTGCCCCTCCCTCTCCCCCCATCTCTCTCTTTCTTTCTCCATTCTTGCTTTCTCCACAATGAACCCTCTCTCTGAAACCTTGTTTACATCTCAGACATTGAACTATGCAGACATCTGTGAGCTGCTCTCAAAAAACGTATGAATCAGATCATACATCTGATTCTGAAGAATAAGCTAAAGAATTGTCTTTTTCCATTAAACCTTTAGACTGTAAATGACTAAAACATTGTCATCAATAATAATAATAATAATACTTTTGGTACCTGTTTACTACACTGTAACCAAATGCTGTAGGCCTGTTTAATAAATAAATGTTTTTTTTTTAATAATTTTATTTATATATTTTTTCCATTTTCTCCCCAGTTTACACAGCCAATTACCCAACCCACTTATTGGACTCCCCCTATCACTAGTGATGCCCCAACACCAGGAGGGTGAAAATTAGCACATGCCTCCTCCGATACATGTGAAGTCAGCCATGGCCTCTTTTCAAACTTTGAAAAGAGTAGCATCACAGAGTTGCTAAGCAGCATCACAGCACACTCGGAGTGTAGCAACCCGGTTCCGATACATCAGCTCACAGATGCCTTGTGCTGCAGACATCACCCTTTGGAGTGATGTGGGGAGAAAGTGCCATCTACCCACCCAGAGAGAGCGAGGCCAATTGTGCTCCCTCGGGGCTCCGGTGGCCGATGGCAAGCTGAATGAACAGGATTCCTGTTCAGTTATGATCTCCTGATCATAACTTTTAATCTGCATGTGGTTTTTGTAAATAATAATTACAGTATTCAAATCAATTTATTTGGGCCAAAACCTACTAAAAAAATTATAGTACATTACTATTCTTATTATATAGTCATATGATGTGCTTTTTCTAAACAATTAATTAGTGTAATTTTACAATCTGTTATTGGCAACTTTTTTGTCATGAACCCTCTGTAACATGTGCTCTTAAAACTAAATATAAATCTAAATAATTGTCCTTTTCCATTAAAACAATTGGACTGATCGAATACATTGTCAAGAATAATATCGGTACCCAAAAAGCCCCACCACCCTCCTTTGTAAATGAAAAAAACTGTAAATGAAATTGAGGGGAGCTCCCAGGAGGGTGGGCATATTTCATTTTAAATAATTCTTCATTTTAAAATCTTTTTAGCAGATAAGACATATTGTTTTATCATACATTTCTCCTGCAGCTGCTTTCTCCATTATCTGGTCTAGTTTAAGCTACTCAAAACTCATTTATTTTTTAGGGTATTTCATAATTCTATTCTGGACAATGAAGTTCTATAATTTATTTTTTACTGCTCATGACATATTAGGAGTGGGACATCACCTTTCTCACCATATCATTTACTATTCTGTAATGTTAATTATCTGATACACGCAAAGACAGTACTAGTCTAGCACCTCACCTTTAATAGGAGCACACAGAATGACCAACAGCACCAGAGCTAATCTCTCTCTCTTAAGTTTAACCAGTAGGCAGGCAGCAAACAAATGTCTGACAGTAAGAGCATAAAGAGTGCTGTTCGATTGTGAGCAGGTGAAAGCAGATGATAACATTACGACTGTTGTATTTTATTTCTTAAAATTATATTTAATGATAAACTTTCTTGTGTTGAAACATTTTTACACAGTAAATTTGCCAGTGTTGAATCAACATTGTTACTGTTAAATTTTACACTCTTAGTGTAACACTGTTTAACGCTGGTAAATTTACTGTGTAGATGTTTAGAGACAAACTACCATTAAAAAAAAAAAAACGGCAGTTTTCACTTTTAGGGGTAATGGGACTCATTTTAGGGGTGCTTGAGCCTCTGACAGGTGTTTGGGTATCTTGGTACATGCGAAAGAGATAGAGAAACTTTTGCTACATGTATCCAAATGTTGTAGGCCAATTTTTTGCAGTAAAATCATACAATATATAGACTAACTGTTTAATGATATACATTGTAAAATGCAAAATGCAAAGTATCTTAGGATGCCCTATGAAAACAGCTGCCACCTGTATATTTACCTTCTAATTCTAACATCTCCTTACTATGTTACACAAAATTTACAGCTTGTTAATTAATTTATCTGCATAATAAAAAGCACCATAAAATGCTATCTCAGCCACTAAATCATGCAGGC
This sequence comes from Astyanax mexicanus, assembly GCF_023375975.1. Taxonomy (NCBI): domain Eukaryota; kingdom Metazoa; phylum Chordata; class Actinopteri; order Characiformes; family Acestrorhamphidae; genus Astyanax; species Astyanax mexicanus. The sequence goes on from NC_064424.1 coordinate 20,133,262, forward strand.
ATAAAAAACATCTGTTATCTGCTCCTATTTAAATTTATGAATGAAACGGATAAATCTGAAGAATCTTGTCTTGTTACATTAAAATCTGGATATTATGGGATAAAGGATAGGTGATAGAAAAAGGGGAAGAGAATAGAGGAAGGGGATAGATGATAGAGAATGGGGAAGAGAATAGGGAATAGAGGAAGGGGGTATGGGATGAGGATGGGAAAGTGGGTAGTGGATAGGGGAAGGGAATAGGGAATAGAGGAAGGGGTATGGGATGAGGATGGGGAAGTGGACAGTGGATAGGGGAAGGGAAAAGGGAGTAGAAGAAGGGGGTAGGGGATGAGGATGGAAGAGTGGATAGGGGAAGGAAATAGTAAATAGAGGAAGGGGGTAGGGGATGAGGATAGGGAAGTGTATAGGGGATAGAGGAGGGGATATGGGATGTGGATAGGGGATGAGGATAGGGGAAGAGGATTTAGGGAATAGAGGAAGGGGTATGGGATGAGGATGGGGAAGTGGATAGAGGAAGGGAATAAGGAATAGAGGAAGGGGGTAGGGGATGAGGATTGGGAAGTGTATAAGGGATAGAGGAGGGGATATGGGATGTGGATAGGGGAAGAGGATTTAGGGAAGAGAGGAAGGGTGGTCAGGATATAGCTGATCAATATGTACAATAAAAACAAAAGAGACAATATTGAAAAAACACACACACACACCATAATGCCCTCCACTAAGCTGTCAGACTATAATCATAATACTTCTATTTATGAACCAAAGACATCAGTAGTGTTCAGTTGAAGCGCTCCAGCTGCACTGAAGCAGTTCAGACAGCAAGTGGCGCGGTGCTGTCCATGGTCCTGATCAGTTCACCTGACCGGTCACTAGGGGGCAGCACAGTCTACAGTGTTTCCTGGCAATGTCATTTAAATTGACTTTGTGTGTCTGGATGACATTATGCGCTCAGAATGACATCAGTGAAGGTTTCTTCCTGCGAGCTGAGCTGAGCTGAGCTGAGCTGCTGTATCCCCTCTAACACACTCAGCTGTTATGGAGCTGCTCTGACATACACAGCCCTGGTCGCAGTCTTTAACCTGATGTGGAGGCTCTTCCAGGGTCTGCAAATGCTTCCACATGTGAAGCAGTAATATATCCCTTTATGTTATTCCTATAAAAATAAATACTGCCTCATCTGCCCATTTATTGTTTATTCCAAAATCAATGGTATTTTATTATTTTGAAATAAATGTATCTACCGTCCAAAGAGCTTTCTACTTTTTGAGCATTGCTCAAAAGGATTTGATTGTAATCAGCAACAAGAGCATTAGTGAGATCAAGATGTTGGATGATCACCACACCTCATTCCCAACTCAAAAAATCTTAAAACTCCAATAAGTATTGGATGGAGAACCATTGTGCCAGAAAAATTGGCATTTTGCACATTGCTAGTAGGTTCATGTTTATTTGCCCCAGAGTGTCATATTCTATTGGCAATACTTCTCTACAGGAACTAGAAAGCTGTGCCAGTTTGCAGTTGTACATACAGCTTTGAAAAAAAGAGACCACCTAAAAACGATGGGTTCCTTTAATTGAAAACCTCTAGAATATAACCAAGAGGAAGATGGATGATCACAAGCCATAAAAACCAGGGTTATTCTACCAAATATTGATTTCTGAACTCTTAAAACTTTATAAATATGAACTTGTTTTCTAAGTATTATTTGAGGTCTAAAAGCTCTGCATCTTTTTTATTTCAGCCATTTCTCATTTTCTGCAAATAAAAAATAAAAATTTGGGGGGGATGTGGGAGAAATGTTGTCTGTAGTTCATAGAATAAACAACAGTGTTCATTTTACTCAAACTTGCTTTGCTATAAATAGCAAAATCAGAGAAACTCATTCAGGAACTGAGGTGGTCTCTTAATTATTTCCAGAGCTGTATGTGTCAGTAATGGGTGTATGTTAATATTGTTAAATGCATTTGTTAGAACTGCCTAGCAATATCTTAGCAACCACATGGCAACACCTTAGCAACCACCAACTATATCATAACCATCTCTTAGAAACTGCCTAGCAACACCTCCCTTAAGAACCAACAAGTATACCATAGCAACTCCTAAGCAACCACTGAGCAACACCTTAGGAACCAGTGGGAACCACTTTATTTGAACTCAAACTCACAGACAGTGGAATGCCTCCCAGCAAACCTCACAGTCTCAAATAGATTTAAAAAAGATACCAAAGATAACGCTGAAGTAGACAAAGATCCACATTACAGACAGTATTTGTCCATAAGACCATCTTCAGTCATACACCCTGCAGGGCAGGATTTGTTTGTGGGAGAGCAGCCAGAAAAAAAGACATTGCTTAAATAAAAAATAAGAAAACACATGTCTGACTTCACAAGCACATGATGAGATCATCATAGTAAAAGCTATAAGCACGGGGCAAACCCAACACTTCCCTTCACCCTAACAACACTATTCTTACAGTGAAGCATGGTGATGGTTGCATCATCTTTGTAGATGCTTTTTAACTGAATGGGAATTTTGCTGTACTAGCTAAGCTTATTTCACTGGAATGAAATCTACCAATTTATTTCAACATGTAGATGTAGCATGTATTTATGTATAGCATGTTTAACATTTATTTATGTATAACATTTATTTATTGGAAGTTCGGCAGTATTTGATTACAGGCCATGTGCTCAGCTCAAGTGAGAAAACAAACACCACTGCATTATTTGTTTCTGATCCACAACATGGAAGAGGAGGTGGAATTCTTTTGTGCTGGTTGCCAGTTGCACACCACCCAACTGCCGGCACATCAACTGGCACACCACCCAGCTGCCAGCACAGCTTCCTGAGTCCCTACTGCAGCAGTATTTGATTGAAGGTCATGTTGTGTTTGACAAAAGACACAAATGAGGTCCATTGTTCCGATTGCCGGTTGTTTGCTGGTTGTGCCGGTACACAACATGGCACACCACCCGGATGCCGGTACACTAGCTAGGATGTGCAGCTCTATGCTGGCAGTTAGGAAGCATGCCAGCTGTTTTGCTGGCAGTTAAGAGGTGTGCCAGCTGATGTACCACCAGCCAGGAGTTGTGCCAGCTGTAATGTTCACTGGTGTGCTGGCCAGCATCCAGCACAAAGGATTCAACGCCTAGAATTAGTCACGTGACACCTAATTGCTTAATATATATATATATATAAAAAATAATAAAACAAAATAACAAAGATCCATATATATACTAAGTAAAAATGTATAAAGGGAATGTTCTAATAACTGTAAAGGAATAATTCTTCGGTTGGTGATGGTTTTTGACCCATTGTAGTAAAACTTTAATCTTCAAAAGTAACAAATGTGAACTAAAAAAGGCTAATATTATTAGTAAACTAAAAACCTTAATATCTTTAGGTATCTTAAAATAGTGGCTTAGTATATCAAAATAACAACTTAGTATCTTAAAATAACGACTTAGCATCTCAAAATAACGACTTTGCATCTCAAAATAACGACTTAGTATCTCAAAATAACAGCATACTGTCTGAAACTAATGACTTTGCATCTCAAAATAACGACTTTGCATCTCAAAATAATGACTTAGTATCTCAAAATAATGACTTGATAGTTCAAAACAACGACTTAGCATTTAAAAAAAATGATTTGGTATCTCAAAATAACGACTTAGTATCTCAGAACAATGAATTAGAATCTTAAAATAATGACCTAGTATATCAAAATAACGAGATTGAATCTCAAAATAATGACTAAGAATCTCAAAATAATGACTAAGAATATCAAACTTATGACTTGGCCTCTTAAAATAGTGACTTTGTTTTTCAAAATATGACTTAGCATCTTAAAATAATGTCTTACCATCTTAACATAATGACTTAGTATCTCAAAATAACAGCTTATTATCTGAAAATAACGACTTTAAATCTCAAAATAATGACTTAATATCTCAAAATAATGACTTGGTATTTCAAAATAACGACTTAGCATTTCAAAATAACCATTTGGTATCTCAAAATCACGACTTAGTATCTCAGAATAATGACTTAGTAACTGAAAATAATGACCCAGTATATAAAAATAACGACTTAGTATCTCAAATTAATGACTAAGAATATCAAAATAATGACTTAGCATCTCAAAATAACAATTAAGTATCCAAAAATAATGACTAAGTATTTCAATATAACGACTTAGCATATTAAAATAGCGACTAAATATATCAAAATAAAGACTTGGCTTCTCAAAATAATGTCTTAGTATCTCAAAATACTAAAATAAAATTTAAATAAAAAAATAAATAGCCTATGGGCTTCCATAGTTTTGGACACCCCTACTATGGGCCATACCACTTTAACAGCACCTCAGACTCTCCTTCCTACAGAGGCAACAGTGAGTAATATGTTCAAAAAATTATTTATATATCAAAATAATAAGATTGCATCTCAAAAATAATGACTTAGTATCTAGGCAAAGGCTTTTGTGAATTTATGACCAGTCGCCTGAAGTACTTTAAAATACTTTTTTCTTAAATGTACGACGCTGGATATGTGCTGTTTCTGGTAAACAGACCTCGCCACATGTTAATCTTACAATTAGCTAACGCTAACTGTTTAACTAGCAGCCAGTGCTTGTGTTCAGGATGGATGGGACTGCTAGTGACACTATTAGGTACAAAATAAACGCATTAATACTCAGCCCTAATCGGCATTCAGAGTCACCTGCTAATCAATCACTAACCACCACCACCAGCAGCAGCACCAGCACCAGCTCAACACAACTGATTTTAATTACTGGGGCTTATTTCTATTATACTCAACCAACAATATAAGCCCTGTGTGAAGTCCTGCTCTACCTCTGTTGCAGACTGTGCCTTACTCACATGCTCTCTGTTTGTTTGTTATTTTGGTTATGACTTTCTCGCTCATGTGCTGCTTCAAGCCTGGCCGGGTTTTAATAACCCCTCTTACTGTGGACTGACCAAGACCTTGGACTGTAAACAAATACTGTGTGCTCTTATATCCTGAGAAGATCCTATTTCTTACATTTTAAACCCACCAGTGCTTTATTGCTTCTTCATACTGAATCAAACTGTCAGTTTTGACTCTTTCTCTTATTTGTTTTTTTTTTGCCACACCTTAGCCCTTTTTGTTATCTCTTTTGTTCATGAATTAATGATGCAGTAACATACAGCCGCAGAAGAAACAACTGAGCAGCCAACTGTGCAGTTTTTTCTGGTTCTTAAAGGCGACTAATTATAAAAAGAGATGTATTATAAACCTCATATTAAAGGTCTCATTCCATCGTTTTTTTCATTCATTTTAAAATGTCTAGTTGTGGTCTGTAGTATGAATGAATGCCAATTGAGATTTTTTCTGGTGAAAAATAAAAGTATCAGTGATCTGGTATAACAGTGCTTTAGTCCGGTAGGGGAGTGGGGGGTGGGTATTATAGGATTTCGGCCCTTGCTCATGAATATTTATACATGCAAACATATCGCCTTTAACTAGCTAACAGCACTGCGAGGCAGTAAAACAGACAACAGTTAGAAACGTTTTATAATAAAGACATTTTACACTAATAACAGTCTTTGCAATGTCATATGTTACTTAACAACATGTGTAATGCCCTGCTAAGTGCAGTTCAGCCACTGATCTAGTCTTAGAGTCTCTGTAAAATGCGAAATCCACCGGAGATCCTATGTAAGCCTATGTAAACACACAGAAGTGGGTAGTCTTTCGCTGGTGGTGTTCCATAGACAAATTCTTATAATTTTTTCCTTAGCCCTGAATTACTGGGCAAAGCATATAACACTGATGTGATATTTGCACAAATAACACAAGAACAAAATGGCATGCTGTTCCTAGCGCTGTTAGCTTCTATCTGACGAAGCTTGTCTGGCTGCCTGCCTTCAGCTCTGCCTGTAAGCCATAAATACTAATTTTATGAGTTGACGTAGACAGGGGTGCTTTTCTTGATCGACTCGTTTTTCTGAACATTTTCTTTTCTTAGCTACTGCAGACAACGAAGGTTAAGTTTCATGTCCAGCATGCATATGCAACTCAGAGAGACCTATAGTATTTCACAAAGAACAAAAAAAGGCAATTTTAGCGAAAGGACACACTTTAAAGCTTAAACCATTTAGTTTGGGAATATTACTTTTAAAGTTTTCAAATGTTAGTATTAATCTAGCTAGGAACATTATGTGACTTAACGTTCTAATAACATTGTGATGCAAAGCATTATTCACAGGTACATCACAGGTTTTCAGAATGTTCCTGGAACATTGTTTATGTAATTGTACAGGCTAACCTGTATACTTGGAATCTTTACAAAACATTCTTATAAAGTTTCTTTTAGTGTTAATGTCTAGTACCTGTACCCTTGTCTTCTGCAGACTGGCCTTTGTAATGTGTGCAACATGTGGTTTGTCATTGTCTAGCTGAAAAATGCATGCACATCCCTGGAAAATATTTTATCTTGAAGGCCACATACTGTAAGTTATGCTAAGATATCATTGCACTTTTCTGCATTGATGCTGTCATCACTGACACAACCCCATACTAGGACAGACTTTGGCTTTTTGTTTTGCTGCTGATCAGTCTGGATGGTCCTTTTCATTTGTGATCCAGAGAACATGGCATCAGTTTATCAAAAGAGCAAAAGCTCTGAAATAGTAATACAACTGACCACAGTAGATGTTTCTACTGTTTGATGGCGCATTCCAGAAGCCACAGAGCCTGGTGAAGTTGACATTACTTGGTTAACAAAAGGCTCCTATTTTGCTTCAAGTAAAGTTTTAATGGGCATTTGTGAATGTAACTATCACAGTAATTCTTTGCTCTTGTGGGTCTATCCGTGGTTGTTGAATGCTGGTTTTTAATACAGTGCCATCTGATGAATGGGAAATCATGGATAGGTGTTCATATTAGGCTTGTGCCCTTGCCCTTGTAGAAAAGAGTGCATTTTTTAATTAGCATTTTCGAAAATTGTTCCATCTTTTTCTGATTTGTGCTTAGAGTTCTTTAAAGGTGAAGCCAAAACAACAAAAGCTACGGCACTGTTCAGAAAGATATTAGTTAGGGCTGCATGAAATTGGAAAATTTTTACATTGCAAATGTTCTTTTTTGACAGTATATATCATGATATTAAACAGTGCAGGGCCCATGACGGCACCAGCCATGGCCCCGCCCGCGTGCTGTCTTGCATCTGGACCGATCAAGAACCGAGTCAGCGCCAAGCACTCTAAACCCGAGGAAAACAGCAAAACAACAGTAATCGGCCCTTTAATCAGGCAAAACTGTGCTGGACTGAGTTGCACAGCTTTTGACATATATGTTTACAAGCATGTGCCCAACCATGTGGATGGAGGCCATGCGGGTACCTTGTGTTTACTCCTGCCTTTTCTTCTCGTGCTTCTCAGGCAGCAGCAGCCTGTCACTTACACAGACACAGAGACAGTGCTGTGTATCTACTTGTTGTGTCAAGAATCAAAACGGGCCCTGCGATGTGACAATTGAGCATGCATACATTGCGATGACGATGCTTAAATTATATATCGTGCAGCCCTAATGGTAGTGAATTAATATTCTGTGACTAACAAGATAATAGTGGTGTGTGGCCACCATTTGCCTTTAGATGGGCTTCTGTCCTTCTTGGATTGCTTTCACACATGTCTGGAGCTGTGTGTGTGTGTGTGGGTGGATGTTGGGCCATTTTGTAAGAAGAAGAAGAAAAGCTTGCCATTCTTTGAGGGGTGAAGGAGGTGAAAATCTGTTTCACACTTTGCATTTCATAACTTTGTATAATGCTTCATTTACATGCTCACAATAGCCTTGGTTACAAGATGAATTGTGTAATGGCCAAGGCCATGTGTAGTCTTGTTTACATGCAAGCCAATAGCCTACAGTCAGTCTGAGGCTTCTTGATGCACCTAATGTACTTTTATCTACGTATGATTTTCCCACTGTTTTAAAAGAGAAGATCTAAATTCCCTTCTTCTCCTTCTATTTAAATTCCAAGTGATGTGTGTTTCTGATATGTGGGACGTGTCTTCTTCTCTGCAGAAGCGCAGCCCTGTCGCCTTTTGTTGTGGTGTCGAAAAGCTGTCATCACATGTGTGGTACAACAGAAAAAGCTGCGCAGTGTTGCAGAAGCCCTGTATGTGAGTCAGTGGGGTGATATAAGCGTTTACGTGTCCAGATCTAGACTATACACCAGTCAGCCATAGCATTAAAACTGTCAAATAAACATTACATAAACATGAACAATGAATAACACTGTTGTCAGTGGTACCTGTCCAGGGGTCTAAGAAATATTAAGCTGCAACTGTGTGTAGTTAAGCTCCTGGAGTTGTTGTGTTGGAAGCAAGAAACGTGGGCATTTATAAGGTAACCCAGGACAAACACAAGATGTATTGAAAACAGACACAAGTAAGTAGGGATTTATCTATATCATTTTTTACAACCACTTGAGTACCAGTATGAGTACCTGTGTTTTTGTACTCGCTGACACTTACTTCGAATAAATCAATCAGGAGCATTATGGAATACTTTTTGGGCAGACTCTGCTTTTTGAGAAGGCTCAAGTCTTCCAATGTGTTCTTTTTGAGCAGACTTTTTGAAAAGGCTAAGGTCTTTTAATGTGCTCAGGTCTACCAATGTGTACTTTTTGAGCAGTTTTTGGATAGGCTCAGGTCTTTCAATTCGTACTTTTTGAGCTGACTATAATCTTTTAAAAGGCTCAGGTCTCTCAATGTGTACTTTTTGATCAGACTTTACTTTTTAAGAAAGCTCAGGTTTTTCTATGTGTACTTTTTGAGCAGACTTTACTTTTTAAGAAAGCTCAGGTCTTTTAAATTGTACTTTTTGAGCAGACTTTACTTTGTAAGAAAGCACATGTCTTTCAATATGTACTTTTTGAACGGACTCAAATTTTTAAGAAAGCTCAGGTCTTTCAATGTGTACTTTTTGAGCAGACTCTAATTTTTAAAAAGGCTCAGGTCTTTCAATGCATACTTTTTTCATAAAATAGCCATGAGTTAACAAGTTCATTGACGAGAACCAAATTGTGATGGCTAGATGACTGGAACAGAGAATTTTTTTTAAACATCGAGGTGGTTCCAGGTTGTTAGTACTGTCGTTTAGATCTAGATCCAATCTTTTAGCTATGTATGTTTATCTCAACTATTAGGTCAACCTTAGTCTGTCAGTTCTTTAACTGCCTACCCATCCATTCATGCACCTCATGTCCCCTTGCCATCATGAGCACAATGGCCATAAGCAGAGGGTTTACACTTTGTGATCAAATGACATAATGCTATCTTATGGCTTTTGGCATTTTCAGTGTTCAATTTTTTTTTTGTTGTTTACTGTTACATTCTTAAAAACATTAGTGTGCATATGAAAGTAGTTGATGGAGTAGAATGTAAGGCATCTGATTCATCTCAGTGTTCATGGAGATAGTTTAGCTGTGTCTGGAATATGGCAGCATAATCAGGGAACTTCGCCTCAGTAGAGTCCACCTGATCTTATAAAATAGCCTCATATTCCTTGGCCATTGTACAAACATGCAGAGCAATCATCCGATCTAATGACTCCTGTGAGATGGCTGCCCACACCATAATGGATCCACAAGCATGTTACACGCTTGCCAGCAGACACTGTGGGTTGAAGATGTCCTTTGGCTTTCTCCAAATGGAAATACAGCAACAGAAATGCAGGGAAAAGGGTGAAAGATGAGTCATTAGACCATGCTACTTTTCCCGTTCGCTGAGGGCTGCCCCCTTACACTGCTTTCTGTGTCTTTGTGCACTGGCCTTGTGCATGAGCGGTTTGTGAACAACAACCTTGCCATAAATTCCAGATTTGTGGAGTTCAGAGCGTGCCGTTTCTGTGCATTCGCCTGTGGTGAATTACAATTACATGTTTTTTTACCCATGTTAGTAAGCTTTGACTTTTGGCCAGTGTTCATGAGGTGATGCAGCTTAGCTGAGAAAATCCAACCAAGCAAGAGGTGCTGCTTTGAAGAATCTAAAAATTGTGTTTAGTAAATATTATTCTCTTAATATTTTCTCATAATGCACAGTAACTACATAACTAATCTGTGCACAGTTTTGAGCTGTTTTCCTTTTTTTCTCGGAGAACATGATGTTCTGCTGATAAGTGCTTGATTTCTGCTTTCTGTTACTTTCTTCTGTTGCAAAACAGCTGTTGAAGACACTTAGAGGTGGCAGGGTGTTGACTTCTTTTGTCACTGTGCCATGGTGTTTCACCCTGTGCCCTAATCTTCATGCAATCTAGATATGTGGCCTTCTGTTTCCTGTCTCACAACGCTTGAGGACATCAACTTCTTCATTTCTTTGGGCAGGGTTTGCTTTGCGGTTTGTGGTGGTGCTGTGAGTAGGTTTCGTCACAGGGCTGTGGAAGTTTGAAAGAACAGAAGTAGGGTCATAATTCAGTGCACTATATATACACACAGACGTACCCATATAAATACACACACACTCACTCACATACTCACACACTTAATATCAACCGCTGGCTCCAGACACTGACGGCATCCACATCTGGGTAGAACTGGCTCAACATCAGCAGGTACTAACACAGACTTAATGGACACACACTATTTACACTATTCTTTCACACACACACACACACACACACAAATAAATGCATGCCTTTAAAGTGGCAGTAGTATAACAGTAGTAGGGGAAGTAGTTTTCTGTATTTTACATTTATACTCGTGTTTTGTCAAATTTTGCATGTGCAGTTTTATGCATGTGCCGTTTTTTTACAGTAAGTACATTCTGCCCACCTGTAATGGTCCACACAGTCAGGTATGTCAGTTATGCACAAGCAATGCTGCCGTTGTGTAACATTCTGCCATTTCTAAACCAGTTGAGATGCAGAAAATTATATTTTTAAGAGTTTTATGCAGTTTTAAGGATGCACTGTATGTTGTGGGAAGATTAATTATTTGGCAGATTTGACAAACCATAGTATTAAAGTATTGTATTAAGTCTCTTTTTAAATTTAAGTTAATGTTTCAGTTAAGTTAAGCCTAAACCTTTGGAGCAGTGACAAGATAATGTTGTGGTATCCAGGGTAAGTCAGCCAAGTGAGGTCTCTCATTGGCTGGATTTAAAGGCTTTTGTTTTATTTCTGCTGTGTTTAAGTGATGTTGGAAGCTGTAAAATACCCAGAACCATTGGTAAATATATGATATAATTATTTTTGAAGCACAGAGGACATTGAGGAGGGGTTTAGGTTTGTTTTGCATGGCTCAGATTATTATGTAATTAATTGAATATTTGTTTCAATAATCAATAAATTATTTATCTATCAAACATTGTTTTTTGCAGCTCTACTTTTCAATATAGCAACAGCAAAGACCATCCAGTATATACAAACTATTTAACGCACAATCACTTCCGATATGATTATGGCCTGCCAGATTGACATACAGTAGCAAAAGTTAACTTGACATACTAATTATTGACACACACTGCACTCAAATGCTGCTCAAATGACCTAAAATGTCCATTTAAATGACCTAGCTATGGTTGGCAATTCATTGTTTAATTGAAAAATAGTCAGCTCACCCATTTCCATGGCTGCAGCACAATGTTTGCGGGCTGTTGGGTTCTATACCTGGCAATCTGGGGTGTGGAAATGTGACTGGGGCATGGCGGTGTGCAGGTTTATAGGATACAAACCACACAGACATACTACACAATTCAAGTAAGAAAACATACTGGCTGAGGCTACTCTGTTGTCACCAGCTGCCAGTACTTAGTATACATTTGCATGTTTTCTTAATATCTGATAATACATCCTGATTACGTTATGAGTTGTAACCATAGGCGTAGAAACCGGGGGGGATTGGGTGGGACATTTCTGCACGCCACAGAGTCGCCTGAGGTTGGTTGATCTGCAGCAAGATGATGCTGCAGCTCTTTGGAGGTGGTCTGTGGATTGTCGTTGACTGTTCTCACCATTCTTCTTCTCTGCCTTTCTGATATTTTTCTTGGCCTGCCACTTCTGGGCTTAACAAGAACTGTCCCTGTGGTCTTCCATTTCCTTACTATGTTCCTCACAGTGGAAACTGACAGGTTAAATCTCTGAGACAACTTTTTGTATCCTTCCCCTGAACAACTATGTTGAACAATCTTTGTTTTAGATAATTTGAGAGTTGTTTTGATGCGCCCATGATGCCACTCTTCAGAGGAGATTCAAATAGGAGAACAACTTGCAATTGGCCACCTTAAATATCTTTTCACATGATTGGATACACCTGGCTGTGAAGTTCAAAGCTCAATGAGGTTACCAAACCAATTTAGTGCTTCAGTAAGTCAGTAAAAAGTAGTTAGCAGTATTCAAATCAATAAAATGATAAGGGTGCCCATATTTTTGCACCGGTCAAATTTTGTTTTAATGCATATTGCACATTTCCTGTTATATAAACCTCATTTCAATCCTGAAATATTACTGTGTCCATCAGTTATTAGATATATCAAACTGAAATGGCTGTTGCAAACACCCAAATATTTAGAACTAAAAATGATTAAGATTAATAGGGGTGCCCAAACTTTTTCATATGACTGTAAGCAGATGTGTCCCCCCAATATCAAACCTGCTCCTACGCCCTTGGTTGTAACAGAAAATATTGTGGCGGCTCTGGGTTGTGTGTGTGGCTGCCTGTAGGCATGTTTCTGTTCTTTTGTGTGTGGGGCCTTATGTGTTTTGTTGTGCTGTGTTGCTCCAGCCTACGTAGCTGGTACCTCCCCCGTAACCTAGGGTATGGGGAGGGGCCATGCAGATGGGTGCTGTTTAGGGCACTCACCGTAAAGTAAGTGAGTAGCGAGTTTAGTCACTGGGTTCTGTGGGTAGCTTATTTGATAGGTTGGTTTAGCTCTCCTAGTCTTATTAAAGACTCACGGGTCTTCCTTCCTCTTCCACGCCACAATATAATGCTTAATGGTCTTTTATGGTGTCCATGTTAAATCTGCCAGTAGATAACATATAAATGTCCATGTGCACCAGTGTTAGCTTAGTGCTAACATGTTGTTGAGATAATGGCACTGCTGCATTGATGCAGGCCCAGCATTTGCTAAGATTTAGAAGCGTCTTCGGTTCAAATCCAGTTCATGTAGCTTGCTATCGGCTACCGGAGCCCTGAGAGAGCACAATTGGCCTTGCTCTCTCTGGGTGGGTAGTAGGCGCTCTCTCCCCACATCACTCCAAAGAGTGATGTCTATCAGCACAGGGCATCTGTGAGCTGATGTATTTTAACCACTTTGCTTTCCTCTTCACATGTATCGGAGGAAGCATGTGCTAGTCTTTACCCTCCTGGTGTTGGGGCATCACTAGTGATGGGGGAGTCCCAATGAGTGACTTGGGTGTTTGGCTGTGTACATTGGGGAGAAAATGGGATTTTTTTTTGAAGTGTCTAAACTCTGGTCTTATTTATTCAGCCTCAGCCATAAAAAACACTCAAAAAAACAATATAACAGGAAACATGGTTTTGATAACACTATGTCTGTAGTGTACAGTATATACTAATACTAACTTATACAGACTGGATCTGTTGTTTTCAGTGTGAGTTAGTCATCTCTGGTCAAGGCCACAATTACCATAAATTAGCTCTTCTCACCCTCCCTTCTAATGCTAATAAGCTCTCATCCTGGAGTGCTCTCTGCCTGGGCTCTGGGGCTAGTAGCTACTGCTGGCTGCAACTATGCCGCACTGAATATTCCCACCTAAAGTTTTTTTATTTTTTTCGTATTAGATGGATTGCTTATGTAACTCTATTGTGTAATGCATCATGATTATAAATTTCACACCCTGCCGCCTCTGTTGTGGAGAAGTAGTGGTCGAAACTGCAGAAGAGTGGTAAACACCTCTTTTCTTTAAATGACTGGAAATGGGTGGGCCTGTTTTTTCCTCTCTCTTTCTTTCTCTCTTTCTCTCTCTCTCTCTCTCTGTCTCTTGTTTTCCTTCAATCTTTCTCACCCATCCTTATCAGTTTTCTCAGCATCTCACACTCTCACTCGATTGTGACAGAAGAACATCTGCGATGCGTGAGGAGAAGTTTCAGCGTTATTATGGTCTAACACTAATGACCTATTTTGCAGCCTTCTATTAAAGGCTACAGCACACACATACATGTAAACAGTAATTATGTAGATTACTTACTGATATACTGGAGAACTGATGTACTGTCAACAGATCTCGAGAACAATAGGATTCTCAAAGCTCTAATGTCGCACTGTATCTCCTGTATTGATAAACTGCCTATTTGTTGTGAAGAATAATTCATAAAATGTTGTTATGTAGGCCTGTCACAATATATTTTACAATAACAATTTTTTGGGGGTACGATATATATATATATATATATATATATATATATATATATATATATATATATATATATATATATATATATATATATAGTTTCAGTAATACTTGTGGTAAACGATATTATTGTCATTTTAAAACCATTTAATGCCAATGGTATGATATAACATTATATGATATATTATAATATTGTTATAATGCAATTATATAATGCTGATTCCTGTTTTGTCAGCTCTGCTGTGCTGCTGTGCTAATAGACACTCACTGTACAGGCTGAAATATGCACTTAAGAGACTCGTAAGAGGGGTATCTGATTAATTTTGTTGTATGTCAGAGCTGGGAATGTTTTCACACCCGAGTTAAATGCATTCTATTAAAAAATCAGAAATCAGCTATTATTTTTATTTTTGGTCCAGGTTAGCACTGCTAGTGATATCAGTACATAACAATGCCTCATGCAGTATTTTTGGCATCAAACCCAATAAAAACTAATTTTGACAGACGTTGGACAGTACTGTGTGTATGACTGATTTAATGAAGCACAAGTAGACAAATGTACTAATAAAATTTGTAATACTACTGCTTTTACTACTGTTGATGTGCAGTGCAGCCATCTTGGATTCTGATGGAACTCAGGATTGGCGAGTCTCTCTCCATTTAGGAAAATCCAGTTTGTGGGGACGTTATACACAGCGTTGCTGTAATTCTTAAAAGTGGACATATTATACCTCATTTTACTCAAGTAAGAATAGGTCTATAAACTGTGCAAAACATGTTCATGAAGTTCATTGCACAAAATCACTCTCACATAAAGAGATTTCACCAGCTGTATTCCTGCCAGTTTCAGTCCCTTTCAGAATGAGCTGTTTAAAGGCTCTGTTCCTTTATGCTAATAAGCTGTTTCTGGCTACTTTATGCTGAGCATTTACCACACATTAGTGTTAGCTTCTGCTAAATGGCAATACACGAACAAGCTAGTTCATGCTTAACTGCGATAGAACCACAAAATTCATTATTTGAAAGTACTTTCATCTCCATCATCTGCTGACTTACCATGAACAGTAGGCACAGATGCCTCCCTCAGACAGAGTCTGCTGGCAAATCCTGTTGTGTACTGTCTGGGGTTCTCAGCCAAAATCTATGCACATTTCCTTATTGTGGCGTCACAGCAAGGGAGCTGACCAAACGGCTCATAGAAGCATATGATTTTTGACACCAAACTCTTAACTGATTTACAGAGACCAGTTGAGACCCAAGTATAAATACAAAAGCACATAAAAAAAGAGTATGGCATAATATGTACCCTTTAACGTACAAATGTGATCTTCTGACTCTCAGGATCGGCTAAATTAGAATGAAAGAATTGTCATATTGCGATCACATATTTTGGTCTAAAATCAGTTGTTACTGATGCATAGCTGACTGATCTTTCCATCTTTAGTCAATAACATAAAGATCATGACAGGTCCACTGTTACACAATCACTCCCTCAGTTGGAGCTCAAAAACAGACCACCTCTACGGTGGGTCTGATACATCATTGGAGAGATTCGGCTGCTAGTGCACATGGAGACACATAGAGATAGAGGTGCATCTGTAGGAAGGGGGGTAGCTCACCTTGCTGACTGACATCACAGAATTGAGCTGAAATGTTACGTCGGACCCCTGGGGTCCATCACAGCCCGTTGCTATGGGTTTGAAAGCAATTCTGGCGATTCAGATGCACCTCAATCTGTGTCACTGGCTGTGAAGGTTGTGAACGTTATGACTGCAGGAAAAGGGCTGTGCTGAAGAGTCTGCGGGTTCTGGTCTGATATATTGCTGTTTTTGACAAGCAGTGCAGTGAATTTACAGTCCCTAAGGATTTGGTGTTTATGTAATATGTCTCTCTCTCTCTCTCTCTCTCTGGTTCTCTGGTTCTCTCCCTCTCTCTGTCTCTCTCTCTGCCTTTCCTCAGCATCCAGCGAACTTGAACTCAGAGAGGAAGCGAGCAGCCCACTTCCTATCGTCATGGTAACAGCATGTGAATGCATTGGGCCATATTGGTAAGCTAGCAAAAGAGAGAGAGAGCAAGCGAGGGAGAGCGGGAGTGTGAGAGAGAGAGAGAGAGAGAGAGAGAGAGAGAGAGAGAAAGAGAGAGGGCAAGCAAGTGGGAACTGCATCAGAAAACACAGCTCAGTCTCCAGAGCCATCTGAAAGGTAGGTAACAGGGGGGGACAGGGGCTATCAGGAGGGGGGCTTCAGGCTCGCTAATTTACGAACCGAGACAGGCGCTCACCTTCCGTCGCCGCACTGCAAAATCAGGCAATGTCATGCATGTCACACCTATATCTACGACGTCTATGGTGCAGCAGTCAGTCATGTTGTCTGTTTTGGCCAGGTGACCCGTGACTTTGACCACACCACAACTTGTGGCTTCTTCTTGTCTCTCCTTGTCTCTCCTTGCTCAGGTTGATCTTCACTCGTGGTGAAGGTTACGTAATGATCATCACATCGTCAGTGTATGTGTTTTGGTATCGCGCAGATACTGCGTTTCATTTTTTTTCCCATTAGGAATGCACGTTCCCTGAGATACGACACCTCTGAGTGATTTGTGTCGCAGCCATTGGCTGAAAGGCTGAAATACTGTTTTTACTATAATATTGTTTTGATAGCAGAGATTTATAGTGGGATGCTGCAACCTGGCAATATCATATCTTTCATTTCACTAGATGCACATGTAAATACATGTGATTGGTAAAATGTGTCTGAAATCAGCCTGGCCAGTCTTCCAGCAGTTTAATAATTCATCACCTCATTTTTCACACATGCAGACTCATGAAGGACTCATGAATCTCTTTATGTCTTCATGATTTGCTTTTTCTTCATCTTTCTTTGCAGCATATGCGACTGTACAAAGTACAAAGACATGTTTTTGGCTTTGGGTCGATTTGCAAAACATAAATATCTGCAGATAAAACACAAAATCACTTTGGATTGTTTAGAGACTAGTTTAGAATAGTGTGTGTTCTAAAGCTGCCTTAGTTTGGAGTTTTGGGATCAAGTTTGCAGATATACAGATAATATAATATGAATATTCAGCATTCAGAGTTTGGTGCTGTATACCTCAGACAAGCAAGTGCCCTATGTCGTAGCTTTCTTTTTGCAGTAGCTACAAGAATTCTGAGTTGATGCTGACTTAACTTGCTTTTAAGTATTATCACATTTAAGTTCAGTTTCGAAGACAGGGATATCTAAGTCTAGTATATATATTTATACTATATATTTTTTCTGCCATATGTTTTTTACTGTCATTAAAAAAGCTGCATAGTCCAAGACTAGGCTTAATCCCTCTCTCTGAAAGTGCCCATACTGTTATTGTCAATATTACACCTTTTTAAATAGTATTATCTATTAAAATCTTTTTTTTATATATTTAGAATTTTATCAAAACATTTCAAGCATCAGTCAGCGAATAAATTATTTAATTCTGGCGCTATTAAAAAATTTTAACAGCTCTAAACGGTAAACCTGTTCACAGGTATAGTGAGTCTTGTGACTTCACTATCTATACTCTTGTTGTTGATGTCTATGGGTGATGCAGGAGAGAAAGAATTTAATAAATAAAGAAACATAAGTCTAAATGAAGCACAGTTTATTTTTTCAATGTAAGAAATGTTGGCAAAACTTAAAAACAATGAAGGATATATTTTTTAATAATGGTCTATATGCGTGTCTTGGTTAGAAGGGCTCAATTGTATAAGACAGAATTAGTGAGAATGAGAAAAAAATTAATATTGAAAAAATGTTGCACAAAACAAACAGTAATCAACATTGACATTTCAACATGTTGACATTTCTGACATGTTTCTCACTATCTAGTCATTTATACAGCCTTATATCCTATAGATAATGAGCTGAATGCATGTATTCTGTATGGAGCTTGGTTTCCATATCAGGGAATATTCCTCTTTATCGCGCTGCTCACTGTTGCCTCAGGCTCTATATGCAGACATTGTATAGTTACTGTAGAGATTCCTTTTGGGTCTGCTCTCGCTCTGTGTATGGATGAACAGGTAACAGTTGCCATGGTGAACGCCCACTCATGTGCCAAACAAAGATCCAGATAGGCTGATATTTTCTCCCTCTCGTTTTCTCAAAACGATTGGAAAGTGATCTCATCTCTTGGTACTTCAAGCAATGAATTACATTTAGTGAGTCATTTAGGGCTTGAGTAGTGCTGATTAAATGTTTGCTCAGTTTGTTTAAAACTAGGGATTCTCCAAAATGAAAATGTTTGACCAAAACCAAAACCGGAAACTGACCAAAGGCCACCGTAGCAGTGTTATTTTAGTCATACATTTACCTCTAAATTTAAAGGGGCAGTCCACATTTTTTTGTTTCTAAACTGAAAGCAGAAGCATTTCTAAATGGTGAAGGGACAAAATATTATGTTTAATGGTACCAGTGTCCTGGAACAACCATCCCTGCTAAGCCTTATATATTCATTGTAAAAACTGGGGTGTCGGGTCGCTTTTCGCAGGAGTTCTTCTGGCCACGTCACGCGTCTTTACGTACTTACATCCGTACTTACATGTACAGCCTCTACAAGAGGACCTGTCTTTTACTGAACATGAGCGGCTGGCGGAGCAATGGAGACTTCAGAAGAGGAACCTCAGAGCTCAGTAGCTTATTCACTCATAGGAAAACAAAGTCTGTAGTTGAAGTGAAGTTTCTGTCTAAGTGTGCTCTCTCTCTCTCTGACTGAACATAACCTGGAATCAGATTCATCCGCTCTGAAAGGAGACCACATCACATCCGCCCAGTTTAAAATGATTCTTCCACATGCTCTGTGCAATTACACATTCTCACCAGAGAGGGCCATAAATCCCAAAACTTACAGACAGGAGCTTTGACTTTACTAAGTCATACAATAAGCAGTGGAATGCTTTGATGACTGCCTGAACACATAGAACAATAAGATATACAAATTATATAAATATATAAAATATAATGTTTAATTATAAAGCTAAGCAAAGATGTCAACAAATAAATAAAATGATAGGATATATACAGAGATAACAACAAACAAAAGAAGAACAGAAATATGTAGCTACTCTACATTCTATACACAATATAGAAATAATATTGGCTGGCATTGTTGCAAAAACACAACTTTACTTGTAACAGTGTGGTTTTATTGATCCGAGGTTGAAAAGGTGGGTGGGGCAATCATATGGTACGCTTACAAACAAAGAAAAATATTTCCAAACTATGTTTTGACCTGCTCTTTCAAATAAAAAAATTGGAATGTAACTGGTGCAATTAAGCTAAACATGGTGTTGTAACTCAGTAGGGAACATTCTAATACCGTAACTCTCATCATTTTAAAACAATTATACTTTTTCAACAAAAAAAAAAATTAAGGGACCATGTAAATTTATAAAAATATAATTGGTATCTCTTACAAACCTTATTTAACCTAAAAAGTGGCCCATTTTTTTTTAGCTACCTCAGAAGTGTTATTTTAGTAATGGAATTTATCTTAGCAGTGTATTCTAAACATAAATTTACCAAAGTAGTGCTTCTCAGGTCACATTTAGATAGCTTAATTAAAGTTTACCTAGAAAACCTTTGCCAGTCTTTTGGTAAACAAACAGATGCTAAGCTAAGTTAGCTCAGGTTACAATGTTATCATACTATCTTAGCCCTGTATGTTAGTTATTGTACTTTATGAATTATTTAGCCAAACACCAAAAGTGTTTTTTGCCATTTTCTGTCCCCAAATATTTGGTGCATCCCTATTTAGAGTATAACCATGCATTGATGTATTAAACAGTTTCTCTTTTCCTGCAGGTTGTGAACGCATATCTCACAATGCACCAAGGAAAGCTTGTCAAGGAACTGATGGATTCCTTCTACATTTCATGAATAAACAGTCTTAAAACCATTTCTAGCTTGGCCTCTTTGGGAAACATGGATCACACAGCCCTATTTTGCCCATCCCAGACATGGACGGGCCCCAATGTTTCAACCTTCTCCTCTGAGTGGGATGACTCTGTGAATTCCTACCTTTTGGCACCTGATGTGATCAAGCCTCCCCCACAGTTCCAAGATCCAGAAGAACCGTGCCAGTCCCCACCAGCTAGCTCCACCGTCATTAGAAGGAAGGATAAAGAACGCCGGAGCAGACCTGCCAGTGCTATGGAGCCCCATAGACGATCACTGTCCCTTTCCACAGCCATTACCTCCAACCCAGCTGTAACTCGCAGGAGATGTGAAAGCTATGCCTTGTCTTATCCTAGCAGCAGCTCGGAGGACAGCGGCAGCGATAGCACATCTGTGAGGAAAGGGGACCAACTGCCTGATGCGGTGCCTCAGTCCAAGGCCAGGAGTATCATTCTGCGAAAGGCTAAACGGAAACCAGCACCACCTGTACGGACAGTCTCACTGCAAAGGCTGACAGACTTGAAGCCTACAGAGCGCAGAACACAGAGCCTGTACATCCCCAACGACAGCCAAAATGCCATGCTCCTTCCAGACCTTATTCCCGTACATAAAGCAGAGGCTGGTCATTCAGAGCAGACCACCTATTCTTCTGAAGCACCAGTAAGTGGAAAGGCTCCAGTGAGTCAGCCCCCCTCCAGTCACAGGCCGCTTAAAGAGCTACGGTCTAGTGAGCCATGCAAGCCTAGCTCAGTTCCTTCTGTTGGACCTCCTATAAATGAAGCCACAAAGATGGCTTACAACTCTGACCTTAACAACTCCCCATCGTCCTCTCGTTCTTCTCCTTCTCAACCCTCCATCTCCTCCCCCTCCAAACCAGCGGGGTCAGCCTCACCCTCCAGTGGCTACTCAAGCCAGTGTGAGACTCCCACCCAGTCAGTCTCAGTTATAGCCGGACCCTCTTCGATGAGCTGCAGGATGCGCCCCAAGCCATCCAGTGCTGTCCCTGGCCAACGGGTCAGGAACAGTCGGACTCGGTTATCCCTGCAGTTGCCTGAAATGCAAGAAACAAAACCCATCCCTAATCCAGAACCTTCCCCTGTCCACCCAGCAAAAGCAAGTCGCCGCTACTCAGACACCTCTGCCACTGCAAGACCTAAACAAAGACTGAGCAGCAGTATGCTGATCATGCCAGTGGTGACTCAGGAAGACCTAAACAAGGTGCGCTTGCGTTCAGTCAGTAGTTTTGACCTGGACAACACACCTGCAAATGTTTCTGGTGTGATAGAGGAGGAAAGCGAAAGGGATGGAAGCTCTGCGACTGCTCAACAGAGTCCTAAAATCAAACCCCCTGTAGCGCCCAAACCTCCTGTGTCCAAACGGCCATCGACTGGTGTGGCAAAGTCCAGTTTTGGCACATCATCTGGTGCAGATCTGCCGCCACCCTCTACCAGTTATGAGCAGGATAATATTTATTCAACAGTTAACAAAGTCAAGCCAAATTCAGTTCTTCCACCCACGTCTAATTCTTTCACTGACCATGGGCATCACCAGGTACTTCAGCAGCAGCAGCAGTATGACTATCATATGTCTCAACAGCATATGAAAGAGACCATTGGTACACAATCCTTATGCAACTCTGGGGTCCCAAATGTTCCATCCTTAAATACTGCCAGCCATAAAAAAACAAGTGAACCCCAAAAGAAGAGAAGAGCACCAGGTCCTCCAGTTCCAAAAAGACGTGATACAACAAACTTACCTTGTGATAACACTTATGCGATGGAGAATTTGGATCAGCAACTCCACTCTCCTCCTGATTATTCTAATACTGGAAACTCTCAAAAGGAATACCATGTCACAGTGTATGGACTCATTCCCACTTTCCCACATTCTGGTGAAAGAGAACATTTGCCTGGTAAGTGTACCTGGTTTAAAAATGTGTAACAGTAGCAGGGTTTCCATCCATCAAGTTTCTTAATTGCAATTTGTAAGAACCTGCCATTGCTGATACATTTTCTCTATGAATCAAAACACTGTGATAAATATTGTGTATCTCGTGATACAAGATTTTGTACCATGTCTAATGTCAGATGTACAGATTAAGCTGTAAGCACCTCTGCCATGTCTGGTAATACAACATACTGTTTCATTAGTTTCATTCTTATTAATTGATATACAGTGTATACACAACAATGTACTGTTGTTTCACTTAAGCCAAACATTCTGCTCAGTACCTCATGCTCTGCACAAGAGTCCAGCTTGTATAAAACAGTGACGATTCTCTTGTCAGTTGGCACGAGTGGTTGGTGAATGGAGTAGACTAGCCCTACAGATGGTCTGATCATTTGTACATGACACAAAGTTTTTCAGAAGTGTCTTCAAACATTCTGCCATGCCTAATTTAAAGCTTTTATGAAAAAAACGATTCTGTACTGGTCTCCCAGAACTGTCTGGTGCATTTGTTCTCCCAGATGTTTTGTGGATATTGTCGAGTTGCGTCTCATTAGGTGGGCCACTGCTTGTTATCTCTAAATTGCAAACAATGAAGTCATAAAAAGTTAAATATTTTTATTTTAATTGATTCTTTGTAGGCTATATTTCTTTTCATAACTGTAGTGGATGAAAACACCATATTTTACCTTTTTTCTGACAAAATTTTGGAATGACACATAACTTTCGCAAAACATTTGAATGAAAACCCAGCCAATTTCGTTCACTGAATGCAGTTTTAACCACTAAAATATGAATAAATTCACTTTATTCTCTGTTTTATTCTGTGCACTAGAGTACGAGTCATGTCATAGAGTGACAGAGGAGGACCAAGGGCCCGACGTTGGTGTTCTGCAGTTGGGGGGTGAAGAGGATGAGGTATTTCTTCACAAGTCCGCATCTCACACAACAGAGGACTTGTTCACCATAATTCACAGGTACGTTCCTAACAGTTACAGTACATTACAAAAAGTAAAGTCTTGTTGTAACCCCCTTATATATTATATTTTATAGCTTTCTCTTCTCTTCTTCATCACCAATCAATGTGACAGGTCCAAGAGGAAACTCTTGGGTCGCAAAGATTCCTTTGACAACAAGCAGGGGGACTTGGGCACTCAGACGATCGGTGGTGTTTCCAAGGCTAGTTCCCAGAATGATAACTTCATGGCTCTCCTGAGAAGAACAAGAAGTGCCAAGGCCAGCTCCAGGAGCCGAATCTCAGCCACAGAGCTTCTGAGGAGCTCCAAGCCTTCAGCCCCTGGGGCACCAGAGCTGACCGGCTACAAAAACCACTACACAATGCAATCACATGGTCCTTGAACTTCTATCTTTGAGTCTGTTGTCATTGATGTTGTCTTAGCTCAAAATGACATTGCCACAGTTTTGCTTGCTTAAGCTTTTGAAATATCTGTTGTTTAAGTATGCAGTAATTTCACAATTCAGACTTTGTTTTACCTTCGGAATTATTCTCTTTTTTTGGTAACTAAAGAATCAGAAATGTAAACTCAGTAAAGAGTTATTTTCTGCAAATTGCAGAAAAATAATTTCTATGTAAATATGCGTACAGACAGAGTTGGTTATATCTTATATCTATGTCTAAATGTCAGTTATATTGTATACATTATTATATTGAACAGATTTTGTTTTGGGCCCTTATGTTCTGGTCTGCTTTGAGTGAAATCAACATTGTGCCAAACGGCATAATAATGCTGTATATTAATGACTGTTTCCTGAACATGTTGCTGTAGATTTGCACACATTCAAAGTATTATTGAATTTCCATCTAAATGTGACAAGTATTGACAGATGTCTTACTTTTAGGCACAGTGCATGTAACACAACCAATTAGGAATTCCAGTAAAGACACAAAATATAGATTTTCACTGCCAAAAAATGCCTGGTCATTGGAATGTGAGAGACACCTGCGGAAGAGCTTGCATGAACAATGGGAGGGAATTAATATAATCTTCAGGTCACTCCAACTAAATCTGCAGTGCCATCACACGCCTGTTGCAGCTCGACTGAATGGATTACATGCGTCACAACCTGTGAAAGCACTTTACTACGCTGTTTTACTTTTCTTTCTTTCTTTTAACCAAATGAATTATTTTTTTCTTTTACATTTAAGAGCTTAATGGCTTAATGTTGGTATGATTTATTATGTATTTTTGTTTCAATGGACACCAACGACTGTGTGAAATATGTGGAGCTTAGCTGCTTTATGGAAGGACTGTGCGGTTCTTCTGTCAACCCATATGGCATGGTAAGTGCATTGGACCAACATAATATAAATAAAAAAATACACAAATAATAGTAATGGATTCTGCTTATTAAGAAGCAGCATATAGTTTTGAGTAGGATACAATTTGAATATGTATATGATTTGTGTATCAAAAAGAAAAAACAATAGAATTGTGCTTTTAAATTTTCTCATCCAGCAGCACAATCTAATTTAAAAAAGGAACTGTTCCAAATTAGGTAGACATATGTATAAATATAACATAAAAAAGCATTATTCTTTACTGATACTCAATTTACATCTGGTTATTGTTGTCTATCTGTAGCTTGCCTTGTCCATTAAATTCTTTATTTAGATATATTTTTTAATATTATTAAATGCATCAATTCTTCCAATTTAAAGATTTATACATATAATGTTATTTTAAGATAATCCTATAAAATCCTCTAAAGTTCTTAACTATCAAAAAAACATTCAAATTCAAATATACATCTTGAGAAAGCATGACAAAAAAGTCTACCTTATATAGATACACACACGCATATATATATATATATATATATATATATATATATATATATATATATATATATATATATATATACATATATATATTTATGTGTATTTATCTACAACATATAGTAAGGCACACAGCAGTCTAAACCATATAAGCTAACAGATCTAGAGCAGGTGAATCATGGATTTAAGCTGCTGGGATTGGCTACAGCTTTAAGAATTGAAGGTGACTGGATGAACAGATGAAATAGCCTGTAATTTTGCACAAACTAAACAGAGTTCCTGGGATAAAAAAAAGGGGGGAAAGAGAAGAAAATATTATTTCATGCACATCATCTCCCTTTTGGTTTGATTGGATTACCAGATGTTTCATCACACGCTCAGTAAAAGGGGGTTTTGTTGAGGATACCTACAGTAGTGAGTCACATTTACTCTATTTTACAGGATCTAGAGGCTAAAAGGAAAAAGGTGCAGCTTGCAGCATAGTGCATGAGGACTCACCCATGGGTGATGGGAGTCTGTGTTGCTGCAGCTTTAACGAAACTTCCAGCACCCACTGAACGTGTGGCTGGCCTACGTTATGCTAACCCGCACTGTGAGAGAGCCTAAAATCCCCTATCCACAGCATGGAGCCTGGCTCCTTTGGTTCTTCCTCGCAAACCTCAGCATTCCTTCCATGGTCCAGGCTACTGTATTTAAGATTGGCGTGTTAGGGCCATGGTCTTGTGACCCTATATTTGCCAAGGCCATGCCAAGACTCGCAGCTCAACTAGCTGTGCAGAGGATCAACAGCAATGTCTCAGTGTCAAAGGGCATCACCTTTGACTATGTCATCCTGGAAGAAGACTGCCAGACCTCCATGGCCCTCAGAAGCTTTATCGGTTACTACACAAGAGCTTCAGCCTTTTTAGGGCCTGTAAACCCTGGGTACTGCGAAGCAGCTTCGTTAATAGCCAAGAACTGGAACAAGGCCCTCATCTCTTGGTCCTGCGTGAATCATGAACTAGAGAACTCATGGCAGCACCCAACTTTCGTTCGCACTATGCCCTCACCTGTCAAAGTGCTACGTATTATGGCACGCCATTTCCGCTGGGCGAATATAGCCATCGTGGCCTCGGCTGACGATGTGTGGATGGATACGTCCAATAAGGTAGCCGATGCATTCAGAAGTCATGGTTTTCCTGTCAGGATGGTGCTCTCCACTAGCAATGACCTCGTCAGTATACGCCACGCTCTCAAGAAGATCAAGAAGATGAAGGAGCTTCGCAGTAAGTGACAATAAATCTAACAGTGAGTGCTCTGAACACTTTGGAAAGTTAGCACCAGCAGTATCGTCTATAAAGGTTGTTAAAGGAAAACTCTGATGTAAAATAGACTTTGGGTGTAGTGAAAGTACCAACCTTTGTTTAATAGCCCACCTCCGTTTACCCCCAACATTTCGAAATACAGCACTTTTACACGATGCTCACACAGGTTTACAATGCTAGCAATGGGGCATAGTTTTTCAGTTTTTAGTTTTTTCAAAGAATTGGTATTATACACCATTAATAAGCTCAAGTTCACTGTCAGAATTACAAGAGCCTTGACATTTTAACCCAGGCACTGAGAACTTTTCTAAATTAATTCTGTGGAAATGCATGAATTCCAGCTGTTGCTGAAAATATCTCTATAATATCCATTAATTAATTTCCACAAAATTAATTTTGCAATCTGTTCCACTCTCCTACCTGTTCTTTCACGCTCGTCAGTCATTTTATTGTGACTTTTCTGTGCACTTTCATCTGTGCCTTGTTTTAAATGCCAGAGCTCTCAGAATTATACTAATAAAGTGTGGAGCTAGTTAAGCTATTTGTTAATCATGTAAAAAGCATTTATTTGAATTGGCAACACTATGCCCCTATCATTTGCATTGTAAGCCTGTTGGAAGCATCAGCTAAAACGTTGTATTTCAGAAAGCTGGGATGAATGGACCTGGGCTATTTGACAAAAATGTGTACTTGTTATCATGTTTCAAAATACCCTAAGTCCATTTCACACCGGATTTCTCCTTTAAACCTACTGATAGTTAGAGACAAATTAAATAAATGTATTATTCCAAGACAGTATGAACCTAAGATATTTCATGTTTTGGATTGTAAGCATCAGAAGTGAAATTCTTAAGTTCTTGAAACTTTTTTTTGAGGAATAGGACTCAGTAATTTGTTGATACTGCTTTTTTACCAAATCATGATTAAAATGACCTGGAATTAGATAATTATTTTGTCTCTTCACCTCATTACTAAATGATCTTATTTAGTTTTACAATGTGTTATAGGCAAATTGAAGTATATTAACAAATGAAAGAAGTGGGTTTATACTGTCTGCTTTCTAATAAAAGTACATTTAAAAAGCACTGAATGTTGAATTTAACTTTTTCATACTCATTATTCATATTCATCTCTAAACTAAAAGAGGCTCAGGCACATGCTCACACCAGATCATGAGAGATTCAGTAGACCTGTAATCTTTAGCCTCAGTAGAGCCATAACTACTCTTTTGTGTTAATCCTCCCAGTGGTGATTCTCTGCATGCATTCTGCCTTGATTGGTGGAGTAACTCAAAAGCTGCTGTTGGAGACAGCTCTGGACCTGCATTTAATAGATGGCTCAGTGGTGTTTGTGCCATATGACACACTGCTCTACAGCCTGCCGTACAAGCAGGTGATCTATCCCGTACTCCACCGCAACACCAAGCTAAAGCTGGCCTATGACGCTGTGCTAACAGTTACTATGGACTCAGGGGAGAACTCATTCTACAAAGCCTACCAGGACGCTGTGACGTCAAAGGAGCTGCCTGCAGGCATCCAGCCTCATGAGGTATAGTGCATAAATTATAGTTATGACCTTTTAAACCCTTTAGGTACATGTATCAAATGCTTTGTTACAGTCATGTAACAAATATTTGTCTTTTTTTAAACATATTTTAACATGGAGACAGAAATGAAACTTATATTACTAATGTTTCCCACTCCTCCATGCAGAATAATAATAAGAATATAAAATTTTATTTAAATCGCGTTTTCAAAATTCTCAAAGATGCTTTACATACAAAGAAGTCTTTCAGCTGTGTGATTTTGAGAGGTTTGGGTGCAAAGTCTGTTTCAAATCACCCAAAGGCATTTCGTCAGAATTAAGATCTGGGATATGGAAAGGATGAAAGGATATGGGTCATGGGTCATTGTCATGTTGCATGGTCCACCTCTATTTCAGCTTTAGTTTATAGTCAGATGATCTCACATTTTTGCTCAAGTACCCTCTGATACAGTGAAAGATGACTTCATTCTGCATTGTTTGAGGTTATTGTAATTAAATGCTACATTATATGTGTGCTAAACATCTTCATTTTTTACATTACTGTATACTTACTGGAAGCTAATTTAGTCATTTATAAAAAAAAATGTGTATATTTACAATGCATAACTACCACTTTTTATCACTACCTCTTTTGTAGGTTTCCCCTCTCTTTGGCACTATCTACACCTCTATCATCTTCATGGGTAATGCTCTGCAGAAAATTCATAAACCTGCCAACTGGTTCTCAGGTGCAAATCTCGCCCGCCACACTCAAAACATGGAGTTCCAAGGTTTCAGCCAGAAGGTTCGTACCAATGGTTCTGGAGTGAGCCTATTGGACTATGTGGTTCTCGACACAAACGGACGTTCCTGGGAACTGTATCCCACTAATATTGTGGATATAGAGGCTAACATGATTCATTACCTGGGTACACCTATCCACTTCCCTGGTGGATCGCAGCCTAAAGCAGACTCCAGCTGTTGGTTCACTCCTGGAGGACCTCTTTGCACCAGAGGTATGCATAAATAAGAACTAGAACGTGAGAGTGCTTAGTACTATATAGTTGCTCCTAGCTAATTTAAACTGTGGCCAAAACCTACATTAATGCAAAAAACATTTATGCTTTTATCATGACGCATAAGGGCACCATGTGCTACAAGTTTGGGCACCCCAGTCAACATTTATGTTACTGTGTCACAACTGGCCAGAGAGCAGTAAAAGGCATTATTTAAAGGGGCAGATCTGAAAGAGTAATGAAAAAGAGTCCAGTTCGGCAACAGAAGGCAGAAGTACAGATGAGGGTCATACACAGCAGCAAACAAACACAAAAATAGGGCAAGGCAAAATCATAAACAGAAAAACACAACAGGACCAATACATTAAAGTACACAAGACTATGGAAACGCTTTGTACATTTGGGAGAATTGCAAACCATACTCAGCAAGGGAACAAGGACAATGACAAGTTTTATTTAGGGCAGACAACAGTTGTATACAATTAAATATCAGGTGAATGTGACCTGGGTATTGATGGGTGATTGGAGGAGGGTGTCACATGATCAGTGTGTAAAGTGTTCTAAGTAATGGAGTCGGAGCAAAGTCATTCAATGGAGATAAATGTTGGGTATTAAAGAGCAGTCAAGTCTCCACCTGCACCTAAGCCTTTTCACTTAATCACAAATTCATTATAGCGTTCATTTATTTGTTTGAGAAATATCTGGCATTTATATTTTAAAATGAACAAAAAAAAATGTCACAGGTGTGAAGATAATTTCTAGCCAATGGGGAGCAAGCTCTGTCATCATCAGTTTCTCTCTCAGGCTCTGGCTGCTGATGGAAAGCAGCATGATCCAGGATTTGAACTGACGATCCTGGGATCATAGTGGCAGTGTCTTTGTCCACTGGACCACTCTGCGCCCACCCTGTAATATTTTTAATAATAAGTACTGATGCTACAGGGTGCCCAAACTTTCTATGTTCTATTATTATTTTTAAGCAATAAATTAAATATAGAAATTTATATTAAAATATAGAAAAATATATTTTAAGTGGGGTTATTAAATTACTACATTTTTGGAGGAAGAATCGAATCCCTGCCATTTAATTTAGATTTAATAAAATATGATCCCGACCTAACTCACATCTGCTGTATGAGTGGGTTGGGTAATTGGCTTTGTGGGGAGAAAGTGGGATAAAAATGAGAAATAAAAAGGAAAAACAAAAAAACAAGCTATTCTAAACCATTAAGTGTTGGGTGTAATTCATTTTTAGTTTAAAGTATTTGTCACTCACCTACAGAGATTTTAAGAAATGTAACATATAAATCATTGCACAGTTATTATAGTAGCATTGTGATGTTTAAGAGAAATCTAGTGCAGGAGCATTATACATGTGTTACAAAAGTGAGGGGATGGACGTAAGTGCAGAATATTTATTAAATTAACAAACTAAAACAAATTAACAAACAAACAAACAAACAAACAAACAAAATAAACCAAAGTTACACTGAATACATAACTACAAAACACTAAACTTGAAATCAGGGAACTAACAAACATCAAGAGCCATGAAACAAACCTGATCACAGACAGCAAACAAACTAACAAAAGACTAGACAAAGAAGGCTTGAAACAAAGGGGCTTATATACACATGGAGTGAACAGGAAACTGGAAACACCTGAGGATCAATCAAGAGGGGGCGGGGTTACAAATAACTAATGACAGGGTGGGGCTAGGGCGGAGACAGGACCAAAACACAACAATAGCACATGGCTGGGAAACATGACAGGTAAACAGAGGGCAGGAGCACAAGAGACCAAATGAGGGAGAAACATGACAGACATGGGCTAAGCTGTGACACATGGATATGTTTTTAGGTATTGTAAACTGCACTGGTTGTATTTGAGAGGTAATTTAAAAAAATAACTGTATTTATGATTTTTTTTTTTTACTTTTCCTTATTTTCATGGAGCAGGGGTGGATCCCCTCCTGTTGTTTGAGGTGTTCATCTCATCAGTGCTTGTATTAATACTCACAGTCAGTTTTGGATATTGTGTAAGGTATGTTTACTTTTACTGAAATGCTTT
Source organism: Astyanax mexicanus (assembly GCF_023375975.1). Classification (NCBI taxonomy): domain Eukaryota; kingdom Metazoa; phylum Chordata; class Actinopteri; order Characiformes; family Acestrorhamphidae; genus Astyanax; species Astyanax mexicanus. The sequence continues at coordinate 20,164,212 of NC_064424.1, forward strand.
AGCTAATCTTTCAAATTACCCAATTTACCTACTTTACTCGTCTTCAAATGGCACATTTTAGTAACATTTTCTGCTACTGTTGACTTATAAACACAGGCGTCGCATCAGTAAGATTCGAATGGTTCGAGGTCCCAATAAAATCCTCCTCACTCTGAATGATGTGACCTTCATCAACCCCTCCGTCAGTCACAAGGTGAGTCTCACACTGATGACCAAGATCGTAAAAGTAATTTGAAAATGAACAAAGCCATGTCCCAAATGCCATGCTATCAGTCACACTCATTCACACCTTAAATTTAGCTTTACGTTTGTTTACTAATGCAACTTAGTTCACTCATTTTAACAAGTTAGCTTCAATCAAATATATTTCATGTATCTTCAGTGTATCTTAATTAGTGAGTAGGAGTCTACTGATGATCATGGTTCTTGCTGCAAAAAGGACATTAAGGGCACTATCTTACACCTTACATCATGATGCTCATTGCTTTTTTATACCTGGCCAACCGTCTATTTTCACACCTTCTGCCTGCGTTTTTAATTAGCAACGGTGCTTGTGAATATATCTGCTCTGTTGGGCATGGAGGTCTGGAAAAGATGTGTTCAGGTAAATCTCTGATATATTGCTTTTTTGGCAAGTGAAAACACATGTGCAACACTGACTGAAAAAATAACATTGACAGATGCCAACAGTCAGACGTTCTATCTATCTAGCTTACACCACCACTTGCACATGTACAGGCAGCAGTGCACAAACCCATAGTGTGTGCCAGTTGACAAATTTGCAAACTTTACAACAGTAAACAGAATTAACAAGTGTGAACGAGCAGCTTAGTTTCCTCTGCTGAGAAGCGTTTGAAACGTCCAGGTAGCTGCGCCCCTAAAATAGGAACACGCCAAAGTCAGAGCTCACCTGGCTCTTAAAAAGGAAATGACAAGTGGCACAATGATTGATTTACACACCTATGATTAATTAAGAGAATTAGTACATGCCTTTTGCGCGTTCCGAGCTACGCAAGGCATATTTTTCCTGTTGCTATGATAGAAAACACACTGAGGCCCTAAAACAAGCTGCCCTAAATCAAGTCCATCGGGCTAAGCGCTGCCACTAAGATTGGGAGATCGCTGGTTACAATTCCTTTCAGCTGCTGAAGCCCTGAGAGAGTACAATTGGCCTGGCTCTCTCTGGGTGGGTAGATGGAGCTCTAATAGACACCATCAGCACTAGGCGTCTGTGAGCTGATGTATGGGAACCGAGTCTCTGTGCTTTCGAATTTGTGTGTCCTTTGTTTTATATGTTTGTATTTACATATTTGATTCATAATGCTAGTGTAATCTATAGTGCTACTTAGTAGTAGTTTTATATTGGATATATTTACATGATAAATGAAAGCATCAGTTTAGTTTAGTTTAGAAACTTGACCAACAAACCCCTGAAAGTCCTGAGGTAATTGTAATTTTAGAATGGGTTAGAATTATCTGAAGTTTTCCTCTTAACTGATGTGCTTTAGAAAAGTCTGGAGGACAGTAAAGCTGAGCTGGAGAGACGTTTATCAGACATGGACGGCGGAATGAAATCGCCCTCTGTGTCTAGCGCTGATGAGCCGACCTATGAAAATTCAAATGTGGCCATATATGAGGTATGTTGATATGGCTTCTACTTGATAGCTTGACATGACTGTAATACATTTTTTTGCAGACTGGAGAGTTCTGTTTTCCCAGATTGTACATTTCAAATCCATTCAAATTTATTTATTATTTAGTACTTGATGTCACAATGCAGCTATAAATAAATCCAATAAAATACAACCCAGAGTTTATTATTATATTGCTTAATATTGTTGATTATTGATGTCTCAGGTGTATTTGTTATTCTCACTTAATTTTAAGTCACTAAAGCATTGCATTAGACATGAGATATTTCTAAGGTTAAAGAAATCACTACATTAATGCTTATTAATTCATCCAGAACCTAAGAATTAAAGCTTTGTAACCCTAATTAAACACACTCAATTCAGTAAACACAATTAATCTTTTGTTCTTAAAACAGTAAAAGTACCAAACCTAAATCAATCAATGTACAACTGGCTCACATGCCTGATAAAAAAAAAAAAATCAAACAGTAGCAAGTATTTGAGGATGCAGTATGTAACGGACAGCATCAAAACTAAAAAGGCTCTTAGAATGAGAAAAGTCTTTGGATGAGAAAAAAAAAAGTTCATATTGAGACTCCTTTAGTAAATGATTGTATTACTGTGGCAAATCTGAGCACAATGTGAGACTTCACTGAGATCTATAAAATACCTCAAGAGGAGACTTGTGAGACATGTGATATTACTGAGCTCTTTGTCTCAGGTGACACGTTTGAGCAGCAGGAGGCTTGTGCTAAAGTCTCCTTTCTCTTTCTATCTGATCTTATTGTTGTCTAGAAGAAACTACAGAAATATTAAGGAGATATTTTTCATTTTTCTTTCTTCTGAGAATAGAATCACCAACAAAAAACATAAACCATATAAAAACAGATTTTCTTTGTTCTGTTCGTTCTTTGGACAGGGTGACTGGGTTTGGTTGAAAAGGTTGCCATATGGAAACTTTGGGTCAGTCAATCCAAAAACTAGTGATGTCTTTGAACTGGTAAGTTTCTTTAACTCAGTTATAAAAAAAAACAAGACCTCATTAACCCCCAGATTGTCCATATGAACTTTCTCAACGTCACTGAGGACCAGTTTGCCAACAACAGCTAATTTTTAAAATATTTCCATAGTTTTTTTACAGTCAAATGCTTTATTAGCATAGTACGAATCCTGCTGACAGTAACTATTTCCCAAACAGATGAAAGATATTCGTCACGAGAACCTGAATCCTTTCATGGGGTACTTCCATGACCGTGGTGTCTTTGCTATGGTGACTGAGTTTTGCTCTCGTGGAAGTTTGGAGGACTTGCTTCGGAATGAAGATGTTAAATTGGACTGGATGTTCAAGTCTTCCCTGTTATTGGACCTTATTAAGGTATTCACACAGAATGATGCTGTGGATAGAATGATTGATGTGCCTGTGTGAATGGAAATGTTATTCTAAAAAAACTCAAAAATAATGGATGGAGTGGCCTACTGTATTTATTGCACTATAAGGTGCACTGGATTATAAGACACACTATCAATAAATGTCTATTTTCTGGTCTGTTTTCATACGTAAGGCACACTGGATTATAAGGCACATTTCATGTGACACTAGTTACTAGTAACTACTAGTAGGAACATGGGTGTCGCCATGGTTTTCTGCTAAATTCAGCAGAAGCTAAGCTAAGTAAACAAAACTGTAGTCCTTAAAAAAAAAAATTCAGATGAGTCAGACAAGTCAGTCTGCTGGATGTTAATCTATACAGATTTCCCTCCTGAAAACTGTGTATTTGGGTAGGTAAAGCACTTCTATTTACTTACAGTAAGCTTAGATTTACAGCAGTTAGCGGCTAATGCCACCCGACAACGCTACACTGAGGAACCCTGAGTATTCTGGTAAGCCAGGGTGATATTAGCTTGCAGTTCGGCCCAGGTAGCTTCTTTTAGCACAATACGTTCAGCGTGGTTAACGGCTAATGCTAATGCTGCTCCAGCAGTGCTCTCCGGGGATAGCAGCAGGCTACAAGCCGATAATACCTCTGGACGGCCAAAGAGTTAACGCTTAGCACGGTTAGCAGCTAATGCTAATACTGCTCGAGAACTAAACTGAAACTCCTGTATAACTTCAGCGGAGTGGCTTTTTTCTGCTCCTTAATACCTGACTGGTAAAATTCATACATAAGACACACCAGTTTAAAAGGTGCATTGACGATTTTTTTTTTAATTAAAGGATTTTAAGTGCGCCTTATAGTGCTAGATAAAAATGGACAAAAAGTAACGTTGTTGTTAGTTCCGTGAAATAGCAACTCAAGGAAATGTTTCTTTCCAAAATCAGCTTAAGTAGAAATGCAAAAATGTCAGGTCAGAACATGCTTAAGCAAAACGGCTCAGTGTAATTCTGAAACAACAATACAAGAGCAGTAGGAAATTAATATGAATAGACAATACTCAGGAAAGTGCTTGAGGTATTTGTATCTGAGTTTACACAACTAGACCCAACTCTAATTGATGTCTGTGATTTTATCTAAAGTGTTTTACAGAACATTTTAAGACATAATGCAAAACCTTTTTAGAAGAAATTTACGAGAAAATATAATAAAAAGAATAAAAAGTAACAAATAGAAATATAATACAAAACAAAAATAAATAAAACAAGAAAAGTAATAAAAAAATAAATATAAGAAATAAAAAACAATTAAGTGTGCAAAATGTGCAAGAATGTTCACGAGTGATGCTAACACCACAGTAGTGATGCTGTGCAATTTTTAAACCCGCCCTTTCCCTTAACAATGCCAAATTATTTGTTTAAATGTATAATATAAATTAGAAATTACAGTATTGCCATAGTGAAAGCTTAAAAAACATCTATGCCAAAATAGATATCTAAATTTCTTTTTGACATTTCTTAGGGTATGAAGTACCTGCATCACAGGGGTGTGTGTCACGGGCGACTCAAGTCCCGGAACTGTGTGGTGGATGGACGATTTGTACTGAAAGTAACAGACTACGGATACAACGAAGTTCTGCAGGCCCAAAGGTTTCCCTACACAGAACCTAAAGCAGAGGGTAAGTTAATTTTGCTCAGTTAATGGCATATCTGTGAGTCACAGACCAAATTTTTATTCAGTTTTAGTCATAGTCTTGTGACGAAAATAGCATTTAGTTTTAGTCATAATTTAGTCATCTGAAATGTTTTTAGTTTTAGTCTAGTTTTAGTCGACTAACTGTCATAAGAATACAGCCGACTAAAATTACAGTCAATTTAGTCGACTAAAATGTAAAGGATGTAAATGTTTTTTTTATCAGTTCCCTTGAATTATTAACTATACACTTATACAAATTAAACATTTATTAACCAGTTGTGTAATATTATTAATGTTTGAATGTGAAATATATTTATATTTATATATGATTTAATGTATATTATTATTGTAGGTATGTGACTATAAATATTTTACATTTGAAATTTTGCTCTAGAAATCGGGTCATAAAACATTTAAATGGTTTACTTATAGTTTGAACAGAGCTGTAGACATAAAAACACAGCTTTTAAAGGATCTAGTTTTATCTCCAGCACTAATCCAGCACACCTACTGTAGCTACATTCTATTAATGAGCTCAAAAACATATATTTACACACTGTCCTGCAGAGATGCTCTCAGGATACGCTTAGAGACTTCATGAGTTAAAGTGAGAAACTTATAAGAAAGTGCTGTGAGGAACTTTACGCAGACTTTTGGGTTCATAGATTCACTTATTTTATTGTTATTATTTTGCTACATCTTTTTCCTTTCTGACCTGCTCCTGCTTTTAACACCAGCTATATGTTTTCCCACTGTGGGACTAAACAGATGATCTTATCTTAATAGAGTGAGTTAATCTGTATCAGAAACATTAACTTTACAGAACAGCAGTGGTGTGTTTTAGTACACAGCCGAGTTAAACACACCATCAGCTTATGACATAACATTAGCATTAAAATTCTGATCTCTGCATGGAGATCTGTGTGACTCTTGTCTGCAGAAGCCTGTAAGATTTGTTGTGTTTTTACCGAAGACGGTTGACCCGCATGGTTTACAATTTGTCTTGTTCTTCGCTACGCCAAATGAGAAACATATCGCCTCTTCTCTCTCTCTCTGTTGACACTGTCTAATTAACTTCCAGTCGAGCCCCGTAAGTAACGACTAGCGCTGCTGTAGAAAAGACAGGTACTGATTGGTTGACTACCCCGCTTGTCCCGCCTTTCCACCTACGTTAAAGTAGTATTGATTGGATCTCTTCCTAACTTCTCCCTACCTTTCACAAAACTAAATCAGTTCTGAATGTATTTCGTCGCCAAACTTTTTCGTCTTGTTTTAATTTTTTTAAGCTGTTTTTATCATCTCATTTTCATCTTGAAAAAAAGCTTAGTTGACAAAAACTATGATGAAAATTATTCGGCAACAAAATTAATACTGCACTAATCTAAACAGTGCTGGTTTTGTAGGTTAGTAGATATAATATTACGACACTAACTGGAAGTGATGAAGCATTGCTATACCAGCAAGTTCTCTAGCCAGCATTGACGCTACACTTGAATTTTTATCGGACATTTTCTCTTATATTGTTCGAGACATGAGTAGCTCATCATTTTCTGTTTCACATTATGGGTGGTTCTGAGTTTGAAACTCTCTGTATAAATAGATATATTTAACTTTGACACTTTTACCTACAGTGGTGTGAAAAAAGTATTTGCCCCCTGCAGATTTCTTTTGTTTTTGCTTTTTTTTCGTCATGCATAATCATGGATAACCAATCTAGCACTGTGTGAAAAAAATATTTGCCCCCTAAACCTTAATAAGTGTTTGTGATAACTGGCAACAAGTCAAGGAATTTTGTTCCACTCTTCTTTACAGAATTGTTTTAATTCAGCAACATTCAACATTCAAATGTTTAATATCATGCCTCAGTATCACAATCAGACTTTGACTTGGCCACTCCAAAACCTTCATTTAGTTTTTTTAAGCCATTCAGAGGTTGACTTATTTGTGTGCTTTGGGTCATTGTCCTGCTGCAAAACCCAAGTACGCCTGAGCTTGAGGTCACAAACTGATGGCCGGATATTCTTCTTCAGGATTTTCTGGTAAACAGCAGAATTCCTGGTTCCATCTATTACAATAAGTTGTCCATGCCCTAAAGCAGCAAAGCAGCCCCAGACCATCACACTACCACCACCATGTTTTACATTCTGTATAATGTTCTTTTTCTGGAATTATGTGTTCGTTTTACGCCAGATGTAGTGGGTAGTATTTTTTGCCTTATATCGATATCATTATATCGATATCATTTTCGACCATTGAACATTAACACTGACCTTAACCGAGGCAAGTGAGACCTGCAGTTCTTTGAATGATGTTCTAGGTTCTTTTGTGACCTCCTGGATGAGTTGTCCATGCCCTTTTCGAATAGCTCTCACTGTGGTTCGCTGGAGTCCCAAAGCCTTGTAACCTTTCCAGACTAATAAATGATCAATGATCAATGACAATCTGTTTTTAAATTTCTTCAGGTCGCAAATTAATGTGTTGCTTTTTGAGATCTTTTAGCTGCTGTCAGACAAGTTCTATTTTACTGATGTCTTGAGTCTACTGGCAGTAATCAGTAATGTGGTTAGTAAAACAGAGCTTAGTTTTAGAGTCAATTTATTTATGAGAGGCTAGATTGGTTTGGATATTTTTTCCCTTAATGAATAAAATTATCCTTTAAAATGTGATTTTTATATTTACTCAGGTTATATTTGTCTGATATTAAAGTTTGCAAATAACTAATTGCACCCTGTGCCGTATTCAATTTATCTACTAAACCTCTAACTAATGGAAGAGTTTCTTTTCAATATAAGGATTTTTTGAAGTGACCTGCATTTAATATGCTGTTTTATTTGTATGTGTCTGCAGATCTGTTGTGGACTGCTCCTGAGCTCCTACGAGCTTCTCACCCTGGCCAGGCTGCTACTCCTGAGGGTGATGTCTATAGCTTATCTATCATCATGCAAGAGGTGGTGCTGAGGGGACCTCCATTCTTTATGCTTCATTTATCTGCAGAGGGTGAGTTTTTAAACTGAGGACATTGTTGTCCACAAATACTTTGCCACAGATACTTTTTCTCTAATCTGAATTGTGTGAAGTTGTGTTGTATATGTTTGGAGCTTTTGACCAACGCAGTTCCAAATACATTTTGTTGTACTCTGGTCTACAGAAATCATTCAGAGGGTAAAGAAGCCCCCTCCACTGTGCAGGCCTATGGTTTCTCCTGACTATGCTCCTATGGAATGCATTCAGCTCATCAAACAGTGCTGGAATGAGCAGGCAGATCGACGACCCACCTTCGATGAAACCTTTGAAGAGGTGACGCTTTTTTGCATTATATCCTTTTTAATCTTTTTCCAAGTATTATTCCATTTGTTGTGAAAAGTCTGTATCCTAGTTCAAATGTAAAGCTAAAAAAGCAACCTTTGAACATCAAGGGCCCTATTGTACAACCCGCTCAAGACATGTAGTGTGGCGCGTTGCCATCGTACAACCCGTCAACTGTCTATTTTTACGCCTTGCGCTTGCGTCCTTAAAATAGCAATGGACTTCTGGAATATATTAAGGCTGATGGGCGTGGTGCTCTGGAAATGACGTGTGTTCAGGTAAATTTCTGGCGTGTTTCTATCTTGGAGGCGGAAAAACGCGTTGCACGATTGATCCTGTGAAAGGATGTCGAAATTTAATGGTCAGTCGCGCACCAAAAACTGAATCACGATCACCCTGCGCCCTGCGCTCCAAAATACCCCATACCATCACTTTCTTACCACAGTAAAAAAAAAACTTACCCAGAGCCTTCAGCAATTAACTATAAAAATAAAATATACTTAAAAATCTGCATGTCAGTTAAAAGGATTTATATTTATGTTCAGTACGCAGACTTAATAACTGTAACTTAATTTCAGCAGACACAGGCATTCTGCTGTTTGAGAATTTTAACAGATGCTTATTCTCACTCAAATGCTGGAGTTTTAGAAATAAAAAATAAACATAATGGACAAATCGACTAAACATGATTTTTTTTATTTCACTTCGCTATTATTTAACTAAAAATTCACTTTTATTATTATTTTTTTATATATATGAAAAATAAAGCACATTGTCACTCTGGCCTCTGGGGCTGTCCGTCAATTATATAAAACTTAAAACTTTTAAAATACACAGAAATATAAAGCTATATGTTAGCGTTCGTTCCTTATCATCAGGGCAAATTTATTAAAATATTAAATATGGTAATTCATTTACAAAAATCTGGTCCAGCGCTCAAAAAAGACCTCAGGCGCACGTATCGTGTTTGGCAGCGCGTGCGGCGGGGGATTACCCCTGTTTTCTTTAAAAAAGTATTTTAATAAATAAGGTCGTATCAAGTGTAGTAAAATTCATGGTATAAACTCACTATATTTACGGATAAATAATCAAAAGAAATCAGGCAAAATGCGCTGCGCCTCTCTCTCTCTCTCTCTCTCTCTCTCTCTCTCTCACTCTCTTTCGCAGCGCGGAGCTGAATTCAGCGCGAGGCTACAAATAATAATATAGTTGAATAAATGAAGATGAGTAAGGACCTGTAAAGTTAATCAAATATTGTCAAATATAAAGGATAGGTTGAGGTTTTGATGAGCTGTTTCAATGATTTGAAACTGAAACTAACGGAAACTGAAACTTTTATTATTCTGCGCAGAAAGCCTGTGATTGTTTTTTAGATTTTTAATACGTTTATAGTTATTATTATTTATTTTTTAGTTCATTTTAATTATTTTAATTATTGTATTGATCAAATTATATATAAAATATATATATATATATATATATATATATATATATATATATATATATATTTATATATTTATTCCCATGATTCCAATGTTTTTCGTTTATTCATATAAATTTTATAATTTTTTATCATTCTTATCATTTTACTTTATATTCACTACTATTATTTTTTTCTTCATGAGATATAAATTCTTTATTTTTTATGTTTCAATTTTTATGATCTTTTAAACATTTCCTATTTTTCCTTTTTTACGTATATATTTTAATTGTCTATAGTAAATGTCAGTTTTTATTTCTAATTTAAAAAAAATATTTTTAATCCCTTTTAAACTGTAAATTAAATGCTCAGTGGCATTGTAAATGAGAGTCCCTATCCAGTGTAAATGATGGTTGATTGCTTGATTAATATTCAGTGTTGCAAACCCAGTTTTTACATAAACAATAAACAGAATAAAGAATAAAATAACATTACACTTCCCTTATTTGAGCTGCTTCCCTTATTTGAACAGCGTGAGGCGCAGTCAGTTTATACGCTCTTAAAATAGGAATGAACAGAAGTCAGAGCGCAGCTGCCTCTTAAAGGGCATGGATCTAGACACACTGATTGGTTTATTTCACGTTACGCCCAAAACACACCATGAATAATTAAGGGAATTAACTGTGCAAAGCTCAATAAACCAGTGCGCTATAGATCGTCAAAATAGGGCCCCAAGTCTGTTTTGGCTGATTAACTGCATTAATGCTAAAAAATAAAATTGTACTCATTTTCTTTCGGTCTATCATTATAACTGAAATAAAACACCTACATCTACAGCTCTGAAAAAAAAATAAGAGACCACTTCAGTTTCTGAATCAGTTTCTCTGTTTTTGCTATTTATAGTTACATGTTTGAGTAAAATTAACATTGTTGTTTTATTCTATAAACTACAGACAACATTTCTCCCAAATTCCAAATAAACATATCGTCATTTAGAGCATTTATTTGCAGAAAATGAGAAATAGCTGAAATAACACACAATATGCAGAGCTTTCATACCTCAAATAATGCAGAGAAAACAAGTTCATATTCATAAAGTTTTAAGAGTTCAGAAATCAATATTTGGTGGAATAACCCTGGTTTTTAATCACAGTTTTCATGCATTTTGGCATATTCTCCTCCACCAGTCTTACACACTGCTTTTGGATAAATGCCACTCCTGTTGTAAAAATTCAAGCAGTTCAGCTTTTTTTGATGGCTTGTGATCATCCATCTTCCTCTTGATTATATTCCAGAGGTTTACAATTTGATAACATCAAATTTATAATAATAATAGATTCTGATTTGAACCACTTCAATATGTGGTACTGGAATTCAATATTTATCTAATTTGCAACAATGTTCCTCTGTCTGAATGGCCAGATAGAAATGCATTAGACATTTATGTCAAGGAGAAGGAAAAATGCAATTAATGCGAGTTTATGTATCTTATAATTATTCAGATTTTTGTGCAGCTAATAATAATAATAATAATAATAATAATAATAATGCTCAAAATGAGGAGTATTTTACATTATGGTTGTAAAAAATATCAATATCCCATTGTATTGCATTGTATAAACCACAGTATACATTTTAAAATATTAGTTTAAATGTAATGATTACTGTCCAACAGTGGTACCAATCCACTGTGTTGACTGCATTCAATCAAAGTACCTTCTCATTTACAGTACTTTGATTTTACATCTATAAATGTGTTTTTTATTCTATGAGTTTTTAATTTAAACAATCCTAATATATCACCTTGCATTCAGTATTGCCATATATTGAAACATAAGCCCTGTATTGTGACTTTGAATCATATCTCAACGTTCTTGCTTATACACAGCTCTCTTTATATCAAATAAGCCTTTTCATGTCATTTGACAACACCTTTAAACGTTCTTGTTGACTCCAGTTTAGGAATATTAACAAAGGAAGGAAGACGAACATCATTGACTCCATGCTGCGCATGTTAGAGCAGTACTCCTCCAACCTGGAGGAGCTGATTCGAGAACGAACGGAGGAACTGGAGATTGAAAAGCAGAAAACTGAAAAACTGCTTACACAGATGCTGCCACCGTGAGTGCTATATACCCTTGTTCTTACAGTATTATCTCACATAAAGTAGCATAGAAACAAACACCACACATTCCAGGCCCACACATTTACTTTTTAACATCCATTTAGTATTCAGTGGGAACGCAAATGTTTGACCTTAATTCAGATATATTCCAATTAAATACACAAAAAATGAATGAATGTATCAAATTATATTGTGGCTAGATGGACTAATTACACTGTGGTTTGATATGGGTGATAAAAATGAAATCTGGAAATATCTAAAGTAATCTAAAATAATATTTTGGTTGTTTAAATTGATTCATCACAATCCATCAGGACTATAATACAGTACAGTATAGTATGATCTCACTACGATATACAGCTCTGGAAATGATTAAGAGGCCACTTCAGTTTCTGAATTAGTTTCTCTGATTTTGTTATTTATAGGTATCTGTTTGAGTAAAATGAACATTGTTGTTTTATTCTACAGACTACATACTACAGACAACATTTCTTCCAAATTCCAAATAAAAATAGTGAGCATTTATTTGCAGAAAATGAGAAATGGCTGAAATAACAAAGAAAGATGCAGAGCATTCAGACCTCAAATAATGCAAAGAAAACAAGTTCATATTCATAAAGTTTTCAGAAATCAATATTTGGTGGAATAACCTTGTTTTTTGATCACAGTTTTCATGCATCTTGGCATGTTCTTCTCCACCAGTCTTGCACACTGCTTTTGGATAGCTTAATTCCACGTCTGTTGCAAAAATTCAAGCCTATTAGCTTGGTTTGATGACTTGTGGCCATCTTCCTCTTGATTAAGTGGTCTCTTTTTTCCAGAGCTGTTTATTATATATTATATAAGTAACAAGCTACACTGAATACGAATATTTTAGTAACTTTTACAATTATTTTTTAACACAAATGACTCCCTTTTATTATTCATACACTGAGATTATATATGAGAAAAAGTAAAAAAGGATCTACTCTGTTCGACACGTACCCCACACTACACAATTATTATCTTTCTCTCAAAAATACAATTTAATACAAGCATTTTAAAAAAACATTTTCAGTCATGATTTTACTAATAATTGATCACAGAATATTGTTGTGATTAATAATAAAAAATATAAATAGAATTTAATCTTAGTTGTTGTTGTATTCAGAGTATTGGATGTATTTAAGTGATGTTTCACTCACAGGTCGGTGGCAGAGGCCCTTAAAGTCGGAGGCACTGTGGAGCCGGAGTATTTCGACAGTGTGTCGCTGTACTTTAGTGATATCGTGGGCTTCACTACCATCTCTGCCAACAGCGAGCCCATTGAAGTCGTTGATCTGCTCAATGACCTGTACACCTTATTCGATGCAATTATTGGAAACCATGATGTGTATAAGGTAAAAAAAAAACTTCAAATCATGAAAACACACAAAACATTGCTCTGAATATTATGAGAATATGAAAATGCTTAAGAATGTGTAAATAACAAACAATTGAGGCATTAATTAAAAAAAAATGTAATGATTAATAATGTCTCAACTAATGTCAGTTAATAATTAGTTAAGACATTCTGCAGTAAGTATTGGTAATTAATGTATCCTTATTGCAAAGTGTTACCCAGAATAAAATTAGATCATAAAAAATGAGAAGTTTAAAAATATCTGTTTCACTTGCATTTCTAAAATACCCATACATTTAGATCTAGGACTGTAGGACTAATAGAAAGCACTAATCTACTGTCATGCTACTTCTTGCTCAGGTTGAAACTATAGGAGATGCGTACATGGTGGCGTCCGGTCTGCCTGTTCCCAATGGAAACCGTCATGCTGCAGAGATAGCCAGCATGTCACTGGATATCCTCAGTGCTGTCGGCACGTTTAAAATGAGACACATGCCTGACGTGCCCGTCCGTATTCGCATTGGACTGCACACAGGTCATTTTTTTTAGTTTTTAGTACCCTAATTATTTTATTAAATCCCTCATTAAACACAGCTACATTAATTAATATTTTTTTTAAATCATCACTTTACTTCAAGTTTATTTTTAGAATTTCATAATTGCTTGATGTTTATTAGAAATATCTAATATGTTTCTTTGTGTTTTAAGTTATTATTGCATATAAAATCATTACATGATTAAACAAGGGATTCTTATTTTTTGAATGGTCATATACATCATTTTTTTCAATTCTTTATTTTTAGGGACAATAACAAGTCCACTTATACCCATTTCCGTGCCAACTTTGTCTCTTAATAAATCTTTTACATTTATAAAATATAAAATCAATAGATTTATCTACACATACATATAGAAATGAGGGAAATGCATAAATATATTAACAAATTACAGATTTAGATACCCAAACATTTGAACTCTAGATAGATACCCCAACTTTTTAAGCATTTCTACCATTTTGATGTATTTGCAGGAACACAGTAACACAAATTACTTAAGTTACTTATTGTATATTTCCATAAAATGTGGCCATAATTGTTTATGTAAGTAACCTATTTCAACCAATATTTTATTTATTTTTTTCATTTGTAAATGTAGTGAGATTTTTTTCCTGTCCATAATATATATTTTATTTACTAAATCTATCCAATTGTTTATTAAAGGAGGTTTGGGAAAATGCCAGCACCTTGTTATATTTTCTTATAATCTTTAAATGTAACCCTATTTAATCTTTGAAACCCTTATTTTTACAAAATATCATAGTATCCTCAGGTCCAGCATAGATATCTGTTATACTGTGCTTTCTCATAGTTTAGGAAAAAGACGATGCATGACCCAGTACATGTTGTTCTCAGGTCCGTGTGTGGCTGGAGTGGTCGGTCTCACCATGCCCCGATATTGCCTATTCGGGGACACTGTGAACACCGCCTCCAGGATGGAGTCTACAGGGATGCGTAAGTCTCTTTAATTTGTGCATAAAAACAAAACACTGATGAGGGCAGAGTCTGCTGTGGTGCCAATGCCTTACCACATACTGCAGACATGCTGTTTCCTAAGAGCAGTAAAGAATTCTGTGTGGTCAGCCTGAAATTACAGTGTGCTATTATCAAATGCCATAGTCACAGCAGATCTAGTAGGTGCTGCAAAAAGTTATTTTTAGATGATATTTTTAGACTGATTTTTTCATACAGATTTGTTTATACAGATGATATAATTTGTAAGGAATGTTTGTGTATTGTTTTACCATTTCTACAGCTTGTAGCATGTCATTTTTTTCCACAGCATACCGCATTCACGTCAGTCACACCACTGTGAAGATCCTCATTGAGCTGAATGAAGGCTACAAGATTGAGCTTCGTGGGAAAACTGAACTAAAGGTAACGATACATTTTATCTTTCATAAAGTAAAGCTGTCTTTGTAGAAATCTTGTTGTTAATGTTAAAATGCAGTAGGTTTTTCAGTTGTAGTTTTGCAATGCAGTTACTTTTAGCATTAAGTGATCATTAGCCTTTAAACATTATTTTCTCCTTACAGGGCAAAGGCATGGATGAAACTTACTTTCTTGTGGGTAAAGAAGGATTTACTAAACCACTGCCTGTGCCTCCTGAACTCAAACCAGGGTAGGTGTTCTGATCAGTGTCATGATGTAAAGGTAGCTAAAGTTGTCGCTGTAGGCTAGCAGTCCTGCACAGAACCCTTTCTGAGAGGCTTTGTCTTTAGAACAGTATTCAGTGGTTCTGACACAATGATTAAAAAAAAACAAAACTCAAACAGGACCTGGTCCTAAACTTGACTTCAGGAGTGAAGTTATTTGTCTAGTTTAGTTTTCTGTAGGCTAGTCTGTTCCTGTGCTCGGTTTAGATTGTTATTGGGCCTCTTCAATGTGTATTTCAGGCAAAGGGCTCACGGCCTACAGATGGAGGAGATAGCCCGATACAAGCGGAAGAAAGCTGAGGCTGCACAGCAAGCCAAGAAGAACTGAGGTAATGTTTTCGCAAAAACATCACGCCCATTCTTTACCATTCCACTGATATGAAGGCTGTTAGATAAAAAATATTTTTGGACTGTGAAGATCTAGTATTAATAAATAATCTGAGGATAGTTCTGATTGACAGCTGAACTGTTAGCAAAGCTCACTGAAAGTCTTTAAAACTCTTTAATGAATTTTTTAATGAAGTTTTTAATGTTCTTTTAATTGCCTTAACAAACCAATTTAGACATACACATAAGAAAAAACATGTGCATGCAAGTGCAGCAGACATACCAGGCCAAAAAGAAATCACAATTTTTGTGCATTATGGAGCCAAATGCTACAAACTGTTCACAATGTTGAATGTTGTCAGTGGTTTAATTATGCATTACTGCATAATGTACAGCAAACATTTCTCAGTCCTGCTACTATCTATCAGTTCCATTGATTTATTGGTATTTTATTCATAAATGAATGGAAGTGACTGATTTAGTAACAGCAATGGGAACAGTTAGATGTACCAGACTGAAACAGTTTTGAAGCTCAGAACATTTACAATGGTTCTGTGAGGCTTCTTTCCTCAACAACCATAGAGGGTTATTTGGAGCGCTGCCATAGAAGAACCACTTCTGGTGACTTAGGTACCTGGTTAGTTTGAAAAAAAGTATTTGTTAGAAATAGTAGGATACCATATTTTCATGTCCTTAACCAATATTACAGCATTACAGTGTGTCTGCTAATACCAATACCAGTCTGATACCATATTTTCCTTTCTTAAACTAAAGCCATATCCGGATGGGATTAGGTTCTTAGGGGGTTGTCTGTGAAAAATATTTTACACTTCTACTCAGTGATAAAACTCTTGCATCCGGACTGTAACTGAAAAAAACATGAAGACCAGTAAATTTTTTTGCTTTCTCGGTCACATGACATTGCGTTCAGTAGCTCCTCCCTTTCCACTCGCTGTTGTGTTTACGTGGAGCAGTGGACAGCTATTTAATTAAACGCGAGGTGACGAAACTTAGAGATGTGAGTCCGAACGGGAATAAAATTACTGGAGGACCACGGAGTTTAGCAAAAAACAGTATGTAAATTTGCTTGTAATTTTCCAAGAGAAACACATACACGGTCATTCTGGATGGAAATAAAATCACAGAGGACCCCCCATAAAAGAGAAAACTACCCCAGGACCCCCTGAGAAACTAATCCCATCCATATACAGCTTAAGCATTAACACATTTTACTCTTTTTTTGTGAAACAAAAATTCTGCTTTTCTAAAGAAATAAGTTTATACAACACTTGCTGATACTTGATGTCTGGTTGATGGCATACTTCTACTTTTTTTATTTTCTTCTGAAATTCAATTTAGTGATTTTTGCCTGTATCAGACTGGCATACCCCTTCTGTGGGATAACCCACCAATTTTTATTAGTTCTTAGTTGGTTTCTGGTCTGACTGAGGGACGTTTTTTGCCTGAGGAAGGGAGTGCTGAGGCAACATCTGAACTGATGTCGCTCATTTGTTTCATTGTGTTGCAGGCCAAAGGATACATGGGACTTTAAGCAGGTGCTGAAGAAAGCAGTGAGGAAACTTTCACTGTGAGATAAGGTGGTCCAGCTGCCCAATGTGGAAGACACTGAGGAAAATACTATGTTCCACCATCACTGACAGCTCTTCTGCATTAGACTAAGACTCTTACTACGAGTACTGGGTTATCAGTGTGTTGTGAAAAGGCATTCGGAAATGTGAGGTTCTGCCTGTGACTCTTCATAAGTGCAAGTACTCTCAGATATCTGCTTTTTTTTTTCTTTTTGTTCAGCGTCACCCCTTACATTCCCCTACATGAGGCAACAGACAAGAAGAACACATGGGTATATAAAGCCTCTACTTTGATCACTTAATCGAATGTTTTTTTAACCGTCTGTTACAGTGGATGTACAAGATACATAGTTACGCAAGGGCTATAAAATGTGTGTGTGGGAATGGAAGGGTGAACTGCTTTGCGCACCTGGAGATTATACTTCAGTAAGAGGATCTCCAAGTGAATTTGTCCGTGTTGTGTTAAATAGCCTATAAATAGCCTATGGGACTGTTACACTAAGCCAGAGAAGGATCAGTCCCTGTTCTTGCCCATTAACCCAGTTCACTCCCAGACCATTGAATGGGTGCTGAGCTATGTAATAAGAGGATCTACCTGAACCCCCTGCTGGAGGGGTTAAATAGCTGCTTATAGATTCATATACAATCACCAAAACATTAAAGGCGTAGGAGTGCATTAAATATAATGTAGTACATAAAATGTATAGGCTTATTCCTTTTTGGTCACCCATAGTAAAATCACTCTTTTAAATTGGAATTTAAAATCAAAGTGAGCTTTCCATTATTTCTATCATTTTCCATGAATACTACTACCACTACTACCACTAATAACTACAAAGGAAAGAAGGTGTTTATTTGCTCATTAAAATATTAATATTAAAATAAATACAAAATATAATAAAAATGTCACTGTGTTCATTAAAACCTTCACAAAGCTTTTCTCATTGGAGTCTAGTATTATTTATGGTCATCATCTTATACCTGGGGTGCATCCCAATTGTGTACATAAAGGATATTCTATCTACTAATCTTAATATTGTGGGTTTAGCAGGTTTGATGCACAAAATATTATTGTTCTAACCCCATTTTTACTAATATTAAGTGATAAAAGCTTTTCAATGAAAAGCTCAATACAGATCTGGGAAAAAATAAGAGACCCCTTAAAAATAATGAGTTTCTTTGATTTTACCAAATTGAAAACCTCTGGAATATAATCAAGAGTAAGATGGATGATCAAAAGCCATTAAACCAAGCTGAACTGCTTGAATTTTTGCACCAAAAATGGCATAAAGTTATTCAAAATCAGTGTGCAAGGCTGGTCGAGAAGAACATGCCAAGATGCATGAAAACTGTGATTAAAAACCAGGGTTATTCCACCAAATTATGAATACGAACTTGTTTTCTTTGCATTATTTAAGGTCTGAAAGTTCTGCATCTTTTTTGTTATTTCAGCTATTTCTCATTTTCTGCAAATAAATGCTCTAAATGACAATATTTTTAATTGGAATTTGGAAGAAACATTGTTCATAGTTTATATAAAAAAACAACAATGTTCATTTTACTCGAACATATACCTATAAATAGCAAAATCAGAGAAACTAATTCAGAAACTGAAGTGGTCTCTTATTTTTTTCCAGAGTTGTATGTCACTGTAAATTCTCTAACTGGTTTTGTCAATGCACTAATTTCATTATCCACCATTTATTGTGGTATTGTTCCAGACATGGGTATTTTTTTTTCTCATTTTACAATGCATAACATACTCAAAAAAACTGACCAGTTTTTAATATATGTCTATGTTCCAATTGCATAAGAATTACTGATAATAACTAGTTTTTCAGTATGTAGTGTGAACAACAGAAATACAGTACCAAAAGTCAAATGTTTAAATGCAACTTCTAATTCAATATTTTTCTTTATTCCTTAATTATTATTTTTATTTCTTTCATTTATTTTCTACTTTGTAGATTATCATAAAATAGATCAAAACAATTAAGGGATACATAAGGAATTGTGTAGTAAACAAAAAAGTATTTGGCCTCCACAATATCCTCAACTAAACCCAACTGAAATTGGTGATTTGGGATGAGCTGGAGCTTCACAGCGTAAAGTAAAAGCAGTAACTATTGTTCAGCACCTCCATGAACTCCTTTAAGACCCTGAGAAAACTATTCCAGGTGACTTTACCTCATGAAGACACTGAGATTAAAATACCAAGAGTGTGCAGATCTGTCCTCAAAGATAAATGTGGTCAATTCTGGTTTGTTTAACACTTTTTTTTTTACAAAACAATTGTATTGTAATTGTAACAAATGTGTTCCTGTAGAGCTTTGATGTCTTCAATATTAAATTTACAAAGTAAAATATCATAAACAGAAAGAAAAGACATTGAATGAGAAGAGGTGTGTCTAAACGTTTTACTGTAATTGTTAAAGTTGAGTATAGTCAAATAGTAAAAGAAATAGTAGAAGAATAGTAAAATGGAAAAGATTACATGCCCATGTAGGGTGCCTGTATGGGTAGTCCAACTAGGAACCAGAAAATAATGTCTAGAAGCTTCACATTGGCCCCATAGTGATGTGAGATGTCAGTGCTGCGCCCCATAAAGGTCAGTGATTAAACATTTTTTTTCACAGAAAACTGAGCAATATCAGTTTTTTCCACCTTCACCTTTTTTAACTGAAGATTTACAATCAGTTCGCATGTTATCCTGAATGTAAGGTTTCTTATATACAGTATGTTCACAAGATGCCAAATTGCATTTTTTTTATATATTGGATATAAAATACATTATGTGTGTACAGGCTTATGTGTTTATATGTGAGGCTCACCTGGGTGGAACGTAGGATCCAGGTGGACATAATCTCTAAATGGGTTTGTACTTGTGTTGTAATTAGCACCCAGTTGTGCTTCCCAAATGGGCCTCATTGTTACAATGCACCTTAGTCTCATCCTAAAAGAATCACCAATAATTTACTTTTTTGTTTAAATCATCTTCTCATGGTGCTGTGTGGCCACCAGTGGTAAAATTAAACTCTCAGTTTATCAGATTATTTGATTTAACCCCTTTAGAATATTGGTCTATGTCAAGAGTGTGAATTAACCCTTTTACAAGCCTTGGAACGTATACAGGCGACAAGTGTAGATGATACAAAATATCAGGCAGAAAATTGACATAAATGTTGGCCTGTTAAGGGGTTAATTAAGTCCAAATAATCTCCATGATTTAGGACTCATCCCAAATGGTAAATTCTGAGATTGTTACTGTAATATACTAAATTCACTTCTTATTAATAAAGGCTATAGGCTATAAATATTGTATAGTTGTTTATAGTCTTATTATTAAGTTTTATTCGTTTTTTGGCAGCATTTTAGTTAGCATGTCCATAAAGCTTTTTCAAACAATATTTACAAAAAAACAAAAACAAAATAGGATTGTTTCTGGCTGCTAATTTTAAACAGACATAATGAATGTTTTTATGTTTCCTAAAAAAAAACCTCGGAAAACATTAGATTAATTTAAGAAGGCGTGGATATGCAGTGTACAACCCAGATGGGGGCCAAGTTTAACCCCTTCTGCTCCCATCACTGACCCTGAGGGGTGGTCATTACTGAAATCCATAGGTGATAGGTTTGACCAAACTTGGGTTAACTACCCATACAAGCCCCCACAAAGGTACTGTTATCTGGGTGTTTTATAGGATCACGTGGGAAAACTTGTAAAAATCCATTTCAGCAGGTTACATCATGAAATTACAAAAGTGGAACAGTGAATGAGTCATCATCATCATCATTATCATGTGGGAAAAATCACAGAAGTGCGTCCGGATGTGGATTAAAAACAATATTTTTTTTCCACTTTTTTATTTTTATTTTTCTGTAAGAGCTAAAATCAAGTGTTAATAATGGTGCTAGTTAGTGGTCAGCATCTCCTGTCCTCATAACACCCACAGCATAATCCAGAGGTAGGCTATTTGACAAAATAAGACCTCCTTAAATAAGACAAATAAAAAAGCGTAATGTGTGACAGCAGAAAGACAGGCAGAAACAAAATAGGACAATAAGGTCCTTTAAGCGGGCTGGCGACCGAGGCTAGTGCCTAGGACTGAGATAAACGGATTTCCCAAAATATATACGTATAAAGATAAAATAAATAAAAAACACACGCTGTCATACAGTCACTCCTTTTCTCTCCTGTAGCTAAACACAAGACACAAGGGCGACGTGCTCGACCTCCCATCCTCTCTCTCTCTTTCGCCTTTTTTCTGTCTCCTTTTCGTGCCTCGTCCTTCTCTCCTCATTACAAAGATCTTTTTTATTTATTTATTTATTATTATTTTCCTTTTTTTGTATTCTCACAAAGCCCCGCCTCCGTCGTCTGCACACAGAGGCGAGACGCTCCGCCAACCAACGTCCTGTCCAATCACACACCGGCGGCTGCGGGAAGGACTCCTCCTATTGGTCGGTCAGCGGTAAAGCGCTGCGAGACTGATGCGGCTCTTGACCAATCGGAGGCGGCGGTCGATTCCTCCACCAGTCCCCCCTCCCTCTCCTCTCCCCCCTCGTCCTCCTCCTCCTCCTCCCCACCGCCGCCGCTCACCCTGAACTGAGCGCGCTGCTGACGTGCTCGTCACGTGATGTTTTCGCTGGGTTGTAGTGATGTGTAGCCAGCCACCATGAGTGAAGAAGAAGGGGAGAAATAAAGATTGATAATGGCAGCCAGCGATTACGGCTCGTCTGCGAGCATGCAACGTTCTTGTCGTGCGTTTGGTGCCGCGGACGCGCCGGGGCGAGCCCTCAGACAGCGGTGAGGATTTTATTATTTTACACCAGCGCGTGAAATCTGTATCGGGAGCTGCGCGCGCGCGAGAGAGAGCAAGAGCGAGAGAGAGAGAGAGAGAAAAAACAGGGGAAGAAAATGGGCCGTGCAGCGGTGTAGCGGAGGTAAAGTGACCTTTAATCGCATTGTCCCGTATGGAAGATTTGCCAGATTTCCACAAGAACGGCGTGATGTTGTCGCTGGATGCGCAGCCGCGTCGTGTTGTCACGAAAACAGCAGCGGCGGCGGCCACGACCAACGGCGACACCTCTACCGGGGAGCCTCCATCCTCCTCCTCCTCCTCCTCCGCTGCCGCCTCCTCCTCCTCCTTCACAGTCAATAGCAGCGCCTCCCGCCTGCCCGTCCACTTGACGGCCTCTTCTCACCAAGCTCCCCAGCCGAGGAGACATCACCCGCCTTACCATTTCCGAGTCCATCACCTGTTCCCTGACGACAACACTCAGGAGCCCCTGGCGAGGAAGAACCTCCCCGCGCTTCAGTACAAGGTCCATGACTCTGCCTTTTGCCGTGTGCTCAGCGCCGACACCACTGCTGCTGCCCTCGCCGCCGCTGCCGTATGCTCCAGCGGCGTGGACCGAGACATCTGGAAGTGTGGCTATCTCCGCAAGCAGAAGCACGGCCACAAGAGGTTCTTCGTCCTCAGAGGCCCCAGCAACCTGGGGCCCAGCAGACTGGAGTACTATGACAGCGAGAAGAAATTCCGAAATACCCTCAAAGCTGCTGCTGCTGCTGCCTCCTCCTCCTCCTCCTCAACTGCCAGTGTTGCTTGTCCTCCCAAGAGGGTCATTTACCTGTCCCAGTGTTTCACTGTCAACAAGAGGGCTGACGCCAAGAACAAATACCTCATTGCCCTTTATACTAAAGACGAGTACTTCGCCATGGTGGCAGACAGCGAGCAGGAGCAGGAGGACTGGTACCTGGCCCTCACCGAGCTGATGACTGAGGGCAAGAAAGGGCAGCTGGACACTGACGAGCTGGACGACGGCTACGGAACCATTTCGCCCGGCACCATATTCAAGGAGGTATGGCAGGTGAACGTGAAGCCCAAAGGTTTAGGGCAGACCAAGAACCTGATGGGGGTGTACCGTCTGTGCCTTTCTGCCAAGACAATTCACCTGGTGAAGTTGAACTCAGAGACCCCCGCTGTAAACCTGCCGCTGATGAACATTCGCCGCTGCGGCCACTCCGAGAGCTTCTTCTTCATCGAGGTGGGTCGCTCCTCTTCCATCGGGCCAGGTGAGATCTGGGTGCAGGTGGAGGACTCTGTGGTGGCTCAGAACATGCACGAAACCATCCTGGACACCATGAAGGCGCTGAAAGCATTTCCTGACTTTAGGCCGCGGAGCAAAAGCCAGTCTTCAGGCTCGAATCCCATCCCCTTCATTACAACTCGGCGCCACCTCGGCAACCTGCCACCCAGCCAGACAGGCCTGCAGCGCGCCTCCAGAACAGATTCAGTGACTGGAACGCCCCCCACAGGTAAAGGAGCAAGAGGTCAGCGCTATCGTACATCCAGTGAAGGTGAGGGGACTTCAGACCGGCCTCTGAGCTCCGGCACAGGCAGCTTGGTGCACCTAAACACCCCCTGTTTGAATGTGGGCAGGGAGGAGAGTGGGGGATGCTGCTGCTCTCATGCCTCACCCGGCTCTGCCCACCACACCCGTTCCGCCTCCCTCCCTGTATCACATTTCCTGTCAGCTACCAGTCCCATTAGTGTTTCCAGCAGCAGCGGTCACGGATCAGCTTCTGACACACATACACGTCCCTCCAGCTCCTCCATATGTGGTTCCCCCAGCGATGGTGGTTTTAACTCCTCTGATGAATTCTGCCCCAGCCCTTGTGACTTTAGGTATTTCCGTGCAAGCAGCAGCACTCCTGAATCCCATGGCAACACTCCACCCATTAGGGAGGAGTATCGGCTGGTGGACTACATGGCCATGGACTGGCACAAAGAGACACAGGGCGGAGCCAGGACTTTTGAGGAGGAGAGTAGTTACATGGAAAGAACTTTCCTTAAGCTTGCACATTCCTCCAAGCCAAAGCTTGGCAATGGTTTAGGTGTCATGCACCAGAAAGCTACACAGACCTCATCTTCATTAGATGAATCAAGCCCTGTGGAGTCAAAACGGCACCCTGTCTGCTCGTGCCTCCTTAAAGCAGGCTATAAGTCTTACTCTGAGTTACATCACCCAACCAGGCCTCCCTCGCTCAACTCTGACGGTCAAAAGAAACTGCCTAAGGATGACGGCTACATGCCCATGATGTACAACATTGTCCCCTCTCCTAATGCAGATTACACCCCTATGCAACCCAGAGCAAACCACCCAGCCACTCTGGACATTCATCCCTGCTCTTCGCAACAGGTGGACAGGCATGGATATATGATGATGCTGCCTGCAGACAGCCCTTCGCCAGGATTACCCAGCCCTTCTAACAGAAACCAGGCGGAGTATGATGATTATATGGATATGTCTCAAATTGTCTCAGCTGAAGGATACACGCAGTCCTCCCCAGAAGGCCCTAAGTCTCACGGATCATATTTTTCACTTCCGCGCTCCTATAAAGCTCCCTCGAGGGAGAACCGCCAGCAGACAGAGTATGTTCCCATGTCACCAGCCGAACCACCAAGCCCACCCAGTCCAGGGGAGTACATCCACATGGATTTTGGTGACAGACCTCCTCATGCTGCTTCCTCCCCATCAGCTATGAACTCACCCTCCACCCCAAGCTCTCAACCCTGCTATCAGCTCTGCTGCTCCTCCCCTGACCATGACTACTTAGGCCTAAACATGGATAGCCTGCTGAAGGACCGCCCACCTCGTCACTCACTTGTTGCTCCATGGAACCCCCCAAATTACGCACGCCCCTTAAGATGCGCTTATGGCCCATCTCAGGCTGATTACAACCCTGAGAAGGTCCACAGCAGATGTGTGGAAGCTGGAAGTCCCTCCCGAATGATCCAGCACCTCTGTGTGACTGAGAGAACACCCAGCCCTCAGATGGAGCCCAAGGTCATCAGGGCTGATCCACAGGGCCGGAGGAGACACAGCTCAGAGACCTTTATCCCTTCACCTGGTGGCACCACCAGTAGCTGTGGCATCAGAGCACCTGCCAACCTCAATCTTGTAGAGGGCAGCAGGTGGCAGAATTCTGCCTCATTTGACAGTGTGTGGTCTCACACAGAAGATCAAGGATCTCCGGACTCTGTTGCCCTCTCTCCAAACTGTGCTACTGGAGGAACACACCGGACCACTTCATCCAGCTACCTCAACTACATTGCTCTGGACCTTAGGGAAGTCCCCAGGATCACACGCAATGCCCCCCCTCCACACCCAGCCCATGGGACCCTCCAAGAGAGTGAGGCCTATGCTGGTATAGATTTTTCCATGTCAGGAGGACACACCACTGCCTCAAAAGGTTGGTTGTATTTCTGTCTCCCCTTTTGCTACAAGTTGAGTGACAACTAACCCCGCAAATGCATGTGTGGCTTTAAAAATGTCCTTTTGCTTGTTTAACTGAAATGAGAATGGAGGCTTGTGTAATATTGAAGTTGGGCAAAGTGCAATGCTTGAAACTTTGTTTTTTGTTTATTCTCTGCTTATTTGATGTGAAATGGCTGCTGTTTACAGTGTATTAAGCAGCGAAGTTAAGAAGTATCATTTCAGCACTGAATAGTCATTGCTGTCAATACAGTGAAAAGAAGAGGAAAAAATCCTGTCCTCTTAAAGACCTGGATCACTTTTTATTTGAATTCAAAAATACTTATTTTTTTGCACTGAAAACTGCACTTGCACAAATGCATTACCTTTCCGAAGTTTGGAATCAGTAAAGTTTAAATCAGTTTTTAGTACATATATTATTCATGGGAAAACTGAATCTGAGAAAAAAGAAACGGTGAGACAGAGATGTTGTAATGTCTAAGAAGGCTGTAGAATAAAGTTGATATTCAAAATAACTGTTTTAAAGAAAATGCTTTGAAAGTATTGATCAAATCATATATTGAGGCTAAGAACTTAACAGAACATTATCTAAAAAAATTACATTTATTTACATGTATATTGTTTATAGTTTAACAATGTCTTGTCTAAATGCATTGCATGTTAAAGTATATATATATATACATTGTTTAAATGATCATTGCATTCAAAACTACAGGAATGTTTAACATGAAAAAGTGATTCCAAATTTTTGAATGGTTGTGTAGATGAACTTTTTTGGCACACTACCCAGGTCTGTGTAGGACAGGTATGAATTTGTAAAGTGGGGTTATAAATCCACATTAAAGAAAAACACATGCAGATCGTACTGTCTGTCTTGGGTTTCCTTTCTGGAGACAGTTATTAGGTAAAAAAGTAAGGCTAAATCTTAAATATGAATATAAACAGCTCTGGGCAAAATTAAGAGACCACTTCAGTTTCTGAATCATTTTATCTGATTTTGAATCTGCTATTTATAGGTTTATGTTTGAGTAAAATGAAAATTGTTGTTTTATTCTATAAACTACAGACAATGTTTCTCCCAAATAACAAATAAAATATTGTCATTTAGAACATTTATTTGCAGAAAATATGAAATGGCTGAAATAACAAAAAGATGCAGAACTTTCAGACATCAAATAATGCAAAAACAAAGTTAATATTCATTAAGTTTAAAGAGTTTAGAATTTAATATTTGGTACAATAACCCTGGTTTCTAATCACAATTTTCATGCATCTTGGCATGTTGTCCTCCACCAGTCTTACACACTGCTTTTGGATAACTTCATGCCACTCCTGGTGCAAAAATTCAAGCAGTCCAGCTTGGCTCGATGGCTTGTGATCATCCATCGTCCTCTCGATTATATTCCAGAGGTTTTTAGTTTGGTAAAACCAAAGAAACTAATTTTAAGTGGTCTCTTATTTTTTCCAGAGCTGTATATGTGGTTTGTCTGTCATCCCATCAGTCCCACACATTTACATACACTCACTTTATATCCAGTGTGTTCCTTGTCTGTGTTTGCCGTCTCTTTTTTTTTTTTTAGATAGATTGTCTGCATTACACCATTTAATACCATTTTACAGAGAGAAATGTTTGCAAAATATACTAAAATCATGTGTAATATTGTTCGGGTAACTTTGTGGTATCACAACAAACTTTGCTGTAATCACATGCTATCAGAATTACGGTAAATATGAGTTCCAGACTTTGCTGGAAGTTGCACATAAACACTCCTCCAAGCCGTTGTTTCCTTTGAGCTTTAAACAAGGTGGTGAAGAAAACAATCACTATTGTATGGCACGTTAATACTTTATTTTTTAACAGTGCAGCTGCTGTTAATACTTGGTTGTGCATATTTAACTTGATATCGGACAATGCTGTTTATTCTTTTATCCATAGAAATTTCCCCCAAAAAGCAGATGAAGACAAAAACACATATTTTCATGAAACTCCGAACTTGGACGTGACGTGATTGTTATTGCAACTTCACAAGTGTAAAGTGGGATCTTCTGACTAGCATGTGAATGCAGTATTGCATAGTCTGATGTCATACAGTGCAATTCATAGAATTTCTGTTCTCATTGTTGAGCGTATTCATTATGAGGAGATATCTGAATGGCCCATTTAGTCCTACACAGTAGTATATTCTTTTAAGCCTGCAATTTTCAACAGCCATTCAGCAACCTAAAACTTAATAATTCTAGAATGGTTGTTGAAAAGTTGGTTTGGCTTGTTTCCCCTCTAAATTTGTGTGTAATTAAGATGTAAACAGAGTCATTTAAAGTGAATTGGAGAATCAGAATTACTCATTTTGGAAATACAACTTAGGTTACTCAGATTTCCTGCTATTCCTGCTCATCGTCATTCTTACCTTTAACACACAGACTGATTCACTTTTGAAATTGGATAGTAATTAAAGTGACAATATTTATCTTTTGGACATTATGACCCCTGGTTTCCATCAACAACTCAGTAAAAGAGTCAGTAAGTTTCAGTACAGTGAACTCAGTGAACTGAATTTACGTTTGGTCACGTTTCAACCACTAAATGGTGCACATTACTATTAATGTTTATTGCTTAAAGCTATGTAACAGTTGTTATATTATTTAAATCAAAGCAGGGGGGGGGTGTTTAGATATTACCACAACTTACATGCATGCCCTCTTCTAAAGTTAATGGCTTATATTATACTTATTATTTCTACAAAAATAGCATGAGCTACATTTCCATCTAAACATGAAAACTTTCTTTTCATTGAATGTTTTTTTACAATAAAAAAAAGGATTTGATTATTTCATTTTGTCACAAATTTTAATACAGTATAAAGATAACATGAGAAAAGACACAATGCAACCTTAAAGTTATTTACTCTAAACTTATATAGGCCATGTGGAAAAAGTAATTGTCCCCTCAGCTTATCACCACTGTTGGGATAATTTTAGGTGAGCTAGTTTAGTGTTTCTAAAGTCCATTATAGTTGATTGTAATATATGAGCTTATATAACTTACTTTTGAGTAAAAATACCATTTCCTTAAATTATTTTGACTATTACAAATACTCTGTTTGTAATGTTTCTTAAACTACTGTGTGTCAAAGTTTAAAATACATCTTTTGAAAAAACTAAGAGACCACTTTAGTTTCTGAATCAGTTTCTCTGTTTTTGCTATTTATAGGTATATGTTTGAGTAAAATGAACATTGTTGTTTATTTTATAAACTATGGACAACAATTCTCCCAAATTCCAAATATAAATATTGTCATTTAGAGGATTTATTTACAGAAAATGAGAAATAGCTGAAATAACAAAAAGATGCAAAGCTTCAGACTTCAAATAATGCAAAGAAAACAAGTTTATGTTAATAAAGTTTTAAGAGTTCAGAAATCAATATTTGGTGGAATAACTCTGTTTTTTAACCACAGTTTTCATGCATCTTGAAAACACCTCCACCAGTCTTACACACTGCTTTTGGATTTATGCCACTCGCATCTTCCTCTTGATTATATTCCAGAGGTTTTAAATTTGGTAAAATCAAAGAAATTCATGATTTTTAAGTGGTCTTTTATTTTTTTCCAGAGCTGTATTACTCATAATTTAAGAGTGTAATTTCATTAGTAAATAAAGGCTCAAAAGGATTTTTACTTATTTTTTTAGGGATGCACAATGATATGAGAATTAGCTATATCATTATTTAGCCAATAATTGATTTATTTTTTAAGCATTGGCTGATGTCCAGATATTTCAAACCGATTATGAATTCCTTGTATGCTGAAAAAGGACCATGCGACAATGGCTGATTTAGGCTTTTTTTTATTTGTATTATTTTTGAATAGATCTGTTGTTTTATTTAACTTGTTGAATGTGAAACCAAAAAAGGTGAAAACGTCTTCAGGAGAAGCCTTTTATTTTACTGTTTGTATGCAGTTGGTTTGAAAGCTAAGATTTAAGGCAAATGCATGTTACATTTGTTCATGAAGTTAAACTGGGGTGTGTAGTCCCTCTGTAGGTTATAAATGTGTATATCTGTATAGGCATCTGCAAATACACACGTGGATAATCGGCATCGACCCAGAACTCCCACATTGGTGCATCCCTATTATTTTTATTTAAATATTATTATTTCATCTTTTAAATGATGTTTAAACATGCAGCATTTAAGAACAAAAGTAACAACTAGAAAACTACATTTCTTGAAGGGAGCTGAATAATGCTGAATAATGAGTGTTGCAGCTTCAGTGGTTCCTGCCTCCAGGCAGTGGTGGTTGCTATGGAGTTGCATACTGGTTGCTAGGCAGTTGCTATGCTGTCCTAGCTTGTTGTTAAGGTGTGTTAGGTGGTTGCTTACGTGTTGCTAAGTGGTTGCTGTGGTATTCTGTGGTTGGTTAGGTATTAATAGTGTATTTATATCATGTGCACTCATTCATACTCAAAAAATTTATAATAATCCTGAATCTCGCAATCCGATTTTGTAATCTGGAGTTGGAACAGTGTGATCTAGAATCTAACTAAAAAAATAAAACTGCAGAATGAGAAAATCTTCTGAGAACAGTCTCTTCTTGAAGAACTCCCTGCTTTCAACCTGGATTCACAAAATAATGCATTCCCAGTCAAAATCTTGCTATAAGAAATTAATAGATGATTGTGTATCAAACATAAAAAATGTAACATAATACAACAAGAGTATTCAGGCATGTGATCATACATCAGATGGGCAATGTTTCTCTCCCACACCCTCACATGCATGTATAAGCACCAGTTTAGAAGGAGTCTTGAAATTTCTGGTAATCAAATTTAAAACTTCAAAATTAGTCAAATTGGACTGAAACAATAGAAATGCTGAAGACAATTTCTCACACTTGCCATTAAAAAAATGTCCATGTAATAAGGTGTAAGACATTGGTTTCATTACATCTGTTGTTAAGATAACACCACATTCTATCATAAGCCATCAGTCTGATGTCAAACATGGTGATGGTAGTAGTGTGATGCTCTGAGGATGCTTTGCTTTTTCAGAATCTAGACAACTGGTCAAAATTGATGTAACTGTGGATTCTGCTTTATATCAAGACATCTTAAAGAAGCATGTCTGGGTTATTTAGCAGACAATTTACATGCTCACAGGGCTTTGCCCAGAAAGTTCATGTTCAAAAACCCTAATGTAGCCAAATTAAAATAGGTCTGAAAAGAAGAGGACCAAACATCCTTCAGTATGATTTAATAGACTTATCACAAGTTTTTACAAGCGTTTGATTGCAGTTGTTACTGTCAAATGTGGCACAACTACTTAGTAGATTTAGGTAGGTGTGCAGGTACCATTTCACACATTACACATTGTTACAAAAAAGTGATTGTGTATTTACTTGAGTTGTCTTTATCTTCTATTAAAATGGTAAAATTGGTTTACAGTATGATCAAAGTTAAGCTTATTACAGCATTGTGTACAAAAGGGAATGTTCCAGTCACTTACTGTTGGGGGTGGGCAATATGATGACAAATTTTGTTGATATCATCATCATTAAATTAAATATACAGAAATTACATAAGTATACACCGTATACTTTCAGTATAATGTATTATAGATAGACTTAAATATTGAGTCTATTTCTTAGTGAGTCCAAATGAACTGGATTTAGCACAGCCAGTGAAACAGAAAAAAGTTTGCATCCAAAACTGTGCTATACTGACTATTTCCTTTTCTCTATATAGTAATTCAGATAATTATATAAAACAGATTTTAGCTAGATAGTTAAGCATTTCGAACACAAAACACAGATTGTGAGAGTTTAACATCTGTGTTCTACAGAGCAAACCAAAGAACACTATGGATTATGGGTATTCTATGTCTAAAATATATGTTAAGTGTCATTGTATACATTGTATATATATTTATTTTAATTGCACACCTAGCTGTTTTGCCATGTTCGGCACATCCAATGCCCAGTGTTGTCCTTTGGAACACCCAGTTTTTCAGAAACTGAAGTAAAGCCACTGATGAGTGAAGCAAGTAGTCCTGTGTGTTTTCTTTAAAACTTTATATGCTTTCACCCCTTCACCTTATTTTTAATAATCATCCTCGTCATCACTATCATTTATTATATTATATTATCATTATCATCATTTATCAAAGCTTATGTGTGCTTGTGTGTGGCCCTGCCTGGTACATTATATTTTCCACTTATTGTTCAAATTACCAGATGTTCACGTTTCCTGATGTTCACATAACCAGATTGAAGTGACTCAAATCAGATTTTTTTTTCTCTTATTGTGACATTATTTTTTTTTTCTAGACTTTTATGAACATATTAAATCTGATACAACTGTCCACTTATTATTGATTGTTTGGATTTACCTATCCTGACATCACAAACCTATCTGTATTGGTTGTCATAGGCGTCAGTTCAATCCCAGTTCTGTTACTGTGGATTTAGCATGGGCACGCAACACAAAAGACACTTTGATATTCTATATGTAAAAATCCAAATTTTTGTTTTGTTATATTTGCTATCAAAAATCTGGATACAATCTCAATATGCCAAACATTATAGGCAGTTTTGCAGTCTGTATGTATTTGGCCCATAAGCATGCAGCATGAATGTAATCAGTCAGATTGGATTTAATGTCTTTTTCCTGTTTGAGAGCAGACTGATTCACATTACAGACAGGTACAGGTAATTTACATTCATAAATATCAAGAAAAATGTGAGTTGATCATTTATGATTGTAATGTGAACCTAGCCATAGTACAAAGGCCATTGTTATAATGATAAAGTGAAGATTTGGGGAAACAGGGACCATACAGTTAAAAGCTCTTTCCTCAATGGTTATGTGTTAGAGCAGGGTTAACACTACAGTGTTCAGGACAGAGGGTCTCCGGGACCATCAGTTAGAAGCTGCTGATTTTACTGCTTCTGTAACGTTAAACAGTTGCAACTCTACATCTACATATGAATGGCTACAAAAATGATGAATGATGATTAAATGATGAAAATAACATTTTTTGCTATAAACTAGACTTTTATCCTCATGTCCTGCTATAGCAGGGTTTCTTAGTGTGTGTGATGGTTTTTGATGATACCCTGCCCATACACACCTGATGCATGTCATATACAAAAGTCAGGTTTTGTAGTTCAGTGTGTATAAGTAGGATAATTAATAATCTGGGGAACAGTCTACACAAGGTGGGGAAAACACAGAGGATCCCATATTAAACACTACTCACCCAGTAGTATATGAACACTGCCTGGGCAAAAAAAGGAAGGTCACACACACTAATATTTTGTTGTACAGCCTTAAGCTTTGATTGCAGCACACATTCACTGTGGCATTATTTCAAAAAGCTTCTGCAATGTCACAAGATTTATTTCAATCCAGTGCTGCATTAATTTTCACCAAGATCTTGCAGCATTGATGATGGTAGAGTCTGACTGCTGCACATCCCAAAGATTCTCAATGAGGTTAAGGTCTGGACTCTGTGGTGAACAATCCATGTGTGAAAATGATGATCTCGTGCTCCTCAAACCACTCTTTCACAATTCGAGCCCCATGAATTCTGACATCTTGGAATATGCCGTGCCATCAGGGAAATATTCAGGCAGTCAGCTGACCTCATTCTTTCAGCACATACTGTTGCTGAACCTAGACCCTGCAGACCAACTGCAGCATCAACCCCACATCATTTACTTAGTTAAATCCAGATGGTGACTTTGTTTTGGCCTGGGAGTGTGTGTATGTACAGCTCTGGAAAAAAATAAGAGACTACTTTAGTTTATTTATTTCTGATTTTGCTAATATAGGTATATGTTTGATTAAAATGAACATTGTTGTTTTATTCTATAATCTACAGACAACATTTCTCCCAAATTCCAAATAAAAATATTGTCATTTAGAGCATTTATTTACAGAAAATGAGAAATAGCTGGAATAACAAAGATGCAGAGCTTTCAGAGCTCAAATTATGCAAAGAAAACAAGTTCATATTCATAAAGTGGTTAGAAATCAGAAATCAATATTTGTCACCACAATCACCAGTCTTACACACTGCTTTTGGATAAGTTTATGCCACTCCTGATGCAAGCATTTAAGCAGTTTAGCTTGGTTTGATTCCTGTGATCATCCATCTTCCTCTTGAGAGTTTCTTTGATTTTACCAAATTAAAAACATCTGGAATATAATCATTTTTCAGTGGTCTCATTTTTTCCCAGTGCTATGTTTGTATTATGTGAAATCTGCATGTACACTTTGCAGTAGATTTATGCCTAATGTAGATCAATATAGGGAGGAAGGGGGTATTTTAGATTCAGACAGAAACCAATCTGCACAACAGGAGGCTGAAACACAGACAAATCCCTCAGTTTTTAAAAATATCCAAATACAAAGATAGGGCCTAAGCCAGCAAAAATGAAAAAATGTGCGGGATTCCAAAGACAGAAACTGAAGAACCCTGGAATGCAAGAAGATGTATCATAGACACTTTAATCAAATCTTGTTTGCATTGCTAAATGCATGACATTCATTGGTTCGGATTATTTATCATTTTTGCAACAGTTCAAACAAATCACTGTTGAGAGATATAAATAGTATTTTCTGGCTTAAAAATACCTAGTGTTGCAAGTCTGAACTTACTTTACCTCTCTCTCTATCTCTCTCTCTCCCACACAGAGTAAGCAAGTCATGTGCTGGGAGGAAATCAGGACATTGGGAATCCAATGAACTCTGGAATGCAGAAGAGGAAGCTGCTTCCTCCTCCTCATCAGACCTCCAACTACAAAGACTGAAACTGCACAACCTCTTTTGCTCTGTATCTCCTACATAACTGCCTCAAACCGGTTCCATTTCTTTTCTGTTCAAAAAAGAAAATCGGTTACTTTTTTAATTTATTATTTAATGATTTATTTATTGATTTATTTATTTTTGGACAACAGCTATTGTTTACTTGAGTGGCTGCACTGAGTCTAAATCAGAACTGTGAACTCCAACCAGACATATAGCACTTATTAGTTTCCCTTTATGGTTCTGCTCATCGCTGACGTTCTTATTTACAGACGAGCCGCCATTCCGTTCCCTCGACAAAACCCGCATAGAACTTTGTAAATAGGAGGAGCTTGTATATCAGATAACATTTTGTAAAATGTGCCAACTACTTAGTAGTTCCCTCCGCCACCACAAACACACAGCCACACACTCACACACGCACATATAATGTATATGTAGATCTTGTTTATTTATATTGATTTGTATTTATATGAAGGGTGTATTTTTTCAGGGAGCATTTAGTTGCTTGCAGATCCTGCTTACAGAAATTGTAAAGGGGTTTTAAGTTGGCCGTGTAGGCCACCTCTCTGAACATGTCAGAAACGTCATTTTACTTTACAGCATCATAAGATTGACAGGTGAGGGTTATTTATTTATTTTTTGTTATATATATACCTCTGAGGGCCTGGATACACTGATGAACCCAGTCCGGCAAAAGATCCTTGATGTCTCCCTAATGTCTCCAATAACCCAATGATTAATTTACCCTACACTGTACTATACTTTTAAAACTAAAGACTAAACTGATCCCAAATTAATCCAGTAGTTAACGTTACCTAGTGGTTCTTTAAGCTTTCAAAAAGGTTTTAAAACTTGCTTCTTTAACACACCTGATTCAACTTGTCAGTTAATTGCCACGTTCCAAATCCTGCTGCAGTCGAGGTAGGATGGTTCCTTTGTAGGACTATCCTATGAAGATTCATTTTTAATAAGCTGTTTGTCACACAAATAAAAACATAAGGCTTAAAAGGCTTATTGGTGATGTCACCAGAATGGTGGTTTGAAATGTGTAAAGAAACCTAACATTTTATTTTATTTCTTTGATATATTTTTCTGTCCAATTTAAATCGACTTAACCCACCCATTCCTTAGTCCCCTGTCACTTGAAATGCTTGTGATACTGGGATGGTGAGGACCAGCACATGCCTCCTCTGATACACGTGAAGACTCTCGCCTCTTATGTTCTAATTTCTGCCAATACAGCATCACAGGGCAGCCAAGGCAATGATCTCTCGGGCTCTGGCTGCTGATGGCGAAGCAGCAAAACTAGTGATTCTTAAGTCGTAGGTTTGGGTGTCAGCATCTTAGTCTGCTCAACCACTCAAGAGCTTTAAAAAGTAACATTCTAAAAAGAACTCTGCTCTGGAGGCCTAATTTTGCACAGTTTTCATGCTGTTTTGTGCAGTTGAGAACTGTGGGTAGCCTAGGCAAGGACCTATCTCAGCTGCAGCCTAGGATTTGGAATGTAGCTTCTGAGTAGAGAAAGCACCAAGCATCCTAGAAGATGATTTTAGAGCCCTGTCCTAACAATATTCTATTACTCCTGAACCAAAACAGGAGGACCTTAGTAGTAAGGTTAATGAGTTAAGTTGAATGCTTTGAGTACAGTTGCCTAATTGGGATCCAAAACAGTGGTCCCAACCCTGCTCCTGAAGATCTATACCTTATTCTTTTGGCACCTAATCAACCCCCCCCCCCCCCCAAGCCATTTACTGCCTGCCTTCATAGGTGCTTGATTAACTGTAAGAGGAGCGTGAAATCTGTAGGGAGCCAGATCTCCAGGCTGAGGGCTGGTGACCACTGTTCTGTAGCATCTTTCCAAGAGAACCTCCTTTTTTGGTGCCTTTTGTATCAGGAGCTTGTCTTCATCTCCAGCATGCAAACTAATAATAACTAACATCGTGGATCCGAACAATAGAAGTGATCTTTGCAGTGAGTCATGTACCAAACTGATTGTACTGCTGATGATGAGTCAAAGTTCCTATTATGGGTCTCTCATCATGCTTTTCTCCAGTGTATCCAAGCCCTGAGGGGGTTTAGCATGAAAACGCCACTCTGTCTCCCCTCTCAGAGTGTTCCTTCTGTTAGATTTGAGACAATGCCACACATTGGGCGGTTCATACGATCAATTCTTACAATCAGTTATCGTATATTTAGAGCTAGGAAGCGTTCTTAAATTGCAGAAAGCACTTTTTTGTAGGTACTAGATGATAGCAGTGTTTCCCCCATTCCTGTGGATGCTACCTCCGGTCCATATGACTCAACATGGATCTCATATGGTGCGGTTAGACCAGTGGTCTCCTACTGTTTCTTCTGAAGAGCTATCTTACTGTAGGATTAAAATCCAGTCAAATCTAGCAACCACATCCTATTCAGCCAATCAAGAACAACTGACTCATCTAGTAATTACCTAGTGGTTCAAGTGGGGTGGATTTGGGTTCCCATTGTCTGTGGGAAAGTAGCTCTTCAGGAGCAGGGTTAAAGACCACTGAGTTAGACCATTTTATTGAAAACTCAACAACCTACAACATAAACCATTTAATATAGTATTACCAATATAATACTAATAATTACTGGCATACAAGTTTTAAACTTACAAGGAGAAGCATATGGTTATAAAGTGGGTGGTTCTATTCATACAATAATGTATTCTAGAGCTTCTAAATCTTTAAAAAACTAAAAATTAGGGGGTTCTAAATACTCCTCGGCTTAGATTTAAGTAACAGTAATTTGGAGTTCATATGAAGGTTATCAAAGTTTGGTTGTTCAATGCCTCCATTTCAAAGAACATTTTCTTCAATGCACCATTATTTATTCTTTTTCCAGAGTGTTTAAGCCAGTCTCTCTCAATCCTTGTCCTGAAATCCCTCTGCCATGCACATTTCAATGCTTTCCCAACTTCCGAAACGTCTGATTTGAATTATAATCTTAACTAACAAGCCCTTTCAGAGTTTTTTTCAGGAATATATTAAAGCATAAAGCAAGGAAACCACTAAAATGTGTAGGGCTGAGTTCCTTCAGGACCAGGATTGAGACCCTTCATTTTTTGAGAACATAAATGTCAACTTCCAAGTTCAGCCCTAACCTTATAATCCACCCAACCTGATCATCATCCAGTTATTGCCTTCAGAAGTGTTTGATAAGCTGTAACCTGCTGAATGTGGACTTTCTCCACAAAGAGAAACGCTTGGTGACCACTGTTGTATTGACTGTAATGCCACATCTTCTCTTTGTAGGGATGCACCAGATATTCAACAACCAATATTATACATCTAAAAAATGTTAAATATTTTTTAATTGTAGTTCTGTAATTGCTTTTCTTTGAAAAGCAAGACTGAACAACATTTAATTTAATTCATGCACTGGCAAAAAAATGGCAAAAGTATTGAAAACCTAAAAAAAAATGTGTATTGTGTTCTGTATTCAGTATTCAAGATTTGGCCAAATATTTCATTTTGTTCAATTTCGGTTTTGGACCGAAACTTTAACTTAAATATTGGTGCATCCCTGACCTTTAAGTCCGTTTATTTTTGACATTTTGTCTTGTCTTACATGTGCTGCCAGGTTTAAGAAAGGCCAGGCGAATACAGTATAATGCAAACATCTGTCATGGCATTTTTTTTGTCCATCATTTCCAGAAAAAAAAATCCCTAGAAAATTGTGGCTCGCTTTGGGTTGGTTTCAAACACAGCAGCGTACTGTTTACATTTGTTACAAGATCTGTTTTACGCAGTGTTACGCAGAGATGGTGTTTTTTTAGCTCTTCTTAACTGGATAAGGAGAGGAGATTGTTGTTTTGTTATTTTTTTACTGAACAATGAGGTTACTGAACGTTCTCGTATATTATTCCCGATACTCACAAAACACAGCACTTCACACTGCAAACATACAGTATACCTGGATACTACACTGGTACTGTACTAACAACCAACAAATCCAACCAATCAACCAACCAGCCAATCAATCAACCTACTGTCTATGCGCTTGATCATTCCTTACACGGTACATACTGTAGCCTACTGTTCTACACAACTCTACTCTGTTCTGTATGATCTGTATGATTATGTTGATGATTTATTTAATGAGATTTGGTAATGATTCATTTATTCATTTATTTATGAACATGATGTTTATTTATTGATTGATACGGTGATGTTCACTGTATGTGGGACAGTTTGTACAGAGCATTGCTGGTGATTGCAATTATATTAATATATAACTCGAAAAGAGGGAGAAATTAAGTGTAAATATGACCTTACTTAAGACCATGTGTTTTTCTCACATCTCTTTGTCTTTGCTTTTTTTTTATTATTATTAATTAATTAATTTATTTATTTATTTTTTTGGTAATTGATTTCTTTTTTAAACTACTAAGGGTTATTAACAGTCCCTTTCTTGCCTGTACCTGAAAGCTTTATATGAAGAGATGTTGGGTAGAGGTTGTGGTTGAAAGCTGTGTAGTAAGAAGTGTTAGCTTTACAGTAGTAGTCCAGATGATGTTGGGACAAAGCTGTATGTCAGTGACTTATCCATTCGTTTCAGTGGCAGGACCCTCGTGGCCGCCCTTTCTTTCTTTGACTAGCTTTTGTGTCATGCTATCGTGTCATGATATTGCGTTGCTTTAATGTATGTAATATGTGAAATGGGAAAAAAAAATAACAGTAGTATACCGTTTCTTGGAAACTTTTCTACACAATAACTACAGTGACAACCTGAAAACTAATCAAGCTTGTGTTTTTGTACTTTGGGCTCTTGAGAATCTAGAATTGGGGATAACTCTTATTTGTTTGGAATTGTGGAATTGAGTTATTTGCCTTTTTTTTTTTTCAAGTTTATTTTGCGTTTTGATGAAGGAAGAGAGGGAATGGGGTGTGGGGTTGGGTGGGGGAGAATTTGAAATAGGCAGAGTGTGTGTTGATTGACAATTTGCAGTTTGTCATTTCTCTTGAGGATCCCAGTCAATGCTCACATCTGCTGCTTAAAAGTTTGCGATCAGGCTGAACCACGCTGATAGTGCTGACTGAATCGGACTCATTCTGAACACCGTCTTCCTTTGTAAATATTGTAATTTTTGATATCCCTTTCTCTTGTTGACCATGCTACACAGCACCCACTTTCCTTGATTTCAGAGCGAGGGGTGTCTGAAAGGGGGGGAGGATTTTTTTGTCAGTTCTACATTTTTATATTTTATTTTTGGTGTATATTTATCAAAATTGGGTTTTGCTTGTCATAGAGCTATTGCAATAAAAAAGTGCCAAGGTATTCTTGACTGTGACTCATGCGTGCGTGTTTTCTTATCAGATGTTTGTGATCTG
This sequence comes from Astyanax mexicanus, assembly GCF_023375975.1. Classification (NCBI taxonomy): domain Eukaryota; kingdom Metazoa; phylum Chordata; class Actinopteri; order Characiformes; family Acestrorhamphidae; genus Astyanax; species Astyanax mexicanus. Next base: position 20,203,713 of record NC_064424.1, read on the forward strand.
ACATGATGCAACACTGCTCTAAGATGTGTTAAGACCAGAGATTCCCCACTTAATGCATCCCATACAAAACGGCCCTTTTTCACACTGCGCCTCGTACACAGGCAGGTGCTTCCCTCTGCTGGACAAAGTGGATGGAGATCATGGCTGGGGTCTTATGCAACAAACAAAAAGAGTCCCCCACCCCCTTCCCCTGTCAGACAGAGAGAGAAAGAGAGAGAGGGTCTGAAAACAAAGAAAAGCAGGAGAGAAAATGCTGATCAGGCCTTATTTTTGTGTCTGAAGGGCTTAGACTGGATAATATATATATGTATACATATATAAATTATATATATATTAGAACATTAAAAAAAAAATATTTCGACAAATACTGTATATGATAAAAATCTTCAGTGTCTTGAAAATATATACTGATACAAAATAATAGATGCAATCGGTTAAGAACAGTGCTTTGTGTTTAGCATCTGCACTGTAGGTGCCCAGTTCAATTTAGCTTGTGATCAAATCAAAGCAAACCACTAAAAACTACTGAAGCTTGAAAAAAGTAAAAAAAAAAAAAAGGTTCTTTTAATGTCATGAGTCCAGTTTAATTAATTAATTAATTAAATAATCCTACATAATTTTTCATTATTTTTTTTTTTTTTTTTTTTGCAGTTACGTAAACATGTTCTAGCCATGTACAGCTCTGGAAAAAATTAAGAGACCACTTCAGTTTCTCTGAGTTTGCTTTTTATAGGTTTATGTTTGGGTAAAATTAACATTGTTTTGTTATTCTATAAACTACGGACATTTCTCCCAAATTCAGAAGAAAATTAATTGTCATTTAGAGTATTTATTTGCACAAAAAGAGAACTGGCTGAAATAACAAAAAAGATGCAGAGCTTTCAGACCTCAAATAATGCAAAGTAAACAAGTTCATATTAATAAAGTTTTAAGAGTTCAGAAAATCAATATTTAGTGGAATAATCTTGGCATGTTCTCCTCCACCAGTCTTACACACTGCTTTTGGATTACTTTATGCCACTCCTGGTGCAAAAATTTAAGCAGTTCAGCTTGGTTTGATGGCTTGTGATCATCCATCTTCCTCGTGATTATATTTGAGAGGTTTTTAATTTGGTAAAATCAAGGAAAAACATCAATATTTTTCAGAGTATTTGTGAACGCAGCCTTGCAAATGAATACTGGTACATTTATGAAGAGCAAAAACAGGCTGGGGGAATTGTGATTAAATATCTTTAATATTTTCAGGCATATTTACATGAATGTGCAATATTTTTTTTAATAGGTTGAGGGGGGTTTGGTTAACCTTTCTGGTAAATGAGGAAAAAAACAACAATTACCTTAACCATTCCACAAACCATAACATAAATATGACAAGAAGAGAAACAGATAGAAAGAGAGATAGAGAGGCACTTTCCACAGGTATGGTTGTCATATTTTTCCTCATGTAACACTGTATAAAAGTATTGTATTGTACATCTGCATATCTGCTGTCTCCTGGCTTCAGGAGGTAGTGCGTGTGTGTGTGTGTGTGTGTGCACATGTCTGTCTTCCTCCAGGTCCAGGTTTGCGTTTTTTGCAGTGGGAGACGTGTGATACAGTACAGTACATTTTCATGCAACCTCAGAGTCCTCTGAATGAGCTCTCGACAGTTATATTAAAAAAAAAAAAGAACAATAAGTCTGTAAAGAATCTGTAAAGACTCTCAGACCTTCCTATAAATGAACAATACAAATAAAAATCAGAAATACAGTGGCTACAGTGATCCTTGGCTTTTTTGTTTGTTTGTTTTAAACCTGTGCTCCAAAGTGAGACAGAGCAAGCTCCTGAAATCTGTAAATACTGACAGTCCGTCCACGTGGATTAGCTGGCCAGGAGGTTTCTCCCTGGTCTTCAGGTCCTGTTCTATTATTACTGGATGCTGAGGTGTTTTTTTGCGTACATAGCTGTGTTTTGCTTGGTGTTGATCTGAGGCACTTGTGCAGCAACGGATCAGTAGAAGCCTGAGGCTCCGCCCCAATCCGGATCTTTCATTGATTGCAGGAGCTGAGGAGGGAGGGGGGCGGCGCTCACACATTCAGGATCTCGAACTCCTCCTCCGACTCGAACAGCTTGTCTGTGGACTCGATGAACTCTGAGGTGGAAAGAACAAAGCAGGTAAGAGAGGGGGTTGTGAGACCTTGAAGCAAACAAAAGCCCAGACTGATCAGAATGCTTCAGACTCATGTCACCAAGGCAGGGCCTTAATAAAGGCTGTGATAGTACTGATGATATTGAATAGCCTGAAATTATTCAATCAAGGTGTTTCATAAATCTATTTGTCTTCAGTGCTGCTACTCTAAGATTGGATGACATTTTACAAATTTGAAGCACATTTTATTTATTTATTTTACTTTATTTTTTATTTTTCTGAGTGGTACAGCATACTAAGATGCTGCCACTATTATCCGGAGATTACTGGTTCGAATCCTAAAGCAAATAATGTAAATGATTTTGTCCATGATTTAGTCACAGAATACAATTATTTTTAAAGAACTGGCACCAATAATACTAATCTACATGCTTCTAACCCCTCATTTTATTAACTTTAAATTTAAATACCCGTTATCAAAAGTTTCGTTTTAAAAAAGAAAAAGTTGTGATAAAAAAAGCATTCATTATTATTTTATGGTTAAATTCCCGATGTAACATACAGGTACTTCTCAAAAAAATTGCATATTGTGATTAAGTTCATTATTTTCTGTAATGTACTGATAAATATTAGGCTTTCATATATTTTAGATTCATTACACACAACTGAAGTATTTCAAGCCTTTTATTGTTTTAATATTGATGATTTTGGCAAAAAAAGTAAAGAAAAAACAAAAATCTAAAAAAATTAGCATATTTCATCCGACCAATAAATTAAAAGTGTTTTTAATACAAAAAAAGTCAACCTTCAAATAATTATTTCAGTTATGCACTCAATACTTGATCGGGAATCCTTTTGCAGAAATGACTGCTTCAATGCGGCGTGGTATGGAGGCAATCAGCCTGTGGCACTGCTGAGGTGTTATGGAGGCCCAGGATGCTTCGGTAGCGGCCTTAAGCTCATCCAGAGTGTTGGGTCTTGCGTCTCTCAACTTTCTCTTCACAATATCCCACAGATTCTCTATGGGGTTCAGGTCAGGAGAGTTGGCAGGCCAATTGAGCACAGTAATGTCATGGTCAGTAAACCATTGGTACCAGTGGTTTTGGCACTGTGAGCAGGGGCCAGGTCCTGCTGAAAAATGAAATCTTCATCTCCATAAAGCTTTTCAGCAGATGGAAGCATGAAGTGCTCCAAAATCTTCTGATAGCTAGCTGCATTGACCCTGCCCTTGATAAAATACAGTGGACCAACACCAGCAGCTGACTTGGCACCCCAGACCATCACTGACTGTGGGTACTTGACACTGGACTTCAGGCATTTTGGCATTTCCTTCTCCCTAGTCTTCCTTCAGACTCTGGCAACTTGATTTCCAAATGACATGCAAAATTTGAGCAACAGTCCAGTGCTGCTTCTCTGTAGCCCAGGTCAGGCGTTTCTGCCGCTGTTTCTGGTTCAAAAGTGGCTTGACCTGGGGAATGCGGCACCTGTAGCTCATTTCCTGCACACACCTGTGCACGGTGGCCCTGGATGTTTCTACTCCAGACTCAGTCCACTGCTTCCGCAGGTCTCAAGGTCTGGAATCGGCCCTTCTCCACAATCTTCCTCAGGGTCCAGTCACCTCTTCTTGTTGTGCAGCGTTTTCTGCCACACTTCCTTCCCACAGACTTCCCACTGAGGTGCCTTGATACAGCACTCTGGGAACAGCCTATTCGTTTAGAAATTTCTTTCTGTGTCAATAATGGCCTTCTGGACAGCAGTCAGGTCGGCAGTCTTACCCATGATTGTGGTTTTGAGTAATGAACCAGGCTGGGAGTTTTTAAAAGCCTCAGGAATCTTTTGCAGGTGTTTAGAGTTAATTCGTTGGTTCAGATGATTAGGTTAATAGCTCGTTTAGAGAACCTTTTCATGATATACTAATTTGTGAGATAGGAATTTGGGGTTTTCATGAGCTGTATGCCAAAAGCATCAGTATTAAATCAATAAAAGACCTGAAATATTTCAGTTGGTGTGCAATGAATCTTAAATATATGAAAGTTTAATTTTTATCATTTCATTATGGAAAATAATGAACTTTATCACAATATGCTAATTTTTTGAGAAGGACCTATAAATGTTACAAGAACGATTTATAAAGATTTTGTTCTAGAAACTGTCGGAACTAGTTATATTTTATTAAAGCGTTGGAATAGCAGGAACAGAGCTGTAGAAGGCAAATTTCCATTGTAAAAGGAGCTAGTTTTATCTCCAGAAATAACCCAGCACTCCTACATTCTGTAAATAAGGTCAGATGAAAGAATACCTAGATGAAGATGGATGATCACAAGCCATCAAACCAAGCTGAACTGCTTGAATTTTTGCACCAGGAGTGGCATAAAGTTATCCAAAAGCAGTGAGTAAGACCGGTGGAGAAGAACATGCCAAGATGCATGAAAACTGTGATTAAAAACCAGGGTTATTCCACCACATATTCATTTCTGAACACTTTAAAACTTTATGAATATAAATTATTTGAGGTCTGAAAGCTCTGCATCTTTTTTGTTGTTTTCTTTTTCATGAACATAGTGTTAGGCTGTGCTTCTGGATTCTTGTCGAGCCAGTATCAGATTGTGGTGGTTTTGCTATTGTTGTTAGTTGAGTGAGTAGTAGATCCTGGCTGAGCCCTATGCATAACCCCAGCTGTTAGGTGCAGGATTTGTCAATTTCCTGTATTATATTACTTGTTTTTTCAGCCATTTCTCATTTTTTGCAAATAGGAGCTCTAAATGAGACCACGTTAACGTTAGCTAGCTTTCCACTAATATTAGCTAGCTCTACGACAACCTTAGTTCTTCCCCAGTAACCTTAGCTAGCCCGCCGCTCATATTAGCTAGCTCTACGCTAACCTTAGTTCTCTCCCCAGGAACGTTAGCTAGTTTGCCGCTAATGTTAGCTAGCTAACCTTAGTTCTCTCTCAGGTAACATTGGTTAGATATTAACTTTTTTAACCTTAGTTCTTTCCCCGTTTTTGTTAGCTAGCTATCCGCTAATGTATGCTAGCTCTCAATTAACCTTAGTTCTCTCCCCAGTAACGTTAGCTAGCTCGCTGCTAATGTCAGCTAGCGCTACGCTAACCTTAGTTCTCTCCCCAGTAATGTTAGCTAGGTCGCTGCTAATGTTAGCTAGCGCTAGGCTACCCTTAGTTCTCTCCCCAGTAACTCGCCAATAATGTTAGTATGTGCTTTTCCACTGGCATTAAAATTAAATAAAAAAAATTTAAGGACCCGTGGGAACCCTGTTTTTGGCATGTCAGTGTATATGTGGTTTAAGGAATATGTTACCAAAAATGTTTTTTGGAAATGTTCCACAGCTTTATGGTTTAAGTGATGTTCAATACATTGCTCCCACCTGCTCCTGTGGTCTGCACTTCTGGTTTAGTCGGCGGAACGAATGGCGGCCAGTGAGAGGGATGCTTCTCCACCAGCTCAAACATCCGCAGATTCCGCTTCTTCAGGATCTCCTTTGGGATGATGAGCAGAATGGGTTAAAGCCCAGATAAACCAAAGTGAAATCACCACAATATAAGCTAGTGAGACATTTCACAGATACTGAGAGCCCTACCTGCTGAACCAGATTACACCAGCTGTCAAAGTCCTCCTCACTCTTGCAGAAGAAGCCCTGTTGTCAGCAATAAAGATAAATAAATAAACCCAACACAATAAATATAAAGATAGAAAGATACTCACTATGCTTGTTATGATTGCTGGGTAGGATATAACCATAACTGTCTATTTTGTGACAAAGAGTCAAGAATGAAAAAAAAAATATGTACAGAATATCTTTCACTTCACACATTCTGCTCTACTCCAATGGAAAATGTTTAAATTAAAATTTTAAATAGTTTAAATAATTTTATATTTTCAAGAAAATAACTAAATGAATAATTTAAATGGTTTCAAAATGCTTCAAAACTATATATCCTTTGGAAAAAAAAGAGACCACCTAAAATCATGAGTCTTTTTTTTTTTTTTACTAAATTAAAAACCTCTGGAATATAATCAAAAAGGAATATGAATGATCATAAGCCATCAAACGAAGCTGAACTACTTTGCACCAGGAGGGGCATAAAGTTATCCAAAAAGCATTGTGCAAGACTGGTAGAGGAGAACATGCCTGATGCATGAAAACTGTGACTAAAAACCAGGGTTATTCCACCAAATACTGATTTGTGAACTCTTAAACTGTATTAATATGAACTGAAAGCTCTGCATCTTTTTGTTATTGCAGTCATTTCTCATTGTTTGCAAATAAATGCTCTGAATGGCAATATTTCTAATTTTTTTCTGATTCAGAAACTGAAATGGTCTCTTATTTTTTTCCAAAGCTTTATATATTTAAAAAACCTGTGTGTTATTTAACTATTTAAACAAATAACTCAACTTAACCAGGCAGCACTGTGGACATGATAAAAATCCACCCTCCACATACACAGATATAATAAAAGAATAATGTACTTATCATGAAAGGCTTATTTGTTGCTAATTCTGTAATAACCTCACCAGTGCTACAGACGGGTCCAGGCTGGTGATCTTCATGCGCCGAGGGTTCCTCTGACAGTGGTAACTCTGATCGTCCACAGCAGTTCCCATCTCTGAATCCACCGCTGACTGCGTGGTGTGAGGGTCCAGGTAAATCAGTTCATCATCTGAAGAGAACAGCATAGAATATCTTAATAACGTAATTTTGAACTGTGGTTTAAAATTAGAGCCCTGAAAGAAAAAGTGGACAAGGGCTCGTTTATCCATAGAGTAGATCAAAAACACCACACACACCTAGAGCAATGGGGCACACTCACCTATAAATCCAATGAAGTAATAAGCCAGGTTGGGTTTTCCACCCAGCACTCCACATGATTGAGGCATCTTAAAACACTCCTTGAACAAAAAAAAGAGCAGTTTGGACTTTACAGTTCAGCACAATAGAAAAAACATAAGCATACTCTTTTTTATTTATTAATTTGAATAGACAGTTGTGCAAGTTATAGTTTATTCCCTATATTGTCATATAGAGCCTTTATAAAAAGAACTTTCCATATTTTGAGGATTAAATTGTGTCATAGTGTGTAATAGTGTCATACAGTGCTCCCCTGAGATAGTTAATACAGCCTGTGGTGTAAAACAGCCTGTGGTGTAAAACAGTATGCTTTATGTTATGAGTGACTAAGTCTATAGAGTAAAAACAGAACTTTCCATACTTTAAAGCTCTGCTTGTGAACAGATGTAAACTGTTTTAGGCTATGTCCACATTACAAGCCACATTGCTCAAATCCGATTTTTTGCTCAGATCGGATTTTGCTATCTTGACGGTTCACATTCACAAATGTAAGTAAGCTGTATCTTTGTGTAATGTGAACAAACCTGTCCCTGAAACACCTCACATGCGCACTTTGCTTTTGCTGTTTTTGCAGCTATAGCTGCACAGCAGCACCAAGAGGTGTGTGGGTACGAGAGAGAAGCACATAGCACATGTGTAAAAGAAAAAACACGCATGAATTCCAATTTCACTGTTCACATTCATGTTCCATGTTCATGGATCGGATATGTATCTGATTTAGGAACACATATGGAAGTGACTCAAATCGGATTTTGCACGTTCACACAGCCATGAAAAATCAGATCTGAGCCACATTGAGCAAAAAAATCAGATATGAGTCACTTCAGCCTGGTAATGTGAACATAGCCTTAGTGCGTATTAGGGGTGTGACGAGATCTCGTGGCACGACATCTCGCGAGATTAAAACGTGACGATATTTATCGTCAAGCTTAAACCTGTCTCTTAGTGTGGACTTTTTAAGAGGGATCTGGCAACACAGTAGCGATAGCAGCGAGTTTGGTTGCTGAGCAGTGAGAGCAGCTCTCAGCAGAAGAGGAAAATTCAGGCATTTGCATAGAAGATGCTTCTGCTACTTTTAAGTTGTTTGTCTGGCTGCATTTTGGCTCCAGTGGATACAATAAATAGTAACAGAGTGACCAACAAGAAACAAACCATATGTGAATACTGTAAGTAAATCGTACACGTGACTGTTTCATAGGCAGTTGTACTAATCCCTTAGCTCTGTACTGTATTTAAAAAAAATGTTCTGTCTCTGTTTTCACTTCAGGCATAGTCTTAATATGACTGGTTATGGTTATGCAGAGTTAAATTACAAGAGATTTAGGAGAAAAAAACACAAACCATAGGCTTAATATGACTGGTTGTGGTTTGCACTTATTGTTTGCACTATATAAGACCTAGAAAAGTTTTATTTTTTTATTCTTATTCTTATTTCTATTAATTAAAGAATAAATGTTTGAGAGAAACCAGTCTGTTAAGTTTGCGTTATATGATTTTGTCAAATAAAACTCTGGTTTTCAAGCCATTTTTCATTTTTGACGTTTTCTTTAAAATTTAATTTTTTAAATCTCATCTCGTCTCGTTCTCATGAACCCAGTATCGTGTCTCGTCTTGTCTCGTGATATTAGTGTCTCGTCACACCCCTAGTGTGTATCATATAGTGTCATATAGTGCCCCCCTGAGGTAGTTAATAAAGTCTGTAGTGTGTTGTGTACAACAGCCTGTAGTGTAAAACCGTATCTTTTATGTTATAAGTTATTGAGTCTATGGAGTAAAACCAGAACTTTCCCTACTTTAAGGGCCTGGATGTAGATGGGGTTGATGTTGTTGATGCCCATACGGAGTGGAATAAGCAGCAGCAGAGGCCTCCAGTCCAGGGGCTGCTGGGAGCGGCTAGTGGAGTGAGAGAAGGGAAACGGAACCTGCCGTTGCCCAGCTGAAGACTCATCTTGGGCCCTGAGCTTTGAATCCTGATTAGCCGGACGACATTGCTTCTCTAGAAGTGAGTGAGAGATAGAGAGTAAGAGGGAGAGAAGGAGAGAGGTAGAGATTTTATGTAAGTCCTTATGATTAGGGGTATGAATCACAGGGCTTTTTTTTTTTTTTTTTTTTACAATATGTTACCATCGTGAAACATTGCCCACGATAACAATGCTATATTATACACTATACTGTTATTTTGCAATAGTCGATACATTGCAAGACAATTCTCTATAATACTTAACAGCATCTGTGTTACTAAAGATGACTAAATACTCAAATAGCAGGAACTATGTACAGTGTTCATTGATATAAGTTTCATTATCTTTCACTGCAGGTTTATCATATTTATTTGATTAGAGACACCATCTGAAGTAATAATAACAGTAAGACAAATGGGGGGCCTGTGTTAATTTTTAAACCTTTTTTTTGAGATATTAGTATCCTAAAAGAACCTAGACACTAAATAGTGAAAGAATGTTGTGCAGGATAAAGACAGAGAGCGGCTATAGTGCACACAATTCAATCCTAGTCGAACTAAATAAAACGTTTTCACCTTGGCCCCCCACCTTTACTTTAATAAAAGCACGTACTGATGTCTTCTATCACTACTGTGTTATCCATTGACACGTACACAGCTAACGAGTTCCAGTCATCAAACAGAGCCAGCTTCCTGGGGAAGAAAAACACGAAATATTAAAATACATTTTTTCTATTAATTTTCATCTCTTTTTCTTGATATTTTAAAGCTGAAACTTAAAAAGGCAAAATAAATTTGGTATAATAGTGCATTACAAGTATAGCTCTTTGACATTGTGACATATTGACATTGATCCAACTCCAGATTGTTTGGGCTGAATGTGAGGCTTTTTGATCCGAGGCTCAATTCCATGTGGCAACAGATTTGTGTTTTTTTTTTTTCTCTCTTTTTTCCCCTAGCATCTTAACAACCCACCTGACCCAGTATATTTATGTTATTTTTAGAGCTTGGGGACCTCTTCTAATGAGTACATGCAGTTTGGTGGCTGTCGGCAAAGAGGATCTGGGATTTGGCAGCAGAGAAAACGAATGGGAGTGAATGGAAAGAATGTGGGACGAAAATAAAACACCAAATAAACAAGTGCAGGTCAAAACTACTCTGGATTTGTTTTAGGGGGCCTGCCCTTTAGATTGTGTATCCAAAATGGCATGTGTTGGTCTAGAAGAAATACAGTAGATGGGCTTGCATTTTGCACCTCACCTTCACTTTTAATGGAGAAAATTCTGGCTTAAGCTTTAACAAAAGTTTTTACAAAAAAAAACGTGCATCAGATCATAAACCTGTATAGAAGCCCACCACACCCCAATCAGAATGAATGATCTGGAGTCAGATTGAATGATTTGAAAAACTGCAGGATGTGACAAGAATCTGGTAGGAAAATAAGAAGAGAAAACTTCTTTTGGATTTGTGTCATTTGATTTTATTTATTTCTATTCACTTTATGCTATATTCTATATAGTCTTACTCTTCTATCATATTGATTGTTTTAAATATTTGAAATGTGTTATTTTACTTGTATGTGTGTAATAAAGAGAATGAAAGAAAGTGCTTCATTTTTCTTTCCAGTGAAAATGATACTTACTTGAGAACTTGGGCCACTGTGTTTGGACCGTACCATTCTCCAAAAGACTTTCCCTCACCCACCCCCATCTGGGCTGCTCAGAGATACAGACAGTGAACGCATCTCAGTATCATCACACAAAGAGGACTCTTATTAAACAATTAAGCACACATAGAGAACGAGCACAACAGGAAAACGGAGACATTTACTGAGCTTGTTTTTTCCACTCAATCTTATTCAAGAGAAGTACAGAGAACAAGGACAACTGTGCTTAATAATGATGGCCTTGAAGCGCAAATGGTCAGCATTGGTGGTTCAATACTGTATATTGTATGAGCTTGGCTCAAGCAGAGACAAGACTGTACAGGACCAGGTGGAGGTTTTATTTACACACCAGTGTGTATGTGCACACAGAGTATCACTTACCCATCTGGTGAATTGAATAACAGCTATCTTTTCTGTCCAGAAAGCAGTGTAGGATGCGCTGATACTCCACTGGTTGAGTTCCATCTGCTACCCGCCGCCAGTCTACAGTGTTTCAAAAAACAGTGCAGTTTCTTATACAGGTAACATATGCTAAGTAACCATGCTACCATTGCTAAAATACTGTAGCTAACAAGGTTCTTACTAAATTGAAAAGAAATTCAGGGATAAATAATACTAATACAGTGGTTTTCCAAAGTTTAAAAAAATGGTTAGTTTGGAAAAGGCTCTGTTCATACTGCAAGGCTAAAGTAACTCAGATTTAATGTGACACAGATCTGATTTTTAGAGCTGTGTGAACAGTAAAATCTTGGTCCAAACAGCTCTAAAAACAATCAGCACATCCCAAAGATTCTCAATGGGGTCACAATTCCAGCCCCATGAATCCTGGCATTGTCATCTTGGAATATGCCCGTAGCATCAGGTGTAGGGTAATTTACCACAGCAGGTCTGCCACCAGAGGGAAATGGAGGACAGACGGACGGACGGACGGACAGACAACCCACCAGAGAGGGAGAGCAGTGGCCATGCTGTTTGATGATGGAGAAACCATGTGGCCCAAACATACTGCATTGCTACAACATGCAATCAGAATCAGTTCTAAAGTGGTTAATAGCCAGTATTTTTTTATTTTTTCTATTTGTTTCTTTTTAGGTGCTGGACAGGTAAGAAGGAGCGCGCTCATACATTTTCCATCACGCAGGCCTTCTTTTGTTAAACACCCTAGGTAAGGGGCGGGCACCACTCTCTGTATGTTTTATTTATTACATTAGGTTTAGTGTAGTTAGCTTTTGTTTTCATTGTTTCCTTAGATAAGTTTTTGTTCTTTTTGTTTAGTTAGCTTAGGGATTTGGTTTGTTTTGTTAAGTTTTTTACTTTGGTGCCGTCCTGAATTCAGCCCTTTTGTTTTCAGTTGAGTATCTTTTTGAAAACTTCTTTGTATATTTGTAAATATTGGATTTGGATTTTGTCACTGTATATATTGAGTTGTGGCTTCAGTAAATGGTTTAAATGGCAATTTCTCTGGTCTGTGGTTTTGGTTTTCTCCCTCACAGTTTCACACACCCATACACTCATTTAACTCATCCACAATATTACATGCCCCGCTTATCCCTAGACAAACTAAAGGGGATGTAACACTATTAACTATTTTTAAAGTAAAAAAGTGCGGCCAAAGTTTTTCACAGTACAGTACAGTCATTTTTTATTTTATTTGGATTCCGTCACAGAGGTAAGTGAACACAGTTCAAGTCCTCTTGTTGGTGTTGCACGCTGTGTCTGCTCAAACAGGAAACAGAATAACAGTGTGCCATGTTGAGGGCACACAGAGTTCCTTAATACACTATACCAAACTGTGCTGTTAGTATGTGTGTCTTACCTCGTCCCAGGTGCCTGCAGACCAGAGCTTGTGCTAGTATCATCTGCCCACATCGCAGCATGCAGCCCCAGCCTGTGTCTGATGAAGGGCCTGTTCCACCTACAGCCCACAAATACAGCATCAGCATGAACTGAAAAACAGCCTATAAATTGGACAGTATTGTGTGAGTATCACTGACCTATAGGGGAGAACTTTTTTCTGTAGGTGAACCAAAGTCGTGAACGCACATCCAAAAGCAGCTCTGATTTTTCTGCAAAGGAAATGAAAAAGAAAAGCAAAAAGTCAGTTTCAATCCTATTTATAGTTAGCCTGTAAAACTCAACTAGCAGTGTATGACAATTGAATAAACCGCTTATTATAAATCATAGAGGGTATTAAGTTATTAAGCAGTTATTTAGTTTGATTATTATGTAGGGTTTGGAGTTTGAAGGCTCCCCAGACTGTCAGAAAAGCAAATTCAGAATCAAATTCAGGCCTCCATACTCATAACTTAACATGATCATTGTCGAATCTCCAACAGACCTTGGCAAACAATACTAATGCTTGGGCTGTACACGCAAATCATGATTTAGTCAATAAGACAACTGAAAAGTCAGGTGTCATTCCATGTGCAAGTTTTAACTACTTTAGAATACTTTGCCCTACTTAAAGAAAAAGAAAACAGAAGTCATGTTACCTGTTTTAACATTATAATACGCTCCTAAGATCCACACTGGCTCGTCAGTGTCTGGTATGTCTTCTAGGAATTCAGAGAGCACGTTGATCTGGTTTTCATACTTGGCTAAAACTGTAACAATGAAAGGTGGATTACTGTCTTGAATATTTTACACAAAAAACAACAGAAACTTCTGACAGGAGTAGAAGAAAATAAATAGGGATGCGCCGATGTGGGATTTCTGGATTGATGTGGATATCCGATATACACATTTATAACTTACAGAAAGACAAGACAACCTGGTATAACCTTAATAAAACAGTAAGCAAACAATACAAAGAAAGGTTTTTCCTAAGAAATATGTTTCTTTTGGTTTCACAATTATTACAGCTAACTTGTCCTAAAAAACACTTTTTAAATAAACAGGTAAAATGAAACAATATATCAACAGAAAATTATCTTAAATAGATTGGTAGCACGGTCAGTGTTAGCCCATACAACAAATACATTAGAAAGTATCGGTTTTAAATATCTAGACATTAGCCGATGCTGACGATTCTTAAAAAAAACAACAATTGTCAGCCAGTACTGATATAATTTCAATATCAATGTGCATTCCTAAACAAACATACCACTTAACTGACTATAAAACTACTTTTCATTATTTAGCATTATTTCTATTACTTTCTACTAAGTTGTAGCAGTATACCGTTATTAGGTAAAGCTTGATATAAAAACTGATAATTACCAAAAATACCATGGATATTTGTTTAATACCATTTTGCTGAAACAAAATGCAACCAATTTATTACTATTTTCAGAGCTTTAAAAAACAAAGAATCAATTTGTTGACAGAAATCAGCAAATTAATCCATAATAATCAGCTGGAAATGAAATATTTAAATTTAATAGACATTACATATAGATTTGATTAAATACTTACAATAATAAACTATTTTTGGCTTTAACCTAAACTTTCGTTTTTGTTCATTCCCTTAAGGGTCAATTTACCCTTTCAGAAAAAATAATCAATTTCAGGTCAATTTAAGTCCCTTAAAAGTAGACAAAAAAACAACTGCAAATGAATATAACCTAGTACAAATATGTCTTTTAACTAAAAGAATTAAAGACACACACACAAAGGCGTCACAACAGTGACGATATTTTCTTAGACTGTGTAATAATAAAAATAATAATAATAATAATAATAAACAAGAGAAAGAACGGTAAAACACCACATAATGCCGTAAAATCGGTTACCATACCGTACAAATTTATAAACTAATTTAATTACTGCTGTATCCTGTGGTCAGATTGCTGAGCTGTTCAATCCAGAACCTCATATATCAGTTATTATAAAAACACCAGTTAGTAATCTAACTCAGATCAGCAGCTGCAGTCAACGAGAGGAATCAGTCCAGAGTCACTCTGCTCTGCTCTGCCTGGTGAGAGATGCGTTCAGGCCAACACCAAGGAACAATGAGAAAACTTGAAACTCAGTTACGAAATCCTTCCCGGATAAACAGCAGTGAAAGATCCGGCTTCAGCGGTCAACCCGCCGACTATTGCCGACTTTAAACTGGGCACACAGGCGATAAACCCACTTAGCCCATGTATATTACGGCCTTATTTACAGTTATTTTGTTTCTACATTTCTTACCTGCCTCCATCCTGGGCTGTCATCGGTGTTTAAAGTCAACGATACAAATATAGCGCGGTGGATTGTGGATAATGCGGTCCATTTTTCCAGTTCGTTCTGTTACAGGGCAGAAAATAAACTACACGCCCCATCTTTGTAATGCGATACGCAACTGACAAACGTATTCAAAACACTGCAGGGCATGATGGGAGTTGTAGTGTCTGGGTGAACACCGTCGTTTTCCTGGTTACGTCACATGTTTTTGTGGTTAGCGGGCTAGCCTAGCTGAGCAGAGCTTTGGAGACATCCTCAGTAAATACAGAGGTATCTGTTGCGTAACTTTTTTAACGGTAGCTAGCTGTCCTAGCTATGTTGTTTAGCTAATATTATTAACAGTCGTATTTAGTTGGAGAGCATGCGCGGTACCTTGTGTTAGTGACAGGCGCTTCCACTGGATAGCGTTAGCTAGTTAACCAGCTAACGTTAACCTAGCTAATAAGTATATAATGGTGATATATCTGCTAGCGTTAACCATTTTAAAAACTTCGATAAGAGATGTAGCTAGTTGGTTAAGGTTGGGCTAGATCGGTTAACGTTAACTAGTTATGTTTTGGCTGCAATTTTTCAGCTAGCCATGTAAACTAACCTAGGTAGCTAACTAAGTTACCCCTTTAACCAAACATTTTAGCTAGCTAGCTAGTGAGGCTGTTGCTGTGTAATAAAATCATTTAACGTTAAGCCATTTCTGTGAGCTTTTCCAGCTAACGTTACCTTATTTTAGTCAGGTTGGGTTATAGCTAACGTTCATGCGAATGTATGTGTATATATGTCTGTGTAACCTACCTAGGTTAAAGTTTGTGGCTCTAGCTATGTTTTTGACTAGGATTGTACAGCTATTAGCTAACTCTAGCTATGTAAGCTAACCTTACTCCTTTAACCAAACATTTAGCTTGGCTATTTCTGTGTAGTGAAACCATTTAAGCAATTTTTGTGAGCTTGCTTATCCAGCTAGCGTTAGCTTAGCTAGGTTAGGTTATATCGTTATTGAGAATAGTAACCTGGCTTGCCTAACTAGGTTAATATGTTTAGAAACTTGTTTATATATAAAATGCACGTTTTAAACCCAATGTTGGTCACTCAGCAATATCCTGTGATTTTTATTCGTATCATAAATGAACGACAGACGTTAGCTTAGGCTAACTAGCTATTTAGAATGTGAGCTACCACTATATAATCCTAAAAATAATTTACCTTAACTGTTACTTTAGCGATTTTTTTATTTTTCTGAATGAACGTGTGAGCCAAATGAATGAGGAATTCGAACATGGCTAGAAAACGCCCCACTCGCATAAAAATGCACTAGTTTTACAATAGTCCACATAATATTGTAGCTACAGTTTATACAATAATAATGTAGCTATAAACACAATATCAGAAATCTTCCTGGAGAGCTGCCCTTCAACTGATTTAACGTTACTAGTTCCAACCTTGATCTAAAACACCCCATTCAGCCAATCAAGGACACTGGTGAAGACACCAAGCTAGCTAATTAGCTGGTTAAACCAGCTGAGGAGGAAAAGGGTTGGATCTGATGCTGTCCATACACTACATGACTTTGAAAATACTATGAAAAAACTTTAAACATCATTAAAGTCTGACTCCTTACAGACTTTTTACTTACAGACTAGTCACAGGCTAAGATTTTGTAAAGACTGGTGATCACTATTTGCAAGACTGCAACTATATTATTTTCCATCATGCTTCTGGTTGAGTTTACACACAGTACATATTACATATTAAATCACATATAATGTTTATATCAATACTGTGATTTATCAGAGACTCCCCATCAACAGTTTATGCTTCTTCCCCCCCTTTTTGCTACAACCTTGTATAGCAAAGAATCGCAGTTTCACTGCTGTACATTTCCCTTTGATTTAGATAGAATTAATGCAATAAAGAATATCATTCATGCTAAATGTGTAATTTATTAAACTTT
This sequence comes from Astyanax mexicanus, assembly GCF_023375975.1. Taxonomy (NCBI): domain Eukaryota; kingdom Metazoa; phylum Chordata; class Actinopteri; order Characiformes; family Acestrorhamphidae; genus Astyanax; species Astyanax mexicanus. The sequence goes on from NC_064424.1 coordinate 20,220,445, forward strand.
ATCAAAAATAGCACTGCACAATAAGACAAAGTAGTGCCAAAAAATAATATAATAATAATTTAAATATAATGACTTTAAAGTGCTACCTGTGTTTAAAATACTGTACATATTAAATTAAGTGCCATATAAGGCCTATTAACTGCAAAATGTGTTCTTTTTCAGTCATGTAAAACATTTTTGCCTTACGGCTTTCCGTAGCTCTCCTCTTGGTTGTTGTCATTGTTCAAGTCACTATTTGCGTGAGCCAAGTCTCAAGACTTACAATAATATTAAACACTGTTGATTTTATCTGAACACCAAGACGAGAAAAAGATTGACTAAAACTTTCAGTCCTAACCACCTTACATTGAACGATCGAGATGACGCTAGCGCAACTCTAGGCAGACTCTCGTGTTTTTATCCAGACTTCCCGACAAGTTGTCTACGACAGTGAAATCGCTTGAAAATCGTTAGGTGTAAAGTCAGCATAAGACTGCATGACACAGGGAAAATTACATTGCTATTGTAAGAAAATCAATTATAAAATATGTCATTATTCTTAGATAGGAGTGATTAAAATAAACCTGTTCATAAATAATCGGTCTCTGGTATATATATTAATTAAAAAAATAAGAAAGTATGGAAGTTTTTATTTTGTATCAGAAAATCATACAATTTGCCTTGAATACCATAGCCTTTCCTGCAGTTTGACTCTTACAAATGCCCATATTTCAACGTTGCTGAAACAATATATTGTGCAGCTAGCTCTTCAGGAGCAGGGTTGGAGACTACTGACATGCAGTGCATAAACAGAGCACAAAAAGAAAGAGAATTTGTTTGCGGTAGATTATTTATTTATTGTAACATTTATTCTTGACAAAAAATCTCATACTGTTAAAGCCTTTACATTTATTTGTGGGATAAGCGGCAGAAGCATTGTTAAAACAAAAAATAAATTACCAAACACAAATTTATTAACACAAAACCAATGTTTTTGTGTTTTGTTTTAGTATAGCTTAGGCTGTGGTTTTGGACTGGAAATGCATGTTAGTTTGTAATTGTGAAACATTTGTTGTATAAAAGTACTGTTTCTACAGTATGAAATGAAAGTCATAATAAAATTGTTGTATCCTTTTTTTTTCGATAGCCCTTTGCTTAGAGGAGAGCCAGCGTGCAACATGTCGTACGTCTTTGTAAACGATTCTCTTCAGACCACCATGCCTCTGCTGCAGGCCTGTATTGATGGTGACTTGGGCTTCACCAAGCGCCTCTTGGAGTCTGGCTTCGATCCCAATGCTCGAGACTGCCGTGGACGGACTGGACTGCACCTGGCTGCAGCTCGGGGCAATGTGGATATTTGTCGTCTGCTCCATAAATTTGGAGCTGACCTCCTAGCCACTGATGCACAGGGAAATACTGCCCTGCATATGTGTGGCCATGTTGACACCATCCAGTTTCTGGTGTCCAATGGACTCAAGATCGATATCTGGTCAGTAGCATCATGAATTAACTGCAAGCTATGCCTGTTTTATGTAACATTGGTTTATAGTAAGCATGTACTTTAACTCAGGACCTGACAATGATGCATTAAACCTCTTAATATCTCTAGACACTTATATTCCAAATAAATTCAGGAGCAGGGCTTGGTGTTCTGGGCTGCTCCTGGGCTCAAGAAGAGCTTTTAAACTTGACCAAATGTTAAACGTAATACTATAATAATAGTGTAGTTTAGGAATAACAGCATCCTGTCAAAGGTGCCATCACTTAACTTTCAAAACTTAAAGTTTCCATTGCTGTTTCTCTGCAGTAATCACAATGGAGCAACTCCACTGGTGCTGGCCAAGAGGCGTGGTGTGAACAAAGATGCGCTTCGTCTGCTGGAGGGGCTGGAGGAGCAGGAGGTGAAGGGCTTCAACCGCAGCTCCCATTCCAGCTTAGAGAAGATGCACATTGCAGAGAATGAGAGGTGAGTCATTGCAAGCATAAGAGAAATAACGAACACCTATATGTTCCCCATTAGCAGAATAGCTAGTAGAAACCCTTTTTTATGTTCAAAAACACCAGCTTGATATTGCACTGACAGGCAAGATAGTCATGGGACATGGATCAAGGATTGTGTCTAACATCTTTTGCCCAGTTTCATGCACATTGATTATGGGATATGTGACTGGGTTCTCCTACATTCAGTGTGCATGTGATTTCTGCCACAGTCTCCTGTCTGTTCGTACTGACAATTTGAGCCAGACACCACCGGTTACGATCATTACCCTCTGTGTCCTCTGGTCTTTTCTGAGATATTTCTGGTACACATATGACGCTGTTGATCGACGAATGTTAAAAGCCCGCACAGCTTTAGAAATGGAAAGTCCCTTTCATCCTCAATATAAGGCCTCACACAAATTAGATACTAGTTGGCAGAGGTTGTTTTATCACCTATCATATTTTGCAGGTATATTATAGTTGCTGACATTAGCCCACCTGTTTGTACATCATTTATCAGGCCCCTCTGCCACATCAATCAATGGCTGAAGAACAACAAGTTAATAATTTGATGTTAATGGTAACAAATACGTAGTTTTAATGTAGTGTCTAGTCAGTCTGTATATCTCACAGATGTCACTGTTTCTCTCCTGCAGTGCCATGGAAAGCCACTCGCTCCTGAACCCCCATGCATACGACGGCGATGGGGTGCTTTCAAGTTTCCGCACTACATGGCAGGAGTTTGTGGAGGACCTTGGCTTCTGGAGGGTTCTGCTGCTCTTACTGGTCATTGCGCTGCTTTCATTGGGCATTGCTTACTATGTCAGTGGAGTCTTGCCTTTTACTTCTAACCAACTGGAACTGGTGCATTAATATCCCCTAAGCAGTATTGAGTTAATGCATACCTATGACGTTGACTGAATTGGTTATTCATTTCAAGGAACTTCTCAAAACATTAACCCCAAGTTGTGCAAATGCCTTTATAATTATTTTATTGTTTAAAAATTGTAAATCTTTGTAAATATAAGAGAGTCTGATGTCCAAGTGCAACAAAGCTGTTACCTTGTGTTGCTACTATATTGCACTCATTCCAAGTAATGTTTAAAGTTAATATCTAACATGTAAAAGGATGCAACTCTTTGCATTTTCACACGTGTCTGTTTTTCTGTCCAATGCTTGTAAAAAAATGTAAATGATCATGAAAATGTTTTTTTCTGAACGTATTTACAATGTGTTATTCAGCTGGTAAAGTCACAGTTTTGCTTTGTATTATACACATTTCTGAATTTACCACATCTAATCTGTTTGTGTCAATGTTTCTTTGAACTGTATAGAGGGCTAGTGAAGGGACAGAAGCTAAAGTAGTGTGTTGGACCGGTTTCTTAGATGTAAGCCTAGAATTCTAAACATCTTAATCTGGACCTACAAGACTACAAGGGATCAAGTGCTTCTTGAGCTGAATTGTTTTAGAATTAAAAAAATAAATACATTTGAACCTTTAGGATTGATTAGTTTTGGGACTAAGAAACTGTGTGCAGGGCCAGAGACTTTATGACCTGTACTAAGAACCCCTGAACAGTGGTTTTCAGACGTATGGTGTCGTTCGTAATTTGACGACTCTTGGCCTCCCTTAAAGGGAAGCCTTGGGCTAGCTTAAAATAGACTCTTAAAGATTATCTAGTCATACATCACTACAAAAGTTTTAAATTCAAAAGAAAGAAGATAAAAATAACAGACGAGTGCCTTGAGTCAAAGAAAGGAGAAGACGAATGTTCCGAAATTCTAAGTTGATTCTTTATTGTTCTTGAAGTCAGCCAGATTCAGTCAGGAGGATTCAGTCTTCTGATGGTACAAGCTTCAGTCTTCTGACAACACACAGGAATACATGCTCTTTTATACAGTATCTGGGTGAACAACGGTGGGGGCTTTTAGCTCCACTTTCCCGTGGGAGCTTGGGCACTCTTCTCGTGAGAGAAAGCTGACCTTGAGCAACGTCTGGGCTTTTCAGCTGAAGTCAGACAAAACCCAAGGTCGCCTCAACCAGCACCTCACGCCTTGGTACAGACTGTACAGGCCTCAGAGAAAGGGTCAGACACCTGTTTTAACAGAACTTAGTGAACTCTAGACTTTTCATCCAAATATACTATTATAAAGGTAATATAGCATATATTGATCATCAATTTAGGGCCCACATTCCCCCCTTGCGTGGGATTTATCCCACGCATCAATTGTGGTGTGATTGGTTAAGTTATTTGTTGTTATCTAGTAAATAAAGATCAAGTTTTGAACTAAGTTTTAACATTTTTAAGGTGCAGGTTCCGTGCTATTTATAAGTCCCAAGCCCATATCAAGCCATGCTGATCCGCCATGATTTGCATGCAAAAATGCGAGCAAATATGAAAGAGTAGTAGGAAATACATGATTATACATAGCATCTATAACACCAAAACAGATGAATAAATGATGGTGTAACTACAAAAGGTATGAAGACTCACATATACAAATGGATTACATATGATATATAAATTGAATAGCACATATGGTTTAAGTTCCATATTAATATATTGTCCACCAGGAGGGTCAGACAGGTCCAAAGGAATTTACACATCTCAAGTATTGAGATGGCCATTTATTACAACTTTTTGGTATAAGTATCTTACTTTGCCCCACATTCCCCACCTCAGTTGGAAACTGGCGACTAATCGAGCATAGAGCGGCACGTCAAACATGGCACCTGGCAAAGCTACCCAACGTGACCCCACATGCAGCAGCATACCCCAAGAACCAAGGGTTAAGGCAAACCACCCCGGAACAAAGTCAAGGATGGCCAACCCCCCCTAGAACCAAAGGCACTTTGCCGATGAGAGAGTAGCGACGTCATTTGGTGGCTTCCTGGAAAAACTACCTCATAGGTCCCCTATGGGATTGTGTAGCGTTACCAAGACAATGCACAGTCAAGAGGCTCCTCTTCACGCCTCTTCAGAGGATGTTGGGAATGCGAGCAGAAAAAAAAGTATAACCCAGAAATAAGCCTAGGCAATGAAGTGCCAATTAAGCCTGTCCCCCCTTGCGCACAATACACATATGTAACAGTAAAACATTTCACCAAACAGTGAAAGGCACTCTTGTAAAAAATAAAAACACACAATCAATTAAGATGGAACATTGGGACAGAAATGCAAAGGGTGCTTGATTAAGTAGTCCACAGAGTTGGAGAAGAAATGCAAAGATCAAGAAACGAGTACAAAGTTCAAATCCAGAAAACAGGAAGTAGCAAAAAAAAAAGATAAAACGATGGTCTTCCGCCTTTTGTGACTTTACGCCACGTAGAAAGGCACGGTGCAGGTCAAGGGAGAGGTTACTAGCACTTCACCTTGACCCGTAGTCTCCAGGGAAAGGGTCGAAGGACATAAAATGACAAGTCAGTCCGACATTAGAAAAATAAGGAAACGTGAATCACAGCGCATTGGACAGTAAGACCAGAAATATTTTGCTTAACCAAAATTTTTAACACAAGGCACAACAAAACAAACATCAAAATAAAATAAAATACGAAAGAATCATACCCAATGTCATTAACATTGGCGTCATTAACATAATAGCGTTCTATTGACCAGAAAATAACCAGGAAAAACAAAGAAATTGAGCAGCCTGTGAGTTTTGTACATTGGCGTGTCAAATATATATAGATGAATTACAGAAGAATATGTAAAAACTTTGATGAGATTGTGTACAAACTGCTGTTTTATATAAACTTACAGAGCATTAATGGGGGTTAACATTTAATTTCTTATAATTTACAATCAAAACCAGAAAAAGCTTATATGAAGTGACTGACCCAATCACATTTCACAAAGTTAGATCTGTAATACAAAGAAACAAATTAAGTAATTTATTTATCAATCATGTATTGATAATCCACCCCTAACAAAAACATTTTGTCCCAAAAATGAATGTTATATGGTGCCATGCCATATCACATTTTTATTAATTAATTAATTATTATAATTGTTATTATTTTTAAATGGGCAGTTGTCATTTTAACTCATGTTTATAGCATATTATTCACAAATTTAATACTTGTATAGCATTCGCTCATCTAACACAGTTGCAGTTCACTATAGTACACCGGAACATTCAGTTTCAGCACAAAATAGTCCAATAGTAGAGTCATATATCATAAACACATGAGTCTTTAGTTTGTGTTTTAAGTAGAAACCAAAATGTGTCACAATATTTACTAGCCCACTGTTTATAATTATACATCAACAGCTTTCAGATCCAACATTGTTTGGCTTATTTTCATGTCAATAATATTCATAAAAAAAAATGCAATGATTTACTAAAAAGGAAAAAAAAAAATAGAATTCCTGTATCTAAAGTGTAATGAATATAGTAAGTGGAGTAGCTAATGTATTCTATGTTGAGCATGATTCACATGTTATTCAACAATTTTGTGATTCTACTGTAACCGAAAATGGTTTCAGTCATTTGCCAAACCAAGTTCATTTGTTAGCTGAATGCAGACAATACAGATTTTTGCATTCAGATTGTTGTGTGATGTGATCTGTCATATGGTGTGACACCATGTCTTATGGTGTGAGTTTCAGAATGAAAAAATAAGGATTTTGTAATGTATCATAACCTCATCAACGTGACAGATGAGGAATAGTACCAGCAAAGGTCACATTATTTATGGTACTCTTTTTAGAAGGTTTTCCATATTGAAAGAATTTGATTAAAGTCTTTCCATGTGTGAAAGAAGCAGGATAATTTAACTTGCATTATCGCCTGCGTGTAGGTGCGCAGTGTAAGAGTGCTTTTCAGTGTGAGTTTGCAAGAGAGTATGTGAGAGTGTGTGTGTGTGGGTGAGGGCCTGTCTGCCCCTCTCTCGCCCCCGGTCTCTCCTTCCCTCTGCAAACTGAGATTAACTGAATGCCTGTAAAAATGAATAGACTAAGAGACGCACATATTATTAGGCAGTAATGGCTTTGTTTGCAAACATAGACTAATATAAACATTCATTATTAATTTACGTACTATTAATTGTAGCTTACTGAAGACCCTAACGACTTTTCAAGGAAAATAACACTTTCACTTGTAAAACATATTGAGCAAGAGCTGAAACATTAAATCATATTCAATCTCAGTATAGTCATAATTCTTATATAATCACCCTAACAATATAAATTTGAAGCTCATAAGCATGTTTCCATAATTATTAGCATCCATTTTTAATACATTTTTATTGATAAGTAATACTGAACACTTCACTAGTATAATTATCAGTGACACTCACTGTTCTGTCCCTTTAGAGGTAGATCAGAGCTTATTTTTCAACACTCTTCGTTGATCAGCGTTTAACCGCAAACATCTCTGTCTCTCCAAAAGGCTCATTATCGGGAATATCTCAGTCTATGTCTCCTCAACCATTATAACTCGGCTCAGGAGCTCATAAAAGTTATATTACCATTAAATACAGTATATTGGGGTCTATGGAATCAATAATATTTTATACTTATAATAACTGTCTTTGTCCCGTTATATTAGCTGTACTGCTCGGGCTCAAAGAAGCTCATGATAGTTTATAAACAAACATATAATTTACAGACAAACAAACAAACAAACATTTATGTTTTTAGCGCTTTTCTCTTGTGTCATATATCTATTTAATTCTTGTGTATTTCCTTGCTCTGTGCTTATAAATTTACATATATTAAGAGCTCTGTATATACTAAAAACATTCAAGATGGTAACCACAGCATATGCTTTTAAACAAAGACAGTGACAAACAAACACATAACATTTACCTTTCCCAGGTCTCTAGAGATCTCTGTTATTTATTTATCTCTCTCTCTCTCTGTCAACACTCAACACTCTATCAAAAGTTCCTGTTAAGCTTTAAGTTAACAGATACTATTCTAACAACTCTTCTCAGCACACGTCTGTGCTAATTAGAGTAGTTCATTCTATGCAGCAATATTGCACAGCAATAATGTACATATATCAAATTCAACCATTTCTAATAACATTTACATACATGCAATCACCTCTCTCCTGGGAATCAATCATCACAAACCCTTTCAACACTGACACACTCATACATGTGACAATAAGAATTTACACAAAATGATCATAGGTACCTCTATGTTGCACAGCCATCATTTTAATATTTTAACAAAAATGGAGATCTCAGACATTATTAAAGACAGACTGTAAACAGACAACACAAAACATATACCCTGCTAGTCAGATTTGAATAGCCTCCCTCGTCTCTTTTGTCAGTTACAGTGGCGTTCTGCACTAAGCGTTTTTCTCCGAGTGAGAATCAATCTCCGCTGTAAAAACAGTCAAGGATAGAGTGTCTCAACTTACGCTCATGGAACAAAGAGACGGACTTGGTCTCTTACGACCCTCTGTTAAACAGACGGTGTCCAAGCCGTTTCCCCTTTATCTCTTACTCTTTTTAGGCCTTTTTTAGCGCACGCTCTCTCTCTGGCGTCGCTCTTATTATATCTCTTGGCGCACGCTTCTCTCTCTGGCGTCGCTCTTATTATATTTCTCAGTTTTCTCTGTTTCTCATATTCTGTTATCAAGTCTAACGTCGTGCTTTCAAGATCGCACCTTATGACGTGTCCCGTCTTTAACGCCCAGGAGATAAACGTACAACATACATTTAGACAGACATTAACATACAATTACTTATTGTAATTTATTGGAATTTAGGCGTCTAGACGCTAAAAATGCTCATCAAGTATTTCATTAAATTTGATCAATTGGTTTCAATTTATATTGTTATACACATATTTCTAAACATGTATATATCTTTCTTTAAATCATAGCGCTCGTCTGCTTGTTATTCAATTAAATGTTACTTTATCTTTTATAAAGTTTTAATTTTTTTTTTTTAAACTTCTAAAGCAATGACATCTTTGTGAGCAAGAAAACACACTATTTCTTTTTCAGTAATTAAATTGAAAAAGGTTTTATGCTCACCTTTCCTTCAGCATTGAAGTGAATTGTCTTTCTTCGCCACAGGATGTCAACAGCTGTTTGTCTCTAATCGTTATTGCGTATGGGCTCTTTTCAAGGCCCCTTTTAGTTGGGCGCCAAAATGTCGTTCGTAATTTGACGACTCTTGGCCTCCCTTAAAGGGAAGCCTTGGGCTAGCTTAAAATAGACTCTTAAAGATTATCTAGTCATACATCACTACAAAAGTTTTAAATTCAAAAGAAAGAAGATAAAAATAACAGACGAGTGCCTTGAGTCAAAGAAAGGAGAAGACGAATGTTCCGAAATTCTAAGTTGATTCTTTATTGTTCTTGAAGTCAGCCAGATTCAGTCAGGAGGATTCAGTCTTCTGATGGTACAAGCTTCAGTCTTCTGACAACACACAGGAATACATGCTCTTTTATACAGTATCTGGGTGAACAACGGTGGGGGCTTTTAGCTCCACTTTCCCGTGGGAGCTTGGGCACTCTTCTCGTGAGAGAAAGCTGACCTTGAGCAACGTCTGGGCTTTTCAGCTGAAGTCAGACAAAACCCAAGGTCGCCTCAACCAGCACCTCACGCCTTGGTACAGACTGTACAGGCCTCAGAGAAAGGGTCAGACACCTGTTTTAACAGAACTTAGTGAACTCTAGACTTTTCATCCAAATATACTATTATAAAGGTAATATAGCATATATTGATCATCAATTTAGGGCCCACAATGGCTGAGGGTCAGATCCTCATAAGCATATTTTTATAATTCTGTTGGTTTTGTGGACAGGGGCTATGTTTAGTCTTAGACTAAACTGCAGGAGTAAATACTTACCTCACTGTTTCCCAAATCTGGAGTAATAGTGTAGGAGTGTAGTCCAAAAGTGGGCCTAATCAATGTCTGGGATACCGGCCCATATTATGATTTCCATAAAAGGAAAACATAAAAAACAGCAGAAAATTTTAGTCTCATAGTTGAAATTTCAATGGTGATACCAAGAGAATATTTCACTGACAGATAAGAAATTCTGGATAAATAAATATCTCACTGATATCGTACTGAGAATTATTCCTATTTTTTTTGGTAGCTAATCTACTGTTTATCTGTTTTCATTTTTCTGCTAGTTGCTTATCTGGATTTCTGCCACTGTTTTAGTAAATCTTGGGAGTTTACTTAAATAAATTGATGTTGAAAGGAAACTAACTGTGCCTTATGTGTTTGTAGGTAGACCAGGTGTTTTCTAAATTAGTTTACATAATTAGTTGTAAAACATTAACAATATACAACTCTGGAAAAAAATAAGAGACCACTTCAGTTTCTGAGTCAGTTTCTGTGATTTTGCTATTTACAGGTATATGTTTGAGTAAAATGAACATTGCTGTTTTATTATATAAACTCCGGACACCATTTCTCCCAAATTCCAAATAAATATATTTTAATTTAAAGCATTTATTTACAGAAAATGGGTGGGTGAATTAACAAAAGAGATGCAGAGCTTTCAGATCTCAAATAATGCAAATAAAACAAGTTTATATTAAGTTAGATCTAAGAGTTCAGAAATCAATATTTGGTGGAATAACCATGTTTCCAGTAAGGGCTCGATCCTCAAACGGCAACTGGCAACAGGAAGTGACACCCACTGGCACCTGCCATTCAACTGTGGCAACAGGAAGTGACACCTACTGGCACCTGCCTTTGAGGAGTGGCACTGGCCACGAACGCTACTGGCCAGCGGCGCTCGCTAGCGGCATCTGCCATTCAGAAACGGATACATGCCGCTTAGCAAAGACACTCGCCACAGCTCCTGTGGCTTTGCACACAGCCATACGTTTGGGCATATTAATTTGAGGACTTTCAGGAATGTGTCGTTCACAGCTTAGTTGGTAGTTGGATTTATTATTTTTTAACGAGCAGATTATGCGTTTGTTTTGGACTTCCATGGACAATGGGCTATTTTGGACGTGTTTGTGGTAACTTGATTTAATAGAGCAATTGTGGTAAAGGAAATTTAAATGCTTATTAAAAACAGGAGAAAGTCGGGCTTGTGTCCATGTTTTATTTATTTTTTGGTTCGCGGGCAAAGATCCAATTTTTTATGTGCACGTATTATGTAACAATACTACTGTCTCCCTCATAGGCACCTGCACAGTTTCCATGCATCTTGGCATGTTTTCCTCCACCAGTCTTACACACTGTTTTTGGATACGTTTATTCCACTTTTGGTGCAAAAATGTGAGCAGTTCAGCATGCTTATATTCCAGAGGTTTTCAATTTGGTAAAATCAAAGAGACTCATCATTTTTAAGTGGTCTCTTATTTTTTTTCCCGGAGCTGTATTTATTTCTAAGCAGGGGCGTAGCAGCAAATTCTGGGCTCTGTACACTCTCAATGTCAGTGGACCCCTATCCATGCCAGTACATAAGGAAAGTGAGTGAAAAAAAAAATAATCAGGATTTGATGGGCCCCTCTCCCTACTCGGACCCTGGGTAGTCAGGTCCACCTTTCCCCCCACTACCACGCCCATGTTTCTAAGTGTATATTGTGTGAGGACCTAAAAAAACACAAAACAGTGTATTTGTCTATAAAAAATATATATTATAACCATTTAACCCAGCAATTTGGGTTTTAATGTGTATGCTACATTGATGTAACTAATTGTTTGTCCTAACTATTGTGTAGTTTTACATTTTTCTCATTTTTTTCTCCATTTTGTACTGTAATTTGTCACAAAGAAATGAGAACTATGTGAAAACACTGACGCCTGCTGTGTGGGAGGGAGAAGAACAAGCGTCCAGTGATTTCAGTTGTGTTATGTCAACTAACGAAGCTTAAGAGAGTGAATGACAGTTTCATCTTTGTTACAATATATATTATTGGTTTAGAATAATGGTATGAAAGGGAGAGCGCCATGAATCTTCGGGGATTCTTTCAGGATTTTAATCCGAGGTAAGTTTCTGTTAGCTGTGCAGTTAGAGAAGTAGTCCCACCCGGATTTTGTTGTGTTACAGTATTATGGTTAGCCAGCTAAACTAAGCTAAGCTAGTTTATATGGAACGGCCTGTCATTGGCATTGTGTGAGCTGTGTTTAGCTCTCCTGGATCCTCCCTTCGTGGCTAAATTCTCAATTGAGAAAATTAATGACAAATTAATAACAGTTCATACTGTTTTTCATTGTTTAGGGGCTAGGATGTGTTAGCTCTCTGTTAGCTAGCCTAGCTAAGCTAACTAGCTTTAGGCTGCTCCTCGTCTATGCAAGTTTGTAAGCTTGTCTGAGTTGGTAGCTAACTAGTTAGCATAGCTAAACTAAGATAAGATATGTTTGTTAAGTTAGGATTAGTTAACTAGGTTGTCACACACTGAAAATTAGTTTAAATTAATTTAGGTTAATTGGCCAAACTGGCTATGTAGGTATGAGCAGCAGCAGAAATATAGGGTTAGCTTGCAGGCTTTCTGTATTTGGTGATAAACCCTCTAGTTATTTTGGTCATTATTATGATTTATGAACCTAGCTAGCTAGCCTTGGTAACTTAGCTCTTAGTAATTGGAGATGAATTGCATATTAGTTAGTTAGTTGGCTAACTCCTTAACAGACCAGGAATTATTGCCAATTTTTTGCCACTAAATCTTGAGGATTTCTATTCAAGCATTGCATAAAAAGCTTTCATGTTTGATAAGGAACATTACTAAAAAGCATAATTGTAATAGAAAATATATTAAAAAAATATTTAAGTAAATCTGCATCCAGCCCAAGTGTCCTCTATGAGATTTTAAAGTTTTCAGAATATAAATAGGTTATTTTACTGCAGAAAAAAAGAGTTTTGTATCACCTACACTTGTAGCCTGTATACGGGACAAGACATGTTAATTGGTTAACCTGTCTAATGTTTCTCAGTCTCCAAAAGTCTGTGAGTTTTTAAGTAAAAGTGTGATTTATACCATACTGAATCATCACCCTCAGCTGGCTCAGAATCACATCGTATGTACTTGTTCCATTTCAGCAAATTCCTGATCTATGCATGCCTGCTGCTCTTCTCTGTGTTACTGTCATTGCGGTTGGATGGCTTTATTCAGTGGAGCTACTGGGCGGTGTTCGCACCCATCTGGCTCTGGAAACTCATGGTCATCATTGGAGCATCCGTGGGCACTGGGGTGTGGGCCCATAACCCCCAATACAGGTCAGTCACATTTAGAGGCAGTTGAAGCAAAAAGTTCCAATGGGGTTACTTCAGCCAGCATTACTCACAATCAGGTCCTAAATAATCTGACACCAACACAGGCGTGATTGTAGGATCAGAGTTATAGGGGTGCTGAGTTCACAAAAAACCCAGCCCCACTGACCCCTTACAACAAGTAAATAAAATTGAGGAGAGTTTCCAGGAGGCAGGACTGGAAGGAGACTGGGCACATGGCTTTTTTACTTTTTTTTTTTCAACATCTATTCAGCAAATACGCTGCCTGTCCAAAAAAAATTGCTACCTGCATTTAACTAAGCAAATGATGTTGTTGCAGTTGGTCAGGTCTAGGTTCAGCAACAGTATATGTAGAAAGAATGAGGTCAGCTGACTACCTGAATATACTGAATATAGACCAGGTTATTCCATCAATGGAATGGAAGGCTTTGTGCACTGGTCAGAGTCTACCATCATCAGTGCAAGATCTTGGTGAAAAATTAATGCAATACTGGATTGAAATAAATCTTATCAAAACAATGCCACAGTGAATGTGTGCTGCAATCAGAGCAAAAGACAGTCCTACCAAATATTAGAATGTGTGACCTTTTTTTAGGCGGCAACTTTTTTTTTGGCCAGGCAGTGTAAGAACATAACACTGTTGGGAGTTCATTTTACATATTTATTAAACATTCCTCCCACATCTGCAATCTTCATTATCTGGTCTAAGTTAAGTAACTAAAGCTGGAAGCTACTCAAAACTCATGATGGGTTTTTTACACTAACAACATATAGAGTGCTTGAGCCCCCCTGGTGCCCCTTGAGCAATGATCATGAATGAAGATTAGTAATTGATTCCTTATGATACGTTTAACAGTAACATGCTAATAATGTCATAATAATTGTCCATTTATTGAAAATATATGTTGAAGTATTGGAATTTCTTCAATCTTAACTTGTGGATATTCATTTTTGGCGGAGCTTTCACTAGTCACTGTTTACTATTTACATTTAATTTGATAGGGAAAATGTAATAGTTCTAATCTAGAGAATTAAGCTTGTTTGCTAAAGGTTTTTGCATAAAGAAAATGTGCAGTTCAGTTTTCAGTATCATAAAACCAGAAAGCCTACACTACAGACATGGAAAATACATTACACTTATTTAACCCGTCATGTTTTCTTTGCCTCAAAACTTTTCCAATATTTATCGCATTACAGTGAACAAAGCTGGACACACTAGGCAAGCTTTATTTTATATGCACGCCACTTGCAAAGGGAGTGAGTGAGAGTCACTTGAGTAGTAGTGTGTAGTTGAGGCTTTTTAGCATTTGGTGGCCCCTATGTCTTCTGGCCCCAAGCAGTGGTCTGCTTTCCTAGGTGGCAAGGTCATTTTAGTCCTTATGGTGCATATGGTACACATGGTACCATACCACTTTAGTAATAGGGATTAAAAGGCTTCTTTATTCCCAAATTGTGAATACTACATTAATTTATTTTGTAGGGCTGAGGGGGAGACTTGTGTGGAGTTCAAGGCAATGCTGATCGCTGTGGGGATCCACCTCCTCCTGCTCACCTTCGAGGTTTTGGTGTGTGACCGTGTGGAAAGGGGCTCACATTTCTGGTTGCTGGTGTTCATGCCCCTTTTCTTCGTTTCACCGGTCTCTGTAGCAGCGTGTGTGTGGGGCTTCAGACATGACAGATCGCTTGAGGTTAGTCAAATGGTCATGACTGTTGTTTGCTGCTCTCTAATAGATTATGGAATTAATGATTGGTGTCTCTCTGTAATTCTCTCACTCAGCTTGAGATCCTTTGCTCAGTAAACATACTGCAGTTCATCTTTATTGCACTACGACTGGATAAGATTATCAACTGGCCCTGGCTGGTAAGGTCTGATATAAAGTGAATAGTGAAAAAAGAAAAAAAAAATTGAGTGTGAAAACAGTTTATTCACATTTCATGTGTGCTTTTGTGCAGGTGGTCTGTGTGCCGCTGTGGATCCTTATGTCTTTTCTTTGTCTGGTGGTGCTTTATTACATCGTCTGGTCTGTCCTTTTCCTCCGTTCAATGGACGTAATCGCAGAGCAGCGTCGGACTCACATCACAATGGCAATCAGCTGGATGGCTATCGTTGTCCCCCTGCTGACCTTTGAGGTAATAATTCTGTTGACGCACAAATGTACAGAGATTGGATGGTGTAGGCAGTTATAGGTGTAACTCAGGAGGGTTATATAACATGCAGCATTCTATATATAATATATACATGCAAATGTAATATTTTCTAGGCTTCTTTTAATAATGCTATTATTAAGCTTTATAAGTTTCCCAGACATGATACCCAAACGGGTTGCCAAGTTGAGGACACGCATATTCATACTAAAATTGAGCCAGTATAGATTCAAGCGTTTGTTTTCCCTGTTTTTGCCAGCACTAGTCTGGATGACTTTACTGATCTCAAATGCTTAAAATCTCTACAATGGGTGGTAATGCATTACGTTGCTAAGTTTAGGCAGTATTGGCTTAAGTCTTGTCGTTCTTCTGGGCTCTAAGCTGTCGCTGTCTACCAAACACATTCCCAATATTTTTTTTTTTTTTTTGTCTCTAGTAATGGAAATCTTGATTCTAAAGATGCAGCATGTTGTGTTTGCTTTTTTGTGTTCTATAACTGGCAACCCGGGGGTAAGGTACAGTTCAAAGAAGAATAAACTGGTTTAAGCACTGCTGTCAAGAGAGGCCAGTGCTGTAATTAGCTGATGACACTTATATAATATAATGCATATTTAACCTTTAATATGTCATTCATATATTTTATTTCTACAGATTCTTCTTGTGCACAAGTTAGATGACCATTATGACTCAGACTATGTCCCAGTCTTTGTGCCTCTCTGGGTCTCCCTGGTAACTCTGATGGCAACTACATTTGGCCAAAAAGGAGGCAATCACTGTAAGTCCATTTTTATTGCTATTGAGGTGCCCAACTTTAGAGTTATCCTTAAAAGACAATTAAAACTGTGAATTTTAAATGATAATTTGTGTATTACTAAAATGTATCTTAATCTTATTAACTGTTGTTAATGGTTTGACACAGTCTGTGGGATTAACAAGGCATCAAATGTACATACAAGGTCAAAAATGTTTATACCCCCCTAAATTATAAATTCGTTGTTGCATAAACTTCCAAAATCTCTTAACTTGCCACGTCTTTTTAACTTCCTGCTAGTGATTGAATGGCTACAGTTGATTTTCGGCGTCCATATTGAAAGGGTGACCACTTTACAATGTTTAAGTGTCCCTCACAATATTCATGTAACAGTGAAGATCCTGTAATGATCAGCAAGTCACTTGAAACATCAACAATAGAAAAAACACATTAAATGTGGCTTACATAAAGTTCAATTGGAAAGTGTCAACAGTCTGATTAGAATGTTTGGATACTAAACGCATCTGGTCAAGGTGCAACTTGCTGAGAAACATTTAACCAAATACTGACAAGCCAAAAATCATGGCACTGGAACTAGTATTGTGTTTTGTGATTTTTACCATGTCCCAGAAAATAAAAAGAACAGTACATGGAATTGCTGTAAGTGTCATCTGGCATCCACTATCTCGCTCAAACTGAGAGTTCACATTGCCTTGCCAAGAGCACACTGGCCAGTGTTCAGTCTCACTCACAATATAACATCTTACAACTTATACAGGTGTTAGTGTTCCCATGCTATCCCCTGAGGTAACACTTTATGATTACATCTGTATACTGCCATCTCATGACTTTCTGCTGAAAAGTAGTTTTAAAATGGCATTCATTTCCATATTGAGCATTTGTACATTTCTGACCATGACTACAGCTCTGGAGGAAAAAAAATAAGAGCCCACTTAAAAATTATGCTTTATTATCAAAGTTTCTTTGATTACCAAATTGGAAACCTCTGGAATAAAATCAAGAGGAAGATGAATGATTACAAGCAATCAAACCAAGCTGTACATCTTGAATTTTTGCACCAGGAGTGGCATAAAGTTATCTAAAAGCAGTGTGTAAGACTGGTGAAGGAGAACATGCCAAGACGCATGAAAACTGTGATTACAAACCAGGGTTATTCCAACAAATATTGATTTCTAAATACTTAAAACTTTATGAATATGAACTTGTTTCCTTTGCATTATTTGATGTCTGAAAGCTCTGCATCTTTTTTGTATGTTAAGCCATTTCTCATTTTCTGTAAATAAATGCTGTGAATAACAATATTTTATTTGGAATTTGGGAGAAATGTCTGTAGTTTATAGAATAAAACAACAATTTTCATTTTACTCAAAAATATACCTATAAATATCAAAATCAGAGAAACCGAT
Organism: Astyanax mexicanus; assembly: GCF_023375975.1. NCBI lineage: Eukaryota > Metazoa > Chordata > Actinopteri > Characiformes > Acestrorhamphidae > Astyanax > Astyanax mexicanus. The sequence continues at coordinate 20,237,898 of NC_064424.1, forward strand.
TTAGAAACTGAAGTGCATTTCTGCATTTCCTTGTTTTTATTAGTTATAACTTAGACGCTCTTTCCTTAATGTTTCTGTTGTCCAGGGTGGTTTGGCATCCGTAAGGACTTCTGCCAGTTTCTCCTGGAGCTCTTCCCCTTTCTGCGGGAGTACGGCAACATCTCCTATGACCTTCACCATGAGGACTCTGACGTGTCTGAAGAGATACCTGCCCATGAGCCTCCTAAAATTGGCCCAATGTTCCGCAAGAAGACAGGAGTGGTCATCACGCAAAGTCCTGGGAAGTACTTTGTGCCTCCACCCAAACTGTGCATTGACATGCCAGATTAAAACTTACTGTGTATGAACACACAGAATGAGAGAAGTGTAGTGTCATCAACCGGCATCATTCACTTCAGGCCACGTACGAATGACTGAGAAGTCCAGTCGAACTGACATTTTACATAAGCCCAGCTCCTGTTTGACAAAGGTATGACTGATTGGTCTTCATGTTCAAATGGAGCTCAAACCAAGGGGATTTTGTGCGTGGATTGCCGCTTGACTCTTCCCTGTGATCAAATGTCATCTCTGTTCCACAGTCCTGTGCTCAGACCTTTCCTTAATCTTGATGTATAGACCAACAAATTCAGAGATGAGATGTCCTCAGTCACGTGGTTAAAAAAATCAACAGGAGGTGATACGTTTTTCCCCCTTATAACCAAACCTTTCGGTCTCAGCTATTTTGTAAGAATGATCTAGCGTAGTCAACATATGGCAATAGTATTACTAGACTGTCTAAACACTGTACTAGACTTTCCTGGGTAAGCCGTGCATGACATTGAGGCTGCTGTGTTCGAGATGAGTTCCGTCTTCATGGGAAGTATGCAACGTAGCAAAGCCAAAGAACGTTAGCGTAATAGTTTGATTGGGTGAACTTAAATGCTGTCATTTTCCAGCAGTAGAAGGTCAGAGGGCTTTTTTCCTGTTACATGTAACCACGTGTGAGGATGGCAGTGAACGGTTGAACAAATGAGACTATTCTTTTACTGTCACTTTACCTTTGTAGTCGGTCATTGTTTACTAGAACACCTCATTTTGGATATACCAATCAGCCATAACATTAACACATCTGCTGTGCTTCTACACTTTACATTTAGTCAGCTCCTGCACTTTTTATTTTTTTGGATGATATTGTCCCAGAAATTACTGCGATAAACTATATTGTTGTCATTTTAAGACAATTTAAATGCCACAAACATAATGATAATAGAATAGCATATCAGAGCATTTATACACTTTTAATAACAACACAACTGTAATTAATCATAGATTGGATAATATATATATTTTTTTCTTTACCTACTGCAGTCCACACAGTGTATGCAGTGTATGGAGTTGCAGTTATTGAAGCATTGGTCATTACATGACTGGCTAAAATACTGATTACTGTTATATATGTGAACAAACACAAATAAAAACAATAGACAATATCATGATGCTCAAAAAATTATGGAGGTACAGCCCATTTATTGTACGATATGTAGCTTAATCAGGACGACACAGAGCTGGTATTATTTGGGTGGTGGGTCATTCTTACCACTTCAGTGTCACTGACTTGACTCTATTAGACACTCCTACCTAGCTGGTCTACCTCTTAGAGGTAAAGTCAGAGACAGGTTCCCATCTGTTGCTGCACAGTTTGTGTTGGTCGTCATGTAGTCTTTTATCATTGCCCACAGGCTGCTTCGGGCTGGATATTTCTGTTTGGTGGACTGTTCTCAGTCCAGCAGTGATGCTGAGGTGTTTAAAACTCCAGAAGCACTACTTTGTCTAACCCATTCGTACCAGCACAAGACACACTAACACACCACCACCATGTCACTGTCATGGAAGTGTTGACAATGACCCACCACCCAAATTATAGCTGATGTGTGGTGGTAATGTGGTGTCCTGATAATTAAAAAACAGTGTGAAAGGACGATAATAATGTATGTAGAGAAGCAGGAGAAAATAAGTCTGTAATTATTGAGCTACTATTTAGTCAGTGGAGCTGATAAAATAGACAATGAATGTAAAAAAAACAAGGAGGTGGTGTTAATATTGTAGCTGGTGTTTCGGGTCATTAGTGTCATGATCCGTTATTGTGACAAATGCATAAGATATGTTTGTCTTTGTAAAGAATTAATAACTAAAACTACTCCTTTTTGTTGTTCCATTTTATGTTATACATGTATATTTAATTTTATTTTTGATTTATTTTATTTTGATGGAGTTGACCTGAAGCAGCACAAGCACTACACTAGCGAAATTATTAAACATTTAGGCGTTTTGAAGCATTAAACATAACATATGAAACATATTATTGAGAAAAGCCTTTGAACCAACTAGCACATAGTTCATGTGTTTTACATCTATAATGGACCATTTAATGTGTTTCCAAGACTACAATGTTAAAGATAGCTTAAGTTGTTCTGTCGAACAAGTGAAGTAGACATGTCCTGCCTATATGTAGGTATACACTACATGCATACTCAGCTGGCCTGAGTGAGCAGCTTTTGTAGTTCAATCTAGTGGATATGGACCAATACTGTTGTGTAGGTTCTTGTGAGAGATTTTTTTTTTTTGGAGGTGAGGGGAATTGTTCTTCCATGTTTCATCTCTGTCATTGTCATTGTTAGTCATAAAAGGTGTGATAAACAGTAGATACTCATTACTGACTGACATTAAAATCATTTCTCTGACATTAAAAGTGTGATGGATCTCTCTTTTCTTTCCATTGCATTTAGTTCTTTGCAGTTATTTCCTGTTCCTTTTACACGCTGGCATTCCAGATTTCATGGGAACTAATATTGTGTCCCCTGACTGTCCCCTGGAAGTAGACAAAACTAAAAAACTTAGATGGAGCAGATGCCTGTTCAACACCTGAAATTCATTTTTATAATTTATCATCATTGACAACTTCAGCTTAATTTGTCTTGTACCATCAAATGCAGTTTATTCTGGTGTGAGGGTAACTATACGGCACCACATCACCTTTATCCAGAGGATCAGTGGTGACTCATTGGTTAGCACGGCCACTTTGTCTCATTTTTTGCCACTTTTGAGGGCACTTTAGAGCACGGGCAGTGCCACCAACACATTTATACACTATATTGCCAAAAGTATCTGCTCACCTGAAGCTCTCTACACACTCTACACACATTTGAGGTAATCAGAGGTCTGTAGTGATTGACTGTAGAATGTTTGTGACCTCTGCACATTTTGTTACTTATTTTAATTTGACAGAGTTACTTATGTCCCAGTTGTTATGATAGCACTGACAGTTGGCACAAGTGGCATCCTACCTGAAATTCACTGAGCACATGAGAGCAACTAATTCTTACAATAATGCTGGTAGAAGCAGTCTGCATGCCTAGGTGAACATAAGAACAGCAGTTATACATGTTAGTTAAATTTAAAATGATGACTTTGGGACTTTGGGATGACTGATCAGTTGGGTAAAACTATGGAGTAGCTGAGATAAGGAATTAAGAATGTGTATTTCACTCTAAAATAAAAAAAATAAACAAGTATAAAATGATTGTTAGTTGTTTGTTTGTTTGCTTATTTATTGGTTGTTTTTGTGTCACTACACTGTGTAACAATGTAACTATTAATCAGGTAAATCGGGTAGGAAAATAAGCTTTTCAGGCAGTATTTGATTTTGTTTAAATGCAACACTTATTATATTAATATGTTTTTGTTTATTATTTTGCAACAATTAAATAAACTTAATTAATCTAAATATAATAGAACAAAAAAAAACATTAATACAGTAATTAAGGAAGAATTTTCATATAATTCTCAAATAATACCTGCACTGTGCTAGTCCTTTTTTGTGTTTTATAATGATAAATCATCATTATAAAACACTTATAAAACAAGTTTTTATTATCTCTTATAAAAACAACATTTTTCTTTGTATTGACTTAAATATTGGAGAAGTGAATACAAATCAATTAAACAGATATGACAATTTTTCAGTTTTCTGTCTATATATTTAAAAATATTTTGTGCAGAGAATATAATAGTTTACTTGATGTTTTGGTATAATAACAAATAGTAACTTAATAATAAGTATAAATGTCTAGTCATCATGAGGAAAAAAAGATGTGATGTTAATTTCAAACAAAATATGTTACATCACACTGGACAAATAAGTGCAGAAAGGTTTCAGCAACACATATTTAGAATTTAGAAATGACAAAATTCACTAGATATATATTAAGTACGATTTTGAAATGTATTTATTTGACATCCAGTAAACTTATGTGTTAAAGTTATGTGTAGCCATGAATTGTTCATATGAGATGATATTTTTAGAGTTGTCAAAAATATAAATAATTTCCTGTGAAACCACTGGATAAAATACTGCCTTTTTTAATAGTTATGTCCTTTTTTAATAGTTTTTCCTCCAAATTTGATGAAAATATGATGTGGAATAAAGTACAAAATAGAATTAGGATCTATCAAACATTTTTAAGCCAACTAATTCTGAGGAGAATTTAATACATTAGGCACTGGCAAAAGTTATGGGTGGCAGCTGGGTCTGACTGACGTGCGTTCTTGTAGTGTGTTTGTGTGAGTGTGTGTGTGAGAGAGAGAGAGAGAGAGAGAGAGAGAGAGAGAGAGAGAGAGAGAGAGAGAGAGAGAGAGAGAGTGTGTGTGAGTGAGAGAGAGAGAGAGAGTGTGTGTGTGAGTGAGAGAGAGAGAGAGAGAGAGAGAGAGAGAGAGAGAGAGTGTGTGTGTGTGTGTGTGTGTGTGTGTGTGTGTGTGTGTGTGTGTGTGTGTGTGTGTGTGTGTGTGTGTGTTGGGCTCCACCCGACGGGCCCAGCAGAAAACAAGTTACACCGCAGGTTCAAACATGGCGTCCGCAGCACTCTTCTGAAGTCGAAGTTTATCCAGCCTCACTTTAAAGCATGTAACGGAGCGCTGGCCGCTTACTCAAACACCCGGGAACTGCTTTAGGAAGCGTACAGGTCGAGTTGACCGAGGAAGCCATGATAATTCGCGGTCGTGTGTTACTTTAAAAGTTGAGAGTTTGCGGGTTGAGCGCTGGCTAGGTTAGCCAACTCGTTAGCAACAGCTAAGCTAGCTAGGTTAGCTACCTACTGAGGCAGCCTGGTGGCTAACCAGCCTGAGGACTTCGGCGGACTAAGAGAGAGAGAGAGAGAGTTAACGGGTGATTTAAAGAGTTGGAGGACTTAAGTTAGAGGAAAAAGCAGTGGAAGAACTCTTTGGCTGTGCTCTGAGGACTCAGCGAAGATGGCCCAGTCGCCGGTAGCTGTTCAGGTTCCTGGAATGCAGGTGAGTTGAAGGCAGCGGGGCCCTCACACCTTTACCTGGAGCAGCACTTCACTTCTAGCGAGCTAGTTAGTAACTACGGAGGGAAGCTATAGTCTAAATTAGGAAACAAACAGTTTTACATTAGTTAACGTCTTATATCTATATTTACTCTTGTCTGGTTAGTTCAGAATCGGCCTGATAAAAGTTGTAAGTTATCTGTATAATTTAGAGTGTGAAGTGAGTCTTCCTGAATCTACTGATCACTGGCAGTTCCTTTGTGCACATTCATTCAAACAGGCACAGCTAACTTCATAAATACATAACCCATGGTAGCTTACTACATAATCCTAGACACGTTAGAGCTTCATTTGTTGTGGGTTAAGGAGTGAATCCGTAAATAATGTTTAACTCATTGTTTGTAGCTAGGAAAGACCTGTTGCAGAGGTGGTCAGTCTAATACCACACTTGGCTAACCGGCGAACGGACTGAATAGTTGTTAGTTAACCTAACTAAGTTAGTTAGGTTAGCTATTTACTCAATAAAGATTGAAAGTGTTGGCAAGTACCAGTCATGCTTTAACCAGTAGTGGATATCGATTACATACCTAAGTATAGATACCCTTTATACCTGCACAAAAGTAAAAGAACAAAAGTATTTTACTATATAATAACAATAATTATGAATATTTTTATTTATTAGCACCTTTCAAGGTACACAGTGACACTGTACAATAGAGCTGTGCTACATAGAAGTACATAAATGTCAACAACAAACTAATGTAAAATAAAGATAAAAATAAACATAAGAACTAGCTGCAGATAAAATTTAAGAAACAAAATAAAAACGGTAAGAAGACAGGACGGGAGCGAAAGCATGTATATTATACAGAGATAATAGTGAATTATCAGAAGCATCACTCTTGCTACACCATTATTTTAACTAAATGCTTAAAATTGTTTATTGACATGTTAATAATAGGCATATTCGTTTTCATTTTACACAACCAGTGTAAATAAATAACTATACATAGCTAGAGATTATTTCCAACTACCAAGGTAGATAATTAAGTTGAATAAAAACTTGCTTTAAACACAGATTTACAAATGCGTTTTCCAGTTGAGATCTTCATAGGAGGGATATCACTGGACACTGCTATTTCTGGTTATCCTGGTTGCTCTTTCTCCCTGTGCTACAACTTATGATAGCCCTTATTTGTCTGTGGGTACTGCATCTGCACCTGTGCTCAGTCATGTTCTACTTTCTTGTCATCTCCATGTTAGTCAGATGATGATCCGCAGGCGGTTTGTGACTTTTGATTCCATGGGTTGAATTGGTCTGAATTTCAGTACAGGAAACATCTTTGCTGCTCAGTGTCATTGTGGTTAATGACACAATTGTAAGCCATTGAGCAACATGTGAACTGTACACTTGTCCTTGTCTTCCTCCTTAAAGTTAGGACATGGATTTGCAAGGTCACAGACTTCGCTGGTTGAACTCAGGGTTTTTATTTCTATTGGAGCTGAGCCAGGTAGCGCCAGCTTTGATGCTGCTTTCTTTGTCGTGCCATGGCTGAATAACATTATAACCAGGTGATGTCGAGCCATTACAGTTAATCATTATGCATCACAGTTAAGGGATGGAGGGTTATTTTAATCTCCTACCTTGCCTCTTTAGTGTTTATTTTGTGAGTTACACTGGTGTTCAAAGTCCATGGCTCACCTTTTAGGAGGCAGCACAGCCTCTACTGACAGGTGCGATGTATTAGTTTCCTGTAGACGGGCAGTGAAGCTGAAGGAGTGTCCCACTGATGCACAATGGCTGGGTGTGGCCTTTGGGTTATGTTTCACACACTCCATTTGCCTGCAGTCAGCACCCTAAAGCTGGCTGCCGCAGGTGAAGTGAGATTTGTAGTCATATTTGTTGGTGTATTGTATGTGGGACAGAAGGTGAGATATGTAATGAGAGGTGTTTATGTAATGTCATCTTGTGGACTGGTTTATAATTGCTAGTGGAGGTGGGCGATATGGGTCTACAATAATATCATTATATTTAATGGTATTTTGGTGAAAACGATACTATTATCGATATGTAAAAACACTGAATTAAAAAAAATATCCAAGAATACACTACTGCAACAAACTGAAATTTTAATTGTGTTATTGCATATGATAAGACATAGCACACCCCTAACTGAGATATTAAAAAATAGAAGAATTTTATCAGATTTGTAACAGAAGTCAATGATGCAGAAGGTCATGATACTAATAATGCACTCCAAATATCTGCATATCTCCAGGATTAAAGTAAAATGAATGATACTCGAGTAGATATATAATGGGAAATGAGAACAGTGTGAAAAATTAGTACCCTGATGTAATAATTAGGGGTGGATGAAATGGCTCGATATTTCAAGGTGTAATATCATTTACGATTTCCAAAAACGTTGGCTATATTATTGCACTCTATATGATATGGCACACCCCTAATTGATAGTTACCTCTGGACCATTTCTTAGTGTATTTAATGTCTTAAAATACAGTCTGGCTAATCTCCCTGACCATTCTGCTTACAGACTTTAAAACAGTGCTGTAAAATCGCTATATATGTGTTACACACTATACTGATATCTTTTGTTATTTTGATAAGTGTAAATTATATTTTAACATCCTAAGTAGTGTATATAGATGCATATAGTGTGTATGTACATACATGTACACAGTGACACAGACCTGTCATAATAACTATTTTTTTCTGGCCATTTTCTGCCACTGATATATTGATAATAAAATTTCATAATGCAATTACACCCTTTTAATGAACTTTTGCTTACTAATATTGAGTTATTTGGCAATTCCTAGTGCCTGACAAATGTTGACACTATGTATTTAAATGCTGTTTACTTTAGCCAGCATGACTGGCCTCTCAAATTTGAATCAAAGGGGAAAATACCCCGGCTGGAGAAACAGAGCATTTCTGCAATAGTTTCTTTTCTCAGTAGCTGTAATTCAAGAGTAAATATGTGGTGGGAGATCCCCACATAGATTTAGCACCATTAGCAAAAAATAGACAAAAAGTGTCTGGAGGAAATACAGCTCAAACACAGTCAGAGCAAAAAAAAACGAACACAGAAACTATGTTAAATTTATCTTCTGAGAATGCCTTTTCCTGTGAATGCTAGACTGGAAAAAATACTTAGATCTTATGTGAAATAGCCAATATCCAAACTGCTGTTCGTCCAGTTAATGGTACACGAAAATCCCTATTAACCTGTGATGCAAAATGTTTGAGATGCAGATATGTAATGATCTGATTGGTGAAATTAGAATGGTTAAAATTAAATTCAAATATGCATCAGTTTTAGTGAAAAATGTCTGGGGGAAAAAACGTATTTTATGTCCAGACCATAGTCTGAACTGAGATTTGTGTTTTTGTGTACAGTCTGGTTAGTTTTGGTTTGGGGCTGCAGTTGTCTACAATTCTCTTCAGGTGTTGTACAAATTATAACTCATGCATGTAAGTCTTTGCATGTACATCATGTAACAGAATAAATGTAAAAGGTTACCCTCAAACTCCTTATTCTGCCACACCCACTTTCAAGAGTTTGTTACTTCCATTTATGTTTGAATATCTGGTCAGTTTATTTTAAATAGTTTTGGTTGCATTATATTTAGCATAAATACAATCTGAAGTAGCTACTGTTGTGGACACTGATCATAAAGTAGCTAGCTATGTTAACTTAGCATTCCAACAGGCTATTTATAATCATATTTGTTTACAACTATATACCTAACCAGCTTTCACACAACACAAAAAGTACGGAGCCAGCTGGCTAACTAATATCCACTGGCTTCTAGGGAATAGGAGCTGTGTTTTGTTAAAGGAGCTAAATATATCACCTCCACCCAAATGTCCATACTAGTGCTGGGCGATTATGGCCCAAAAATTATAATTGATTTTTCCCCTGTACTAAAAATCAAACTATAGATGACAAAGAAATGCTTCAAAATTAGGTTAATCAATGATTCAAAACAATGTTTAACAAGCCCATGCATTTATATCACGTGAAAAACTCAAACTGACGGACACAGGAGTTATACTTCAGAATACGGATTTGTGACTGAAAATTGGAAAACAACGCACTAAATGAGTCACAGAAAAAAACTTTGAGGGAGTGATTATTATTGTTTTCCAACATTTATCAAGGATCCTGACCAGAGAGCGATGATGCTGCAGTTTTCAAAAATGGTATGGTTTATTTCTAGCTAAATATATGCATTATCCCACCGGGTGTTTGTGTCAAAAGTGCTGGAACAGTGCTGAATCTCGGACTGAGCGGAATGAAAATACGCATGCGTTAGTCTGTGGGAGGTGCCGGTAACCATGGTAAAACGGAGAAAAACTTCAGAAATGAGTAGCGTTTTCGGATACTTACGATAACTCCATTTTGAAAATCACATTAAAACTGTAATTTGAATGAACAAATTAAGTATGAAAATAATCCGGCACTAGTCCATACATTTGCTTTTACTATTCTGTGGCGGAAGAGCCGGTGAAGTGGACAGGTCGGTCCTGTGAGTCTGTGGGGAAAAGACGTTAGTTTTAGAGCTGATCTACGAGTGCAGGGGCATGGAGTGTGAGTATCGAGCGGGTAACTCTTACAGCACACATGCTTTACCTAAGCTTCAGAACCGAGAACCTATTTCTCTGAATCAGAATATTCTGGTGTTGGCTGCTCGTAAAATGGTACGAGCAGATGTAATGGGGTTTTGGTTGAATGTGTTAAATGTAGCAGTTAACTATAGACACAGGTCCTCTTCTGTGGAAGGTGGTGGATATTAGGGGTGCGTATCTCTCAGTGTCTGGCGTTTCGATTTGATTCCGAATTTTGGGGTCATGATTCGATTTAGAAACAATTTTCGATTCTGGAACGATTTTTCAATTCAAATGGCCTATAAATTTTGTTTAAATTATGTGTGAAAATTAAAAGATGAAAGGACAATTTAAACAAACAGAACATTTATTTAAAACAGTAAACTTAGGTTCCTTGCTGTATTAAAGCTTCTTTCAACATAATGACAGTGCCACAATAAATAATGGCTAATTTATTTCTAAAAGGAAGACATTGTTAAAACTGGAAAACACTCATCAATGTAACACAGCCCCAAGGTCAAAAGTGGAACGTTATATAGGCTATAATTATGTAACAAGCAGAGAAGGCAGTACACTAGATTTTAGCATGCACACCACTCTGTAGCCTAATAGGGAGAGGCAGTAAGAGCACTGTTGTAGCTGAGCTTTGCAGGACATTTAAAGAGTTCTGCCGGACAGTAGCCGGGCTCTGCAGGACAGTTAAAGAGCTCCGCGGTACAATTAAAAAAACTCCGCGCACCATTTGCGGGAGCATCGCCTGGGTTGATCAAACTCCTGCCAATAACAATTCAGTCTTGTCCCACGCCACAAGCTATTTTGTCAGGTCCCTCGGGAGTGCGGACCTCTACTCTGTGGTAGTGTCCAGGCTTACCAGAACACTTAGGATTCCTCAGTCTACCGTTAACGGGCAGCGTTTACGAGCCCTAAGTATTGCTAACCCCAGCTAGTGGGACTGCTAACCGTGGCAAGCTTACTGTAAATAATTGGAAGAGCTTTACTCACCTAAATAAACAGAATTCAGGAGAGAACCTGCTAAGTTAGACAAGGCCACACCCTTTATTTTCTTACTATTATCGCTTAAAAGGTGCCCTATGTATGAAAATACACTTTTATTGCTAGTGCGCCTTATAATATGGTGCACCTTATTGTCCGTAAAATATGGTAACCTACATTAGTTTTACACAAAATAAACAAACTTGCCCTCCTCCATATTAATAAGGTGGATAAAAAGGGGTTATTAATGCAAAGTGGCTAACCTTCTGCATCATTTGGCTTATGCAATAAATTTACTGAACATGGTGTACTGAGCTAATGTATTTTTTATTTGCAATTACAATTTATTGAACATACTTAACATCCCAGTAGACCAACTATTAAAGCTCAGTTTTGTTCGGTATAAATTATTTGGTCTTTTCACTTTTTGGGCCAAATCACAGTCTTTCAGACCATAGCAATGTAGACCGTGCTGAAGACAGTGGTACTGGTGATCCAGGAGCTTCCAGTTTAGGACTGGCCTGTGCATGGGTGGGTTTTGGGTTGTTTCTGATCATTGAGGACTGTTTGTGTCTTCTTCCAAATTTGGCAAAATGGCAACACCTTAAAATACTTGAACCTGAATGGAGTTGTTTGAAAGGACCCTCTTGCTATCTGCGTTTGTTTAAAAATCGTTCCAGGAGACGTTTCTTACTTGTATTACCTCCTTATATCTACTTTGAGCCTTTTGGACTTCAGCTTTTTGGAATCCATAATGTGGTGTCAAACAGGTAATTTTTATTACTATACAGAGAAGCCACCATCTGTAGTCCATTATGATCTCTTACGTGATGTAAAGAGCCCATAGCTTTAGCTAAAGTATGTTAAAGGAGAACTCCGGTGTAAAATGGACTTTTGGTGTAGTAAAACGTGATAAAGTACTTACCTTTGATGAATAGCACACACAGATCCAGAAATTTAAGTTTGTCCAAACACCCTTCAGTTTAAATCGCTTATCCAGGCTTAAAGTAACTCCAAACCTCCTTGCTAGAATCAAGAGAGCCCTGACATTTAAAATGAGGCATTAATAACTTTAAAAAGTGCACAAGAAGCTTAGTGCTGTTTACGTCCTATAACGAAAGCTTCAGCTCTGGGTGCTGCCATTACTATATACATACATATACATATATATATCCAGCCAGCACCAGGAGCGCTAGGCTATGTGGAGTCTATGTATATATGTCTGTTATTTTTAGTTCAGTAATGGCGGCACCCAGAGCTGAAGCTTGCGTTATAGAATGTAAACGGTGGTTTTAATAGTTTTAAATGTCAGGGCTCTCCAGATTCTAGCAAGAGGGTGTGAAGCTACTTTGCGCCTGGATAAAGGTGGAAAAAACGATTATTCAGGGAAATTATGCCCCATGTCACCCAGTCTGAAGGGTGTTTGGACAAACTGTTAAAATTTCTGGATCTTGGAACGCTGTGGGAGAACAGGTGTGCTTTTCATCCAAGTTAAGTATTTTTTATCATGTTTTACTACAACAAAAGTCAATTTTACACCGGAGTTCTCCTTTTAACCCTTTCCAGACTAGGGGAATAATCCCGATTTTTGGATATTTTCTTAATTTTGCCTTTAAAGGCACTTTCATTTAAAATAATACCCACATATTTTATATCAAAATGTTCAGAATAATCTCAACTATCTCAATAATAAGGGAATAAGTGGCCTGGAGGATGTATGAAGAGATTATGTGGCCCTAAACCTCAAAAATGTGAAATCCGATTTAAAAATTATTCCTATATAATGTTAAAAATATATTTTACTCGTGTGGATAAAATGTTTTGGTGCTTGAAATTGATTTACTAAAGTCTTAGCTTCACATCAGTAGTTAACTATATATAAAATAATATATAAATGTAAAATAAAGATATAAAATTATTTTTTTGTAAAAACGTTTATTCAGTAGCATGTTGCCATTCTACTTGACACAACAGCAAACAGCCATAAACTTGGACATAAACATAAAAAAAATCACTGTTCATTAGTAAATGTTTACTTTACTGTATTAAAAAACATTGTCTGTTCATTAGAAAATGCCTACTTTCACATATAAAAGCTAACTAAGTTTCCCTTTCTCCCACTCACCTAAGTGGAATGCAGAAGAGCCCACCTGAAGAGACGGTGGATTTACTCTCTTTTATTTCACTACACTTCACTTTACACCTAAACAGACTACCAGTGTTTTGCATTCACTACACACACAAATAAAAATTAAGAATAAAACTAAATACAACAAAGTCTAATTTGAACATAACAGTATGATATATATGGCACAATCCATCAGTGGTCATAAAATGTTTATTTGTATGCAATTTGTAAGTGAAGCTTACTTTTACTAAAAGAAAGAAAAACTTTATACAATAAATATTTACTAATGGGTAGAAAATGAATTTTCCAATAGCAAAGTAAATATTTACTGTGTACTAATCAATTTTGTCAGATCATGACTATAGAAACCTAACTAGCTTCAGTGTTTACTGTGTGTGTGCATGAGTGAGTGAGTGAGTGAGTGAGTGAGAGAGAGAGAGAGAGAGAGAGAGAGAGAGAGAGAGAGAGAGAGAGAGAGAGAGAGAGAGAGAGAGTGTGTGTCGGTATGTGTGTGTGTGTGTGTGTGTGTGTGAAAGAGAGAGTGTGTGAGTGTGTGTGTTCGCGTGTGTGTATGGGAGAGGGAGAGAGAGATTCCAGCTTCTCTATCAGCCCTGCGTTTCCCCAAAGATCCTTTCTCTACATACGGCAGCAGCATTTAGCTCGCTAGCTCGCGAACTCACATAACAAAACATCCCTAATGAGTGACAGTTTTATAAATACACTAAATACACTCACAGATCTTCAGTTGGATCCTGATCGGTTCTATATTTTTCCTCATTATAAGAATCAAAGCCGCTGATGCACTTCTACCTAAAACCGCTGCTTCTGTAACGCTGCTGTAACTTGAGCCGCGGTGAACTGTTTACACCCCGCCCCCACGTGTCTTTCTATATGACTCAGACTGATGTAATCATGTGTGGGAGGGTTTTTTGTGATTTTCTGAAAGCCTATTGGTCAGTTTTACACAACCAACAGAGATGACAGACACATGAATCCACCAATTATAGATGAGAGGCTGGTGACAGACACATGAATCCACCAGTCGCAGATGAGAGGCTGGTGATAGACACGCGAATCCACCAGTCACACAAGAGAGGCGGACCGTATTGCTCGTCTAAAAGGCATATAAATCCGGACCTGAGTGACGTACAGACTCAGGATTGGATATCATAAAAGGGCGGACTCTGTTGATTCAGGAAATGTTTGAACTGTGTTTCTGTGCCGTATTATTGCAAATCTATTTATAGAAACACCCAGCAACGCTGCGTTTGACGCGCCCGCGCGTCCGTCGTCTGGAAAGGGTTAAATATGTTTTAAATCAGCACCACTAAATTACTAATATTGTATGGTGTGTATGTGTATGTTTGACCTCTTACCATGGGCTGATTTGATAAAACTCTGTCCCTGTTCCTCTACTGGAACACAATATACAACAGACTGAGCCCGTTATGGAAAATATTTTGTTGTTCCTTTACAAAATGCAGTCACCGAGCTGTGCAGGAAATGCAGTTGCCTATTAAATCTTACTGGGCACGAACGAAGCTCCCTTGTGATCTCGTTAGCCAACAGATAGGCCAGTCATTAAGGGGAGCTGCAGGCTTGTGCCTGGCGTTTTTATCAGGAGGAGACAGGCTCACATGCAAGCTGTGAAGCAGGATACAGCCTGCTGCTGCTCCACCCTCTGACTCAGGCTGGTCGAAAGCTTCTTCTTACGGCTGTCTATCCATGCCGCTCCTTGGTGTGGCAGTGCTAGTGTTCTAACTAACAAGGCTGAGGTCATTATGGAGTCACACCTGTAGGGCAGAAAGACTTGTCTCTGCCTATCTAGCGTGAATTTATGCACGCTGATTTAGTGGTGTTCTGTTAATTGCTTTCACATGCACACAGTCACTTTAATAAGTTCTTGGGTAGTGTCTTCATGACACATGAGGTCAATGCGCTCACTGGAAACCAGCAAATGTTAAAAAAAAAAACACATGGACATGAATGTTATTTCTGTTTAACTCTGTTTTGTAGAAACCAAAGCACTTTTTTCCAGTTCAAGTGTCTCAGACCACCTTCACTGAGTTTAAAGCACAGCCTCAAGGATAAGAGGCATATCTGATTGTTCCACAAAATTCCCAGTTTGTCCAACAAGTGTTCCAGTGTAAAAGTGCAATCCATGTATTTTATTAGAAAACAATTTTTTATTTTCATCAAAATACAGCGCCTGAGCTCCAATCAGTTTACAAACCAAAACTACTACTACAATGAAGAAGTTTAACCTCTGAGCTGCTTTGAGAGAATCACACACCGGCGATGATTTAAAAAGAAATTATAATGTTTTAAATTATATTAAATGATATTAAATTATTTAAATTATATTTAAATTATACAAAATTAAGTTCTGTCTGGGCCTGTCATGATAACCAAACGTGTGTGTGTATGTATATGTATGTGTATATGTATATGTATATGTGTATATGTGTGTGTATATATATATATATACATACATACATACAGTGAAGCCTGCTGAGTTAGAAGTTCCTTATAGTGTCTCTTAAAATGCGCCTTATAATCCAGTGTGCCTTAGGTATGAAAATACCTAGATATTCATTGATAGTGCGCCTTCTGTGCATCTGTGCATTCTGTGCATCTTATAGAGTCCAGCATGTCTAACTACTCTAACATTAGCTGACTGACTAATATCTAATTAGGGCACATGTCCATTTTATGCTAACCTCAGACTTAACAGGAAAGACAACTTTGCATTGAACTTTCCTACAGAGTGTCCTCAGTATCAGTAATATTGCGATTTTAACTAGCTAGTTAACTGACAGCTTGAATAAAAACTCAGCTACTCCATTTAATGCAATTGGAGTTAAACTCACCTTTCATGTCACATAGTTTTGTGTTGTTTTTTTATGTATGTTAGCCTCTTTCTTTCAGTTTTAAATATGCAGTTTATTGTTGCTTTAAAACCGAAGAAATACTCATAATAAAATGGGACAGATTTGCAGTATTTTCATTTTTAGCCAGCTATAATTCAAGAAAAAGGATGTGGTGGGGGTATATTTCTCCACATGGTCATAATAGAACAGAATACCTATGTCACTGACATTCTGTAAATAACGTTTATCATCGTCCCTGGAAGACATGATGGGCTTGAACTGGATTGGTCTTAAAAATTGCAGTTTACCAATGCATTTAAATTTTCTGGATCAAATTAAGACATCCCAGCTGAAGATGCCTCAGTGTTAAACATGAAGGACGTCTGTATCTTCCTTCCTACCTTTCTTCCTGACTTTAGTCAGACCCTAACATTATAACTGTGCTGGTACCGGAATGTCTTGGGTACATACATTTTAAACTTAAAGTGTGTGTGTCTGTGTGTCTGTGTGTGTCTGTGTACATCTTAGTAGTGAACATCAGTATATAGCAGGGGTATTTAATTAGAATTCAGTACGGTCCAGTTAGAGAAAATTTCGACAGGCCAAGGTCCGGACTGATTATTAACTTGTGTTATAATTAAGTGCTATGTCCTGTAAGGCTGTTTGAACTGAATGATGAAAAAATATATAATAATAATAATAATAATAATAATAATAATAATAATAATTGCCTCTCTGGCCAGATTTTGTATACATTCCTCGCCTGTCTCTGTCGCGCTCGGCATGACTTTTTTCCGCCCATTCTCGTTTTTCCGCCCGTTCTCATGCTCCCTATCTCCTTATAAAGGAGTTTTTTCACGGCCGCGTCCCAATTTAACAGCCGGAGCAGCGGGACTGCGACCCTGACAACACAGGTTTGATCCCGCTTGAGGAGCGGTGTGTTTATCTGCACAGATCTGATTGACTGAGAGAGCGTTTGGTGATCTTTCCCCACACGTGATTGGTCTGTGAGTTTACTGCGCTGCAAAGCATGTATACAATTTAATCCTTCTCAGTAGGTTTGGGTCCGCATTAGACAACGTTTGGGTCCAGACCCGGATCGCGGTCCGCCTATTAGTAACCTCTGGTATATAGGGACTTTTTGGTAGGATTGTATAAAACTTCCAAAGATCGTTATGATCCGTGTTGAATGTATGTCAATATCAGTCTGTCTTCTACTGGCCAAAGGTGTTCAGAGCCCAGTTGTGTTGTCTGAGAAGCAGAAGTGCAGCAGGTGGCAGCTGGACCCAGAGCTGACTAGGTGCTAATGTTGAGGGCTGAGGGTTGGGCAGGAATTGTATGCGACTTCACAGCACATGCGACTAACTAAACCCACAGCTCCCTGCCCGGCTTATCATCACAAAGCAGCTGACGTCCCTTTCATGCAAGGGAAGATTTCCATTTTGCGTGTTGGCCCTGCTCCGTTCTTTTGCAACTGCGGGGAGCTACACAGACGCTGGTCCATACCTAGAACATTTAACTGGCTTTGCTGAATTCTCTTTATAACAAACTTGACCGGAGCTTTTTAGTGACTTGTCTCCACTGTAGGGTTTATGAAAAATGAATACACCTGTAGAATTATTATATGACGTGGTTAAAGATTCAGTTCCAGTCTAAGTGCCATTGTACGTTTTATAGGTGAGTTAATTATATCCTTAGTTCTAAGGCGTGTATAATTTGAATCAGATATTCTTGGCATGAAAATCTTGAGCACACAGCGTTCAGTGTCACTAACAGTGGCCTTGTGTATTTAAAGGGACACTGTCAGAGCAGTCTGACGTAGTTTTAGGGTGTGGTGAAATACAGACATAATGAGCCCCATTATAAAACAGGGTAGTTTGAACACTGCAACAAAAGCCACTTTCAAACAGGAGTGCTACAACACAGCCACCACTGAAAAATGCACTGTATAAAATTACTGCACAATCTGTTAGTAAACTCTAGTCCTGAGGGGACTTTAAACTGTTGATGTTTCATGTTTTACCAGTTTGGATTAGTAACTATGCCCAAATCTAAATGTAAAGATTTTACTTAATACTTGTGCGTTATTTTATTTAGTGTTATTTATGTAACTTTTGGCTTTTTTCTTTTTATGTATGTTTGTTAATGTGACTTTTTGGTTGTTATAACTGGTTGTTTATTAAGCACCTTCTAAACTTAATGAGTAGCTTAACTGATGAACTGACTGAAGTGTTTGTTCAGGCAAATTACTAAAAGAGGGCTGCAATAAATTGTCAACATATTAGCAAAAAGAAATCCCCTTGTCGTGTTTCAAGACAGTAGCTCTTAATAATTAGTTATCAATATTCTATTTTGTGTCAACATCATAGTTTTTAATGTTCATAAAACACTGTGTAACTATACATTCTTAAGATTTACTCTGAATTGTTACAAACATAGAGGAAGGTTAATCTGTACTGTAAAGTACAACTCCAAGTCTTTTAATGTGTGCAGACTGTGGTTTTGCATTGTCTGGTTGACAGCTGCATGGATGTCTTTGTAAAAGATGTGTTCTTTTGGACTTCCAGAACCCTCGAGCAGATCCTGAGGAGCTGTTCACCAAACTTGAGCGCATCGGGAAGGGCTCATTTGGGGAGGTCTTCAAGGGCATTGATCGCCGCACACAAAATGTGGTGGCTATCAAAACGATTGACCTGGAGGAGGCAGAGGACGAGATTGAGGACATCCAGCAGGAGATAACCGTCCTCAGCCAGTGCGACAGTCCTCACGTCACAAAGTACTATGGCTCATATTTAAAGGTAAGAGCATTTTTGTTACTCTTTGACTATTTGATATTAGCATTAATCTTCAGGCCTCCAGCTTTTGCCTTGAAAGTGTGACACTTAAAATGAGCTGCTGAGGCATGAGGAACCATTTGACCAAAGCTGTCTATTTACATCCATTCATTTTGGAGTTGCCTTGAACAAAAATGGGCATGATCTTAAGCAGGCTGTTCAAAATCAATAACCCTTCGACATGTCTGAATCAAAACAATTCTGTAAAGAAGAGTGGACCAAAATTCCTCCACAGAGATGTGATAGACTCGTTGCCAGTTATCAGTAAAGCTTGATTACAGTTGTTGCCGCCAAAGGTGGCACAACCATGTTTTTTCACACAAGGCTAGATTGGTTTGGATATTTTTTCACCTTTAATAAATAAAATTATTATTTAAAAACTACTTTAGTTACTTAGATTATCTTTGTCTGATATTAAAGTTTAATAATCTGAAAAATGTTAGTATGACAAAAAAAAAAAAAAAAAAGCAAAAACCAAAGAACTCTGTAGGGGCAAATAATTTTTCATGCCACTGTATACTGTTAATGAGGATCTTGGCACCTAAAATAGGCCTGTTTCAATTAAAAAAATTAAATGTACTGATTAGCTTTTATTATTAATAAATAATAATTATAATATATATAATTATAATATATTAACAATTATTGGTCATTACTATTCCACTTTGAGTCAGCCTGTGGTTTTCTTTAGATTTGTGTGAAGCTATTTTACATCTTGGCCCGTCTGCTTCCTCATGGAGAACCAGCACTTTCACAGTAATGTGAATGAGTCTTAACACAGCCCTCCACGCTATGTCGCAATACCTGTATTTCTAGAAGTGTGT